>NC_045453.1:29990187-30182687 GCF_002776525.5 Piliocolobus tephrosceles | reverse complement strand
CCCCAAACTGCCTTGCAGGTTTCTTCTCTCTCTCTCAGACCCCTGTCTCCATCAGGAGAACAGTCTGCCGGAGAATGAGAGACCAGTTGTTCCCATCACCCTAGATGATAGTCAGAGCTTCCTGCAGACCTGGCAGCTGACCACAAAAATGCATTAGGGATCCCAACCCACACCAGAACCATCCATCTGATGGTTCAGGCTAAACTGTCAACTCATAGAATCATGTTCTAAGCAACTAGGTTTTGGGATGATTTGTTACATAGCAGTAGCTAACTGATCCACTCACAGTCACACAACTATTAAAGGCTGAGTCAGGACTCAAGGCAGGAGTTGGGTTTGTGGGACACCAGAATCCATGCTCTCAACCTCTGTATTTTACTGCCTCCCAGAAGGAAAACGAGGATAACAGGGCCAGAGCTGCTAAAGATCCCTTCTCTTGTCTCCCAACATTCAGTTACGTCTTCTGGGGAACGTGCCTAATCCCTGCTGTCTCCTGCCCTGGCACCTCCTGTCTGAGCCGTGCTCTTTCATCCCCTACCCTTACAAGGGTCTGGGTGGGGACAAAGCACTGGCTGCCACTTCAGGTTTCCCTGAGCCCCTACTTTGATCTGCTCCAACCCTGCTCATTTTCAAGGTTTGTTCAGAATGCTGGCAAGAGCTAATGTTTCTACACGTACATATCAGCAGCCATGATGAAAACCAGCTGTGAGGTTTAAAAATAACCCCCAAGGGCTGCCAAAAATGCCAGGTCCCTGACTCGGAGAGGAGAAGCCAACCCCAAGGTGGGGCCACCATCGTCAGGGAATAGTCCTAGCCACCACATGCCCAGGAGTCTTTGATGCCAGTCCCACAGGGCTTGCCACAGGAGCTCAACTGAGTCCAAGTCCCTAGGAGCAAAAGCCCCCAGAGAAGCGGGGATGGAGTTCGAGACCAGCCTGGTCGACATGGTGAAACCCCATCTCTACTGAAAATACAAAGATGAGCTAGGTACTCCCAGCTACTCAGGACGATGAGGCAGGAGAATTGCTGGAACCCGGGAGGCAGAGGTGGCAGTGAGCCGAGATCATACCACTGCACTCCAGCCTGGGCAACAGAGCAAGACTCTGTCTCGGCCGGGCACGGTGGCTCACGCCTGTAATCCCAGCACTTTGGGAGGCCAAGACGGGCGGATCACGAGGTCAGGAGATCGAGACTATCTTGGCTAACACAGTGAAACCCCATCTCTACTAAAAATACAAAAATTAGCTGGGCGCGGTGGCGGGCACCTATAGTCCCAGCTACACGGGAGGCTGAGGCAGAAGAATGGCGTGAACTCGGGAGGCGGAGCTTGCAGTGAGTGGAGATTGGGCCACTGCACTCCAGCCTGGGCGACAGAGCGAGACTCCGTCTCTCAACAAAAAAAAAAAAAAAAAAAAAAAAAAAAAAGACTCTGTCTCAAACAAGAAGGAGGAGGAGGAGGAGAAGAAGGAGGGAGGGAAAAATAAGGCAGGGCCCAGAAAGCCCCCAAGGGCCGCTTCCCCCTCCTGCTTCCCACACTTCCTGTTGCCCCTCCCTCCAGCCCCCTCCCATCGTTCTCTCCCCCTTCCTTCTTGCTGCCTCTGAAAGGAAGAGACTGGGCTATCAAGGGAGATTGCCTGGGTCCCCCTCGGGAATTCTGTGATCCTAGGCAAGTGACGTCACCCTTGAGCCTCAGTTTCCTCATCTGTCAAATGGAGGCCTGCCTTGCTGGGTGTCCTAAGGACCTATTAGGACAATGAGTTGGTGAGAGCACGATGCCGTCATTTCTTCTTTGGAGAAGGATGAGGATGAGGAGGGTGCCCTCCTCTCTTCTCCCTCTTTCTCCCTCCTTCCTGCCCCGCATCCTCTTTCCTCTCTCACATGCCCCTGGCCTGGCCCCCATATGACGGCCACCAGGGCCAGGGATCTGCCAAGCTGAGTCTACCTGCAGTGCAGCCCTGTTGCCCTGGGGCACCCTGGGCCTGGCTCGCTGAGGGAGCCCAGGCCAGGCCCGCTGCACCACCGCACCAACTCCCACATCAGCCCTGTGCTGGATGTTTGGCTCACAGCTGTATCCCAGTGCCTACAATGCTGCGTGGCACATAGTAGGTGCTTAACAAATATTTGTTGAGTGACTGCAGGAACCAGCAGTAGTTGTTCCAAATGAGGAACTGAGAGGCTCCAAGAAGTTGGCTAGCTTGTAACAGAGCACAGGCCTTAAGGCTTGAGGGGACCCACAGAAACAAAAGGGATAAAGGAAAGATAGGGGAATCTGCATTTTACATGGGATAATACAGACAAAATGGGATACGGGAACAATCAGATATGCATTTGTGTCAGGCAGGCAGGTCCCACCCAAGTTCCCAGAGGCGGATTTGAACCCAGCTTTGCTGGTGAATGACACCCCATTCTCTCATCTCTTCTAGCCAGCTTTCCTTCCCCTTACAGGCCAAAGCCTGTCACACAGGCGCTGTGTGGCCTTAGATGGTTCATACACCCTCTCTGAGCCTTGGTTCCTGCATTTGTAAAACAGAAAACTGACCTAGCTGCACTCAGGCAGAATTCCCCTAGCTCATTTCTCCTCTGTTCTCAGCATCCAGGACAGGCTCTGGCATGAGGTCCACACCAGATAAATCTCTGTTAACTAATTAATGAAAAGGACAAGTTTACTTTAGAGTATAAAAGTCTGCTCCAAAGCTCTCCAGTTAATGTTTCTGGGAGCATATTCCTTCTCTCTTCCATTTCAAAGAAAGAGAAACTGCAAAGGCACAAGATACACTGGAGATGCGGGTGACGCAAGGAAGATGAGGGGACCACCCCCAGCAGCAGAGCCCCCCACACCCCGAAAGACCTTTTTCCTCCATCAAAAAATAGGTGAATGAGTGGGAAATGCCAGTCTTCCCACTGAAATGTAATCTTGAGGGTCAAGTATCTCACAGGTCATGGTCTGGCCTTGGTGCTGACTTTGACTCACACCAGCTGCTGGTCCTGAGCACGTCAGGGGGGAAATGCCCTGCTTCTCCAGCTTTGCAGGATGGTTGTTCACGGCTTTCATGCCAGCGCTCTTCCAGGTTCTGGGAGACCCCAATGAGCAGCCAAACTCCGTCCACCCCCAAGGGAGCGGATGTCATGTGAGGCATCGGAAGGCTCTGAGCAATTCTGCTCGGAATCTCAGAGGTTCCAACAGAACAGCTGCAAGTTCCCAGCTGACACGTTCAAGCACCTGGGTGGTTGGTCAGTTTCTGGAGATCCCAGAGAGCTTTCTGGAAATGTGGGGCTGCCTCTAGCAGTGTGTGCCCCTAGGGCAAGAGTCAAAAGTGGTGGCCACCCAGGGAGCCCCAAGGAGAGGTTCTGGGGCTCTCAGGATGTCCAGGCCACACCAGTCTTCCAGGCAAGCCCCCTCCACTTCCAGGCACACTAGCTGTGCCCAGGCTGCCCATCCTGTATATGTCCCGGTCATGGCCATCGTCACACACAGCGTCACAGGCGTCCTGGCCAGCACCTGCCTCCTGCTAAAATGCTAAAAACAGCTGCATTACCTTACCGGCCTCCAGTCCCTGAGAACAAACTCATCTGGCTTAAATAGAGTGGCTGGAAGAGCACTTTCATTAGGGGCCGTACATCCTGACGTAGGGCTTCTGGCTGCTCCCCAGGCTGGGGGCTGGGGGGTGTCACTTTTATAAACTTCCACAGACCCTTCTTGCCAAGCCTACTGAACACCGGAGGCTATAATGAATCCAGGCTGACCGGTGGGTCCTGGCACTCCTCGCTCCAGAGTCTAAGGCCAGGCTGGAGTGACCAGGCTGGAGTGGCCAGGCCCCGCCCACCTGAGCTGCAGAGCGGGAGAGGGGACAGGGCCGGCTGCATGGGGTGTGACCTGTGCAGTTGCAGAGGGACCCTGACACTCAGAAGGGCCCCCTATTGGTTTAATGCTCTGCTATTGTCTTGAAAGTCTTCATCCCTTTTGAATTGGGGGGGCCACATCTTTACTTTGCACTGAGCGCCTCGGAGGCACTCGTAAATGGGCCCCATCCCCCCAGGAGTCCCAGAACTCATGAAGGGGCTTCAGAAATGGGCAGCAGCAGAACCACAGACATCCACAGGCCGGGGCCACCCTCTCGAGTATCCCGTGGGCTGCACGGTCACGTTCCCATGGCTGTGCTGATGGGGTTGGGAGGGCCTCACATGCGCACACACACAGCCATGTAGTCACATGTGCAATAGTTGGTCACCCTACGCCTGCACTTCCAGCAGTGGGAGTGGCTGGGAGGCCTCACCATGCCCCCATCACCCCTAAGATAATGAGGCAGGAGGAGCTGAGGAGGGGGTGTCAGGGACAGAAGGAGAGCTTTTGCCTCCCCCATCTCCCAGGAAAGGAGAGATCCCTCCCTCGGCCTGCTGTCAACCTTCCAGGAACTCCCTGCAGGGCCCTGTGAGGTGTGCACCTTGTCCCCTTAAACTCCCACTGCCACCCCGAGAAAGCGTTTGTATCACACTCATTTTAAGGATGGCAAAACTGAGGCTGTAAGAACCAAAGCTGCTGGCTGGAACCAAGACGAGCAGACACAGGAGCCCCATGCCCCATAGTAGCTCCTGAGAGAGGACCTGCACCCTGGACCCCTGGACCCCTGGGCCCCCAGTCTGCCTGCCCCTCCGCCTGCCCATTCCTCTGCCCACACTGGCTTATGGTCCTGGGGGTCTTCCCTCCTCAACCAGCACACACGCCCCTTCCTCATCGTAGCCACAGTTGGAGGGCAGGACACTGCCCAGGGGCCCTCAGTGTGCTCCTGAGCCCCAGGCCCCCTTCCCAAACCACTCGGCCAGCCTTGCCCTTTGGCCTCAAAGACCAGGCACCAGGAAGGGGCTGAGTGGTGGGACAAGCAACATCCAAATTGGAACAGCGTGGGGAGTGTGGCGGGGGGCGGGGTCCTGGGGGAGGGACGGGCCATTTCTTGGCCTGGCTCAGGGCTCCCATTGCAGTAGCGGGAGTCCTAGGAATTTTTCTCCACCTTGCCTTCTCTTAAGGTTCCCGATGGAACTTTCCCAGAGGTTCCGCATGGCAACGCCTCTGGAAGGAGATCCGGGACTGTTCATCCAGGCTTCTTAGGGTAGAGCTCTCCCTTGAGTCGAGGGGACCACAGTTTGCAGAGTCTTTGCTGGGCAGGCAGGGCAGCGCAGGAGGAGGAGGAGACAGGCAGGCCTGCTGCCGCCGGCCCAGCTGCCGGCATCCGAGCCTGGCCAAGCCCAGCTGCCCAGGCCTTATTTGGTAAGAGCCTGTGCTGGCCTAGCCGTTCCGGCTGCCAGCCGATGGGACACCCAGAGCCCTGCGCAGGCCTGTGAGCATGCCAGGCCTCTCACCCAGCCCCTTGGCCAGAGACGGCCGATTTGGAGGCGGGAGATCCCGGGGTCAGGCCAAGGCTGAGGCAGCTTCCATCAGATCCCAGCCCAGGGTGGAACAGGGATTCCCCAGCTTTTGCCTATATAAGGCCGAGGAGAGGCAGCGGACGCTGAGCGGGCCTGCAGGCCCCGGAGGTATCGTCTTAAGAGGGTGTTTGGCATTGGGCGCGAGGCCTTGGATTCTTGCAAAAACCTGGCAGGGAAATTGTTTGACAGCTTTGACAATGTGCTGAAGTCTCCGAGGGAAACCCGCCCCCCGGAGAGGGCTGGCCAAGGGCATGTGATGCTTCCGCTGCCTCTATGCTGAGAGCGTGGGCAGCCAGGCCAGACCTGTGGCCTCAGGAGAGGCCAGCCATGAGCAGTGGTGCCCGGGAGAAGGCACTGGGGGTGGCCCCAAGCTTGACTTCCTGGTCTGTGTGGAGTGTGGAGCAGCGCCCACTGCCCGTGGGGTCCTGAGGGCTCAGTGAGGAAACAGTGGGGAGGGGTGACCCTAGGGTGCCTGCCATTAGCAGAGTTGCCAGGCCCTGTGTCTTGCTGCATGCCAAGTGCACTGAACAGATTTTGTCTCTGTTCCCTCATTCATGCCTCACAGAGATCAAGGACTCAGACGCTCCTCTCATGCCTGCTGACAGATGAGGAAATCGAGGTTCAGAAGAGGAAAGGGATTTAAGATGCTGGGGTCTTTCTCCAGCCCACTGGGACCTCTGCAGGCCAATATTCATTTATTCTTCCATTCCATGACCACATCCTGAGCTTTGATCTGGGTGGGACACCATCCCAGGCCCTGGGCAGCCACTCAACCAGCTAAGAGATGACCAGTCCCCAAGGAGACAGATATTCCTTCAAATAAGAGGGACAGAGAAGGCCTCTCTGTGTAGTGACCTTGAAGCTGAGACCCAAAGATGAGAGGGGAAGAGCATGGTACTCCAGGCAGAGGAAACAGCGTGTGCAAAGGCCCCGGGGCAGGGCAAGGCCCAGCCCAATCTAGGGCAGCCAGGAGGCCCGCGAGGCTGGAGCAGAGTGAGCAGTGGAGTTGGGCGAGATTCGGTCCGAGATAGCAGGAGCTTCCAGGGTCTGTGGGGAGTCAACGTTTTATTCTGAGCGGCGGGAAGCTGGGTTTGAAGCCGGAGACTTAATAATGTGATCTCCCATGAATCACATGTTCGCATCTGCTAAGTGCTCTAGGCTCATTTTCTCACCCGGTTCCCCATCCCTCATCCCTGTGAGGTGGGGAACCTCTAGCCTCAGTTTACCAAAGAGGAAACTGAGGCTCCCAGAATCAGTGATGTGGGATGGGACAGGGATCCTCCCTTGGTTCTGTCTGGTGCTGGAGGGGCAGCACATCGTCTCGGGTGGCTGATCTTGGCCCTGACCCCCTGCTGTCCCTTCTACTGCCCACCCCCACCCCCCTCAGGTTTTTTTGCTGCCATGGTGACCAATTCACCCAGCTTTACCCGGGACTTTCCCAGTTTTAGAACCGAAAGTCAGGCTTCCTGGGAAAGCCCTCAATTCTGGGCAAACCAGATGCTGGCCAGCAGTAGCACGAGCTCAGGGAGGAGGACAGCCAGGTGCCCTCCCCACCACGCGCCTGGCCCCATGCCACCTCTGCCCAGACCAGGCGGGGCCATGGAGAGGAAGGCAAATGGCAACCAGTGCCCACTGTGCAGCCCGGCCCCAACTCCTGCCAGCGCCTAGGCAACACCTTCTGTGAGGGGCTCAGCATGACAAAGCCAGGGCTGAGTGGGGGGGGGGCGAGTTGGGCAGGGCAGAGAGGTGGGGGGGCAGGACACAGGGGTCAGGGGGTGGGGCAGGGGGCAGGAGGGCAGCCAGAAGAGTGCAGGAGCTGCCAGGAACTGGCCACACCAGGGGAGCTCTTCCTCAGCAGGAGACACACATAGGCCTACCTTTGAACCCACAGGCTCTGTCACTGTGAACATCTCCTGGTTGCTTCTTGGTTGCCCACCCTATCACATGGGAGAGCAACAACAGCCAGCAATCGCCAGGCAGCTGCTGGGTGCCAGACTGTTAGGAGCTGTGCTAGCGACCACCTCTTGTGATGCACATGCATCCTTAAGCGGAAAGGCTTGCTTCTCTCTGTGCAGACAGGAAGCAATCCCAGAGAGGAAACTGCCCTGGGTCACACAGCTGGTCACTGCAGAGCAAGAATTTGCGCCTAGAACCACCAACTTCAGCTCCCAGCCTAGCAGGAGAGGCAGAGCTCTGCAGGGTGGAGTGCATGAGCTCTGGGGCCAGCTCCCCAAGGGCTCAACTCTAGGCTGCATCAGTTAGTGGTCCCTGTGTCCCCAGCAAGTTGCCGAACCTTTCTGGGCCTGTTTCACAACTAGAAAGCAGGGCTAACAGGGGTACCCACCTCATAGGGTTGGCCATTTACTCCACACATACTTATTAGGCATCTACACGGTGCCAGGCAAGGTTGTAGATCTTGAAGATACAGCAGAGAACAAAAGAGACAAAATTTCCTGCCTAGAATGTATATTCTGAGGGTGGGGGATGCCAACAAAAAAACAAATATCTGTCAGTGGGAGGCACATAGATTTTTTTTTTTTTTTTTTTTGAGATGGAGTCTTGCTCTGTTGCCCAGGCTGGAGTGCAGTGGCACGATCTTGACTCACTCCAGCCTCCACCTCCTGGGTTCCTGCCTCAGCCTCCCGAGTAGCTAGAATTACAGGCGCCTGCCACCACGCCTGGCTAATTATTGTATTTTAGTAGAGACGGGGTTTCACTGTGTTGGCCATGCTGGTCTTGATTTCCTGACCTCAAGTGATCCACACGCTCTTTGACCCAAAGTTCTGGGATTACAGGCGCGAGCCACCGCGCCTGGCCAGCATATAGATATTTATGTCTCCTTGTCACATTCATTCTTGGCTGCACTCTCAAAAGCTGTTTCTTATTTCTTCCTATGCTACCAAAATAGCAGTTCTGTTGGGCCAGTCGCATGCCTAGCCCTAAGGATGAATCAGGACGGGCCTAATCATAGGCATCCCACTGCCCTCTGCCCGAGACTTGACTTTCAGCCTTCCTTGCAGCTGGCAGGAGCCATGTGACCCAGTCATAGCCACTGAGATACAAGCCCTCTCCCTGCTGTCCTGCTGGTGCAGCTGCTGTGATGTCAGGAGCCTCCCAGCAGCCGCAGCCACTTCGTGACCATGAAGCAACTAAAAGACACCACACTGAGGGTGACCGAGCAGAAGTGTGGAAGGAACCCGGGTCCTTCTGGAATGAACCAAGGCGGTAAAGCCAGGGCCCAGGTTTGCGCAGCGGGATGAGAGTCCTTCAGGGAAGCAGAGCTGGGCTTCTATGCTCTGCAGCCATTGTTCATCCGCCTGAAAATGAGCCCCAGGGCGACAGGGACAGGAAAACACCCCTCCTATCAGGCCAGGCTCCTTGCAGGAGAGAGTCGTTAGGATGTCCCGGATGGGGGTGACAAATGCCAGCTGGGGACTGTCAGCACCTTCCAATCACACAGTGCGGATTGGGGTTGAAGGAGATCTATTCGCAGGAGCAGGGTCCTGGCCAGGAGGAGGGGGAGCCAGACTCCCAGGGGGAAGGAGCCAGGGTGGTGCTTTGCCCCTGCGCAGGAAGCCTCCTTCTACAGGCCTTGAAGGATGTTGAGAAGGAGCGGGGACCCCAGGATCCCCCAAGGAAGACCTTCATCTATTTCTCTTTCTTTTCACATCTCTCCAGCCCTTTTCCTCAGGGCCCTTATCCCCTTACCCTAAGCAGATAAACTAAATCATCCAATGAAAGGAAAACTTTGTAGCCCTTGTGTTCAACCTTTCATCAACCCTGGGAGGCAGGGACTGTTACAGAGAGACTGAGTAGTTCCTTCTAGAACAGCTAAATGGGGAAACTGAGGCTGAAAGAGCTTCAGTGATGCTGTGGTCAGGTAACATAGATGCTGCAATCACACGAGCTGGGTTTGGGTCCTGGCCTTAGCCTTTGCCGGCTGTGTGGTCTGGGGCAACTGGCTCCCCTTCTCTGATCCCTAGCTTGCTCATATGCATCCCAGGGAAGGCAATCGTGGTCTGCAGCACTGGGCTGCTAAGGGTGGAGAGATGATGCCCCCCAAAATGCCTACCACAGGAGAGGGTGGTCTATACCAGGGCTCCCTAGACTATGGGCCGATCCTGGCCCGCATCTCAATTTATAAACAAAGTTTTGCTAGAACACAGCCAAACCTATCACGTATATGTTGTCTATGTGTACCGTCTGGCTCAAACAGAAGACGTTTGCCAACCACCAGTCTACACTCTCGCCACCCCAAGTGCGGTCCATAGACTGGCAGCATTGACGCCATGGTTAAAAATGCAGAGTCTGGCCAGGCACGGTGGCTCACGCCTGGAATCCCAACACTTTGGGAAGCCAAGGCAGGTAGATTGCTTGATCCCAGGAGTTCGAGACCAGCCTGGGCAATATGGCGAAACCTCATCTATACAAAAGATACAAAAATTAGCCAGGTGTGGTGGCACATGCCTGTAATCCCAGGTACTCGAGAGGCTGAGGGGAGAGGACTGCCTGACCTCGGGAGGTTGAGACTGCAGTAAGCCATGATTGCACCACTGCACTCCAGCCTAGGCACCCGAGCAAGACCCTGTCTCAAAAAAAAAAAAAAAAAAAAAAAAAAAAAAAGCAGAGTCTCAGGCCCACCCAGGACTGGCATCAGAGCATTTTAACAAGATGGCCATGGTGGAGGAGACACGGCCAGCTATTGAAGGGTCTGCAGGGGCAGAGTGGAGGAAGCATAGAAAGGTCAAGAGAGGTAGCCCTTGCCTCCACCAGGGATTCCGACTCAACTGCTCAGGTGGTTAGGCCGGCGCATCTTGGAAGAGCCCCTCAGGTGACTCTGATGAGCAGTCTCGGTGCACTGGGCAGATGAAGGAAGATACAAGCGGGGTCCAGTGGGGAAGTGGAGACTCCACACTCAGGACAGGCCAACCCTGTCCCATGAGAAAAGCCTCAAAGCGAGATGGGATGGGAGGGGTCTGCAGTGGACCTGCTGGGTGCTTCCTGAGCTTGATCGGCGAGGAAGGAGAAGGAGGAACGAGGAGAGAAAGAGGGAGAAGCAGAGGGGAGGGCAAAGATCCCAGAGACTCAAGAATCTGCCACCCAGGCCCTGGGGACTAAAACAAGGCCAGGATGAGGAGAGGCTGGTAAGACCCACACCATCTGGAGTGACTTTGCCAGGGGCTAAGGAGGGCCCTTGCCCAGGGTTCCCAAACTTCACACATTCCGAGGCTCCCTCTGTGACCTTGACCATCTCATCTGGTCTATCATTTGTTTCATACTTTTCTTTAAAATGACTTAGTTTTTTTTTTTTTTTTTTTTTTTCTTAAATGTTTATTTTAGTCCTTTGGGAGGCCAAGGTCAGTGGATCACTTGAGGTTAGGAGTTCGAGACCAGCCTGGCCAACATGGTGAAACCCCATCTCTATCAAAAATACAAAAATTAGCTTGGCATGGTGGCACATGTCTGTAGTCCCAGCTACTTGGGAGGCTGAAGCCAGAGGATCACTTGAACCCGGGAGGTGGAGGTTGCAGTGAGCCAAGATTGCACCACTGTACTCCAACCTGGGGGACAGAGTGAGACCCTGTCTCAAAAAAATAAAATAAAATAAATAAATAAATGTTTATTTTAAAAGGAAATTCTGTTGCACCAATGTACATAGAAAAGCAGTATCACTTGCTTTGCAGATGACTCTGAAAATAAGCACAGTGGACATCAGTCATGTTTAGCATTGACCAGGATTTCAGATGCCATCACAGTGTGTTCGTGAACTGCCACCTGCACACAGCAGGAGCCTGGGGACTGCTCTCTCAGATGGAGAGGGTAAGCAGGAGTTGGCCAGTATTAAAGACGCATGAGCCCCCAGCTCAGCCGAGAAGGAGAGAACAATCACTGGAGAGAAACAGCTATTCCCCTGGGCACTGTGCCTACCACATTGGGCACCCGGTGGACTGTGATGGCCGGAGTCCCATTTCTGGGCACACTCATCCAGGCCAGCCCCGTTCCTTAGAGTTGGGGAGGCTGGACCCCAACAGCAGAGGTCACATCAACACCCACACCAGCCTCAGGTGCATCCCTTTGCCCCCTTGTCCTCTCCTCACAGGCAAGAGATCCCCAACCTCTGCCCTGTGCCAACAGCATCTCTGAAATCTCACAATTGCCTTTAGGTGGCAGGTGCCTGGAGCTGGAGCTATCCTTCCAGCACCTACAACCACGAGGCCCCGGGCGTCTTCCCAGGGGGAAACACTGGGTTTAAGGGCATCCATTCAACTGTTCAACTCCCATGAAGGCAGCATGAATGGTCTGACTCTGTTCCTGGGCAAGCACAAGAGTATGTGCCAGTTGGGTATGTGGGCTGGCCTGGCCACCAACACAGGTCTCTGGGGACGGTGGCTCACCCGCATTCCAGAACCACAGGCCGGGGCATGCCTGCCGGGCGGCGGGCTCTCTTTACCGCCAGGCAGAAGGGGAAAGAAACCCTTTGTCTTCAGGTCACATCCGCGTGTTGGCACGTCCCCAGGAGTTGCGGTCACCTCCTCTTTTGTGGACAAGGTTGCCTCATGTTGCTAAGGAACAGCTTGGAGGGAGGGGAACCCAAGCTCCAGGTGGCACTGCCTGGGTTCAAACCTCAGCTCTGAGCCCCTGAGCGGCTGTGGAGGAAGGGCTGGCCTCTGTGTGTCCCCTGCTTATTGTAAAACGGGATGCTCATAAAGCACAAGTCACAGAGCAGTGGAAAGGATCAAAGAGCGAATGCGTGTCCGGCACCTCGAATAGTGTGAGTGCTCCACAACTGCGAGCAAGGGAAGTCTGGGTTTTTTTTTTTTTTTTTTTTTTCCCGCCTCTCATTTTAAATAACGCCGTTGCAAAAGCTTTTGCTGCTGAGGGTTATTTCCTTGGATACAGAACCCCGCCTCAAGATAACGTTCGAGGCTGGGGGGCCATGTAGCTGCGTGGGGCTTTTTCCATGCAGACAGAAGCATCTTCAAAATCGGAATCTGTGTACAGCAAAGGGATGTGTTATTTTCCCCGCATCCTTTGCAGCACTGGGCTTTATTGTTTTATCTATTTTTGTTTTTCTCATTTGATCAGCAAGGCTGTGCCGTCTTCTGTGTACCGGTTAACGGTCTGTATTTCCTCAGGGATGAATGGTTTGTTCATCACTTTTGATTGTTTTTCAGGTGGTGTCTGGGACAGTGCCTGGTGCTGCCAGCTGGAGCTGGCAGGCCCACACTGGAAGCATCTTCTAAGTAGGAAGGGGAGAGAGGGGCTTGAAGCTGGGGGAGATGGGGAAAGCCTCCCGCCCCATCCACACCATGTCTACCTTCCCTTCATCCGGGGTATTTTGGAGCCTGACAGCTGAGGGGTGCTCTCCCAGGATCCGGACTGCAGGCGCCTGACAAACTGAAGAGCACTGAAGCTGGAGAGGCAGAGAAGAGGGAGCACTGACTACGTTCTTGGAGCAACGAGCAAGTCAGCGAGGCACATGTGTGACAGGTGCCTTTCCTGAACTCAGCAATCCTCCTCCCCTTTCCTTGGCTCTCCTGGGAACCCCTAATGAAGTCAGAATAAGCCACTCCACGGATTTATGATCCCCGTATGACTGTGTCCCTTTGCTCCTTAATCACTCAGGCACCCAGATTCTCTATTAGCAAGAAGCCCAGAACCTCCTTCTTGAATCCTCTCTCGTTTTCAATCTTCCAAGGACACCAAGGTCTTCCTTAACCCACTGCTGGGGATCAACTGCCAAAGGTCACTGCTGCCAGGGCATCTTGCCACCACATGGCACTGCCAAAGATGCATCCAGAATAGTCCTGCAGACACTGCACTTGGCAGGGGAGCCCATGCTAGGCAGACCTTTGCCTGGGTATTGGAGGTCACCCACACTTGAGACTTGAGTTTACAGTTCTCATGGGTCACTCTTAAATACTCAGAGCAGAATGCCAAGTGACTCCTCATCCATCCTCCATGCACCCTGGATCCCAGAACCTGGCACATCCCTTTCCTCCACCACTGTTGCCCTGGTCACTACCACCTCCTCCTGCTAGGCTGGGTGTTTTCAACCGCTGCCCTTTTGACATTTGGGGCCGGATCTTTCTCTGCTGTGGGGACATGGCAGGATGCTCGGCAGCAGCACCCCTGGCCTCTGCCCATCAGATGCCTATAGCACACCCACCACTAGAAAAAATGTCTCCAGACATTGCCCAGTGTCCCCTGAGGAGCAGAATGGCCCCAGTGGAGAGCCAGTGCCCTAGACTATTGGGGTACCACCTCTCCACGCTGGCCTGGACCCCATTCACACTGGCCTGGACTCCCTCCCCTCGCCCCTTGCTTCCTTTTCTTGACATCACAGTAGGGGTGAGCTTTAAAAAAAACCACACAGCTCGTGATGCGTGTCATGCTAGGTTCAAAAGCGCTGGGTGGTTTCTCTTGGTATTTGAGATCCACACCTGTGCCTTGGCCCCTGGGTCCCGCAGGGCCTGACCTCACCCCTGTCTCCAGTTTGCCTGGCTCCCACCACGCCAGGCACAGAGCCCTGCCTCTGACATCAGCACCCTCTGTCCTCCGCCTTAAGCTCTGTTCAGTCCACTGCATTCCAGGCCCTTCCACACCCCAGAGGCCCGCAGAGGCCCTGTCACCCTGCCCCGGTGTTGCCCACTCTCTGCTACGCCTCTGGGTCCACCTGATTTATGCCTTCATTACCTTTCCTTCGTTATCCGGTTTCTGTTTATTAATTTATTTTTATTGTATTTACTTCTGTCATCCCCACTAGACTGTCAGCTCAGTGAGGGCAGGGGCCTGTCTTGTTCCCTGCCATATCCCCAGAGTCTAGAACGGCACCTGGGTTGTGGGAGGCACCCAGGAAAGACCGGGTTCCTGAAGGAGTGAATGAAATAGGAGTGGGCTTCTCTTGTCCTGGAAATGGGCCTTGTCCCCCACATGGCTGCAGAGTTGCAGAGGGGAAGGCTGGAGCTACCCTCCTGTGGGCCCCTGTGGGCTCAAGAATCCTGCACTCAGCCGAGGACCTGCAGGCTTCGTGCCTCTGGCTCTTGGGAAACAGGTGGAAACTTCCTTCCCGAGGGCCGGAAGCAGCCGCAGGCCCCACCACACCCAGCCCTGGCCCAGCTCAAGGCGAGGTCCCGGGTCTAAATATAGAAAGTGGGTTGTGAGAGGGCGGGTTTCTTCTCTGGTGAGAGGAAGTGGCTGCTCTGATTAAAACCGGGGTTTGTTCACCCCTCATTGAGACAGTTCTCCTCACTGGCCAGGAGAAAGGAAATGTGGCAAACAGAATGCAGCCGATGAGGACTTCCAAAAAGGCCCAGAGAAAGCACCCGAGGGCAGGTGGTCTCTGGTTCCTCCCTGGGGAATGGCTGGGAACCCTGCACTGAGACACAGGGGCTGTGTCTCCCTGAGCCAACCCTAGCCGCTCTGGGTCTCGGTTTGAAAAAAAAGAGATTGGCCAGATTTGATTTTCAAAGCCAGTGTTACCTGGTATTGCCTGAATCAGGAGCTCTCTGAGTCTCAGTTTCCCCATCTGCAGAATGGGTTGACGATGACCATGCCTGTAACAGAATGGCTGGTAGGATTCAAGGAGGCAATGTGTGTGGCTGGCCTAGGACAGAGCCCGGCACATGACGAGGGCTCCGAAGGCGCTTGCTGTTGTCAGATGTCCACACGAAGTTTGACAAAATGAATGCAGAGTTCCTTGTTGAAACGTTACCAAGAATTTCAAGATGGGCTGGGCAGTGGTTCACACCTATAATCCCAGTACTTTAGGAGGCCGAGGCAGGCGGATTGCTTGAGGTCAGGAGTTCGAGACCAGCCTCACCAACATGGTGAGCCTCCCGTCTGTACTAAAAATACAAAAATTAACCAGGAATGTGGTGCACACCTGTAGTCCCAGCTACTCGGGAGGCTGAGGCAGGAGAATCACTTGAACCTGGGAGGCGGAGGTTGCAGTGAGTGGAGATCATGCCCTTGGGTGACAGAGTGAGAACTCTGTCTCAGAAAAGAAAAAAAAGAATAATTTCAAGATGGTAACAGCAGAGCATGAAACCCTGTGCGAGGCCCTTCTGAGTCCTGCGTGACTGTCCTGGCTGCCCATACCTAGGACGATTTCTATCAGAGGAGCCTCGGGGAGCCCACAGAGCAGTGCACAGCCTCCAAACCCACCCCTAACCCAGGCCCACGCTTCCCCCACCCCTGACCCGCCACCCATGGGTGGGCCCGTTTGAAGAAGGTGATGAAAGCAGCAAAAAGGGGCCGGGCAAGGTGGCTCATGCCTGTAATCCCAGCACTTTGGGAGGCCGAGGCAGGCGGATCACGAGGTCAGGAGTTTGAGACCATCCTGGCTAACACGGTGAAACCCTGTCTGTACCAAAAACACAAAAAATTAGCTGGGTGTGGTGGCGGGCGCCTGTAGTCCCAGCTGCTCAGGAGGCTGAGGCAGGAGAATGGCGTGAACCTGGGAGGTGGAGCTTGCAGTGAGCCGAGATGGCGCCACTGCACTCCAGCCTGGGTGACAGAGTGAGACTCCATCTCAAAAAAAAAAAAAAAAAAAGAAAGAAAGAAAGTAGTGAAAAGGTGATGATGCCCAAATGCCAGTCGTCAGGGGACAGGTGTGACAGGGCTGAGCCCTGGGGTGTTTGGGTGGGGGCTGCTCTTCCAAGAATGGGCCTCACCTATACTCCTCCTCCCTGGATCTCAACGTGTCATCAGTGGAAAACACAAAATCGAAGCACTGTGCACAGCACAGATCATTCTCATGGGAGCTGTTTCACTGGCGCACACAAAACTATGGTACTGCAAACTGCCGTAATCATAAACAGGCAGGTGAGGCCGGGCGCGGTGGTTCATGCCTGTAATCCCACTCAAGCCCTGAATTTGGCTCTGGGGAACCAGGACCACCATCTCCAGAAAGAAAGAAAAGCTGCAAAGACAGTAAGTACAGAGAGTTCCCAGGCGCCCTTCACCCAGCTTCTTTCACATTAGCATTTTACAAAACCACAGGACAATCAGCAACACTAAGGCATTCACACTGATGCAATTTATTTTTTCTTTTTTTCTTTTTTGAGACTAATTCTTGCTTTGTCACCCAGGCTGGAGTGCAGTGGCGCAATCTCGGCTCTCTGCAGCCTTCGCCTCCCAGGTTCAAGCAATTCTCCTGCCTCAGCCTCCCAAGTAGCTGGGATTATAGGCCCGCCTCATTTTTTGTATTTTCAGTAGAGACGGGGTTTTACTATGTTGGCCAGGCTGATCCCGAACTCCTGGCTTCAGATGGTCCATCTGCCTCGGCCTCCCAAAGTGGTGGGATTACAGGCGTGAGCCACTGTGCCCAGCCGATGCAACAATATTAATCAGACCATAGGTCATATTCAGGCCTCACGGCTTCTTCCTGATGTCCATTTTCTGCTCCAGGATCTCACGTCACACTGCAACCACCCAGGAGCCTTTCCTTGGGCTTTGTCTTTTGTGACCTTGACATAGTGAAGAGTATTAAGTATTTTGCAGAGTGTGCCTCAGTTCAGGTTTGCCTCATGTCCTTTTGTGTTTTAAAATAATACGTAATTCACATTCCACAAACTCTGCTCTTTTAAAGTATGTAAATTAGGCCAGGCACAGTGGCTTATCCTAGCCCTTTGGGAGGCTGAGGCAGGAGGATCACTTGAGCCCAGGAGTTTGAGACCAGCCTGGGTGACACAGGGACACTCTGTCTCAAGAAAAAAAAAAAAAGTTTTTAAAAAATTAGCCAGGCGGCTGGGCGCGTTGGCTCATGCCTATAATCCCAGCACTTTGGGAGGCCAAGGCAGGTGAATCACGAGGTCAGGAGTTCGAGACTAGCCTGGCCAACATAGTGAAACCCTGTCTCTACTAAAAATACAAAAACTTAGTTGGGCGTGGTGGCACATGCTTGTAGTCTCAGCTACTCGGGAGGCTGAGGCAGGAGAAACGCTTGAACTCAGGAGGTGGAGGTTGTGGTGAGCGGACATTGCACCACTGCATGCCAGCCTGGGCAACAAAGCCAGATTTCAACTCAAAAAAAAAAAAAAACTTAGCCAGGCATGGAGGTGAGTGTCTGTGGTCATCAGCTACTTGGGAGGCTGAGGGAGGATAGCTTGAGTGCAGGAGTTTGAGGCTGCAGTGAGCCATGATCACACCACTGCACTCCAGTCTGGGCAACAGAGCGAGACCCCATCTCTAAAACAAATCAATAAACAAAAATATACAATTTAGTGGGTTTTAGTGTGTATGCAAAGTTGTGCAACTGTCACCATGATCTAACTCCAGAACATTTCCATCACCCCAGAAGGAGACACTGTCCCCAGACCCCTTCTGTTGACCTCAGTGTCACGCTCTCTCCTGCCTGTCTCCCTCACTCTCCTGTCCTGCATTTCTGCTTTTCTTTTGGGTTCTGGTGGAGTGACTGTCTGAGTCACAGTGACCACTCCACCTTTGCCTCTCTCTGTACGACTCCCTCCACTTCTCATTTCTTGTTCTGTGTCACTCTTGCTCATCCAGCACACAGCTATTTGTCAGTTTTACTCATCCAGCACACAGCTATTGGTCACTTTTATTCATCCAGTATGCAGCTATTGGTCACTTATATTCATCCAGCACACAGCTATTGGTCACTTATATTCATCCAGCGTGCAGCTATTGGTCACTTATGTTCATCCAGTACACAGCTACTGATCACTTATATTCATCCAGCATGCAGCTGTTGGTCACTTATATTCATCCAGCGTGCAGCTATTGGTCACTTGTATTCATCCAGGGCACAGCTCTTGGTCACTTATATTCATCCAGCCCACAGCTATTGGTCACTTTTATTCATCCAGAGCACAGCTATTGGTCACTTTTATTCATTCAGAGCACAGCTATTGGTCACTTCTTAATCCAGCACACAGCTATTGGTCACTTGTCCATCCAGTACACAGCTATTGGTCACTTAGATTCATCCAGCATGCAGCTATTGGTCACTTAGATTCATCCAGCATGCAGCTATTGGTCACTTATGTTCATCCAGCACACAGCTATTGGTCACTTATATTCATCCATAGCATAGCTATTGCATGCCCAGGGTAAGCATGGATGGCCCTGGAAGGGACAACTGGTGCTCACAGCACAGTTTCTAGAGTAGAATGACATGAGTTCAAGCCTCATTTCTACCGAGTATAGCTGAGTAGCTGAGTGGCCATGGGCACATCACTCACCCTCTCTGAGCCTCAGTTTCCTCCTCTGTAAAGCGGGCTGCTGTGAAACCTAACAGAAAGAATGTCTGCCAAGTGCTGAGCTCCTACCCAACACACAGAGCGCTCCTTGCCCGGCGTTGGGTTTATCACCCAGACGATGGTTGCTCTCCTGGTTGGGGGGGAGAGCCGCCCAGGCCAGGAGGATCCCAGGTAGGCTGGAGACCAGGGCATCCTTCCCCAGCGACACAGTTTAGGCGGCTGGGGGTGGGGCGAGGCAGCACGTTCAGCAGCTGGATCCTGGCCTGTGTCCTTGAGTCACCAAGGGTAGCACCAGGCTAGGGCCCAACAGCACGACTGTGCCTCATTTGTGATGCAAATGGCTGGCAGTGGCCACGGATGGGCGAGGGCACAGCAGCCACAGCCAGGACCCTGGGAGCTTTCATTCTAAGCAGAGCTCAGGGAGAGGAGGAGGGGGAGGCTGCCTCCCCAACCAGCCCCAAGGGATCTTTCTGAGTGGGGCAGGGAGCAGCAGGGACCCTGAAGCAGGGGTGACACATTTCTGGCAGCCGAGAGGGAGTGCTGGGGCCACCGGAATGAGTAGGAAAACGGCGGCTGGCAGAGGGCTCCGTCCTGCTGGAACCCAAGGGTCATCTTGCCAGTCTTGCCCTCTGGATGCCTGAGAAACAAGGCGTGCTATGTCAAGGCAAGCTGTCATACCTGCCACTTCCTGATCCGGCCCCGCGGGGCCTCCAGCCTCGCCTGGATCCCCTGCCAAGCTGCAGTCACACAGACCTTCTCTCCCAGCTCTTTGCCACCTCGAAGCTTTTCCGCGGCTGTTCCCTCTGCCTGGAAGGCGGTTCCTGTCATCAGTGCCAGTCTTCCTTTCCGTCTTAGCTCATGTGGGGTTCACCCTGAGGTTGTCGAAGTTTAGCTTAGGGGAAAGGCCCTGGCCCTAATTCTGCACATGTAACTGTATCTCTTTTTCTTAAAGACTGTGTCCAAAATTGACGTAACTTCAGGCTTTGAAAACCCTGAGCCCAGGCCAGGCGCAGTGGCTCGCGCCTATAATCCCAGCACTTTGGGAGGCCGAGGCGGGTGGACCTCCACTTGAGGTCAGGAGTTTGAGACTAGCCTCGCCAACATGGAGAAACCTTGTCTCTACTAAAAATACAAAAAAAAAAAAAAAAAAAAAAAATTAGCTGGTGTGGTGATGGGCGCCTGTAATCCCAGCTACTTGGGAGGCTGAGGCACAAGAATCACTTGAACCCGGGAGGCGGAGGTTGCAGTGAGCTGAGATTGCACCACCGCACTCCAGCCTGCGTGACAGAGCAAGACTCCATCTCAAAAAAATAAAAAATAAAAACTAAAAAACAAAAACCTGAGTCTGTCCCCAGTGGTGGGAAAATGTCCCCTGACATCTTCTTCCTGAGCTGCTGAATCACTGAACAGGTCACACGCCTTAAGGCGGTTCATTCATTCAGCAGTTATTTACTGAGCAGTTATTATGTATTGGGCACTTGCCTAGGTACTGGGGAAAGAGCTGCAAATAAGACAGACAGAATGCTTGCCACCTGGACTCACATTCCTTGGGGGGACCGGCAATCCACACACACATAAGTGACATGCAAGCAACAAGTGAGCAGCACCTAGAGTGAGCAAAAGCTGGGAGGAGTGACAAGGGTTATGAAGAAAAGTAAAGCAGGCCGGGGAGAGGGGCTGCAACTTGAACCAAGCAATCAGTGAGACGAACAGATCTGCAGGAGGTAAGAGGTGAGCCATGTGGACACCTAGGGGAAGAACATTCAGGCTGAGGGAACAGCATGTGCAAAGGGCCTGAGGCAGGGAGGCTGCCTGGGCAGGCTCAACACTTCACTGTGGCATTTATCAGACTAAAGTTAAACATTATTCCAGAGATTACTTACATGTTTTTTTTTTTTTATTTTTAAGAGATAAGGTCTCACTGTCACCCAGGTTAGAGTGCAGTGGTGCAATCATAGTTCACTGCAGCCTGGAACTCCTGGGCTCAAGTGATCCTCCTGCCTCAGCCTCCTGAGTAGCTAGGACTGCAGGCATCACGATGCCCGGCTAAATGACTTACATCTTTGTCTTCTCACCAGGACCTTGTATTTGGTCAGTGTTCAAGAAGTAAATGGGGAAAGACTGGATGAATGAATGCGTTTAGAGGGAGAGGTTGGGGCTGGTGAAGTTGTCAGAGGTGCCCACCCTGCAGCATGAGTGGCTCCTGCTGGAACAGATGATGCTGTTTCTAACCCCCTCCCCCACAGGCCCACTGTCTCCATTCATGCCATGGAGGCCTTCCTGTGGGGTGGGTAGCAGTGAGGTGGGTGCTGTGATGGCCAGTAGGGACCCAGGGAGGTGGCTCAGGACTGCACACTGGAAGGAGGATCCCTTCCGCACCTTCCCAGGGGCCGGAGCTCTGCAGCTGCCTGCAGGCAGAGACCTTGGCGTGGACACTGGTGTCCTGAGATGGGGGCCCCAGGCAGCCTTCTCCAGAGCCTCGGGGTGGCGGGCATGGGCTAGTGACAGTGGGAAGAGGGCAGGGAAGACCGCGGTGACTTCCAAGGACCCACAGTGGCTTCTGAGGCTGGTTTGGGGGCCTAGGTCAACCCCTTGGGAGACTCCAGAAATAACAGTGAAACCCTTTCAGGAGGCACAGGTCCTGCTGGGTCACTGAATTTGGGGAAAAATTCAGGAAAGTGTGGCCTGAGATCCGGTGTCTCTGCCCCCACCATGCCCTCCTGGGAGTGCTGTGGGAGGACTAAGGCGGACTGAGATGAAATGGTGGCCCACAGAGGGGCTCACTGCTGAGGCGATGCTGACAGACCAGCACATGCCACTGTGTTCCAGGTGAGCCTGAAAGTGCTCCTGCGTCCATCGCTGGGGATGGGAAAGTCCACCCCACCTGCCCCAGCCACGCCGCAGACAGCACGCAGCTGATGGCAAAGAACGAGCAAGTCCTGTGTGTGAGAAGGGGCCTGGTCAAGATGCATTTAGGGGGAAAGAGACGGGGACTGTGCAGAACAAATGGCCTGTGCTTGATGCGGAGGGGAGTAAACATCCACCTGTGCAGACCTCAGCGTCCCCAGCTGGAGGTGCTGCACGCCTCGGGAGAAGAGAACTGGAAGGGACAGGATGGGAGGGAGATTTTCCACGAGTCTCCTGGATCCTATCAGTACACAGGGAATCAAAGCTGGGCTCATTCTCTGTGTTGAAATGCCACCACTGGGCCAGGCGCGGTGGCTCATGCCTGTAATCCCAGCTCTTAGGGAGGCAGAAGCGGGAGAACAGCTTGAACCCGGGAATTCAAAACCTGCCTGGGAAATATAGCGAGACCCCGTTCTAAAAAAAAAATTGAAATGCCACCGCCGTTAGCAGCAGGAAGCTGATATCTGAAGGCTGGAGAGCTCAGAGGCTGGGGTGCAAAGCAGGGGATATGGAGTCCATCTCAGTGGGATCTATCTGTCTTCCCCCTTCTCACTAAGCCAACCATCCCAGCACCTGCTTCTCCACCAAGAACAATGGTGCTCCCCCTCCTCTGGGAGCAGAAGGCAGGCTGCCTCCACCACAGGCTGGTGCCAGCTGGGAGCTTCAGGGAGGCTCTTTGGAAGGCTGGGCGGAAGTGACAGTGGAAGTCACGCTGGGATCGTCTCCGGGTCAAGTGCAGCGGTGCTGGGGGAGGGGAAGAAACTGCCAGGAGTCAGGCCCCCTGCTCCCAACCCCTAGAGCTGCCATTCCAAAGCTGCCAGCAGTGTCTGTGTTGTAAGAGGGCGGGAGGATATGAAGTCATACAGTCCCATCTGGGCCCCTCCCCAGCTGGCAGCCTCAGCCTCCACTCCCTGACCACGCTCCTGCCTCCTGGCCTCCCTGCCGTTCCTCAGTGTGGCCAAGCATGTCCAACCCCCAGGCATATGCACAGGCCACCACCTCCTCTGCAACGCTCTTCCCCCACGCCTTACTGTGGGACCCCTCCCCAGGTTCTGCTGGCCCTGCCTCTCACCTGGCCCCTCCTGACCCTCCAGCATCCGACCTGCCCGTTTCCTTCACAGCCCTCCTCACACTCTAACTCAGTGCTGAGCAGTGGGCTTCCAGAGGGCAGTAGCCATGCCCACCTTCTCACTGCTTCACTGCTGCTTTCCCCCCACCCCCAGAGGGACAGCTCAGGTGTCATTTGTGGAAGGAACAAAAGGAGACTCTTTGGGACTTAATGCATTGTCATTTAGGGGAAAAATATTGAGTGGCTATGAGCCTTATCAAAGGGAGAGCCAGAGTCCAACCCAGGATGGAGAGTTTTAGAATTAAAAAAAAATAGGCCGGGTGCGGTGGCTCATGCCTGTAATCCCAGCACTTTGGGAGGCCGAGGTGGGAGGATCATGAGGTCAAGAGATCAAGACCAGCCTGGCTAACATGGTGAAACCCCGTTTCTACTAAAAATATAAAAAATTAGCTGGGCGTGGTGGCGGGCGCCTGTAGTCCCAGCTACTCAGGAGGCTGAGGCAGGAGAATGGCATGAACTCTGGAGGTGGAGCTTGCAGTGAGCTGAGATTGCACACTGCACTCCAGCCTGGGTGACAGAGCGAGACTCTGTCTCAAAAAAAAAAAACAAAAAAACAAAAACAAACAAACAAAAAAACTGCCCTGCATGATAAAGAGGGTTAAATTTGTTTTAGGGACCAATGGAAGGGAGGTGCATCTTCTTTCCTGTGGACTAACCCAGAGTGGGAACGCCAGGGGCACCTGGAGAGCCTTGGCAAAGAACCAGCATTGGCTGAGAATGGTGAGGATATAATTCCTTAAAACAGTGTTTAAGCTGCTGGATTCAGCCATTCCTGCCAGAACTTTATAGCTGCATGAGCCAATCCAGTCCAACCATTCTTCAGGAAGGTGGAGCCAGCCCAGGTGGAGCTGTTTCCAGGTTCCCTACCAAATGACAGAAACCCGAAGTCAAACTACTGGGGTGGGCAGAATAATGACCCCAAGACATCCATGTCCTAATCTCTGGAACTCGTAAATAAGTTATATGGCAAAAGAACTTTGCAGATGTGATTAAGGTTATAAACCTCCAAATAGGGAGATTATTTCTGGATTATACAGGTGGGACCAATCTAATCCCATAAACCCATGAAAGCAGAGAACTTTCTCCAGCTGGAGGCAGAAAGGGACAGGCAGCAAAAAGGAAGCTGCAGAGATTCAGTGTGAGAGGCACTCACCTGTTGTTGCTGGTGGGGCCACGTGGAAAGCACAGGCACAGTCCAGGCGCAGTGGCCCACACCTGTAATCCCAGCACTTTGGGAGGCTGAGATAGGTGGATCACCTGAGGTCAGGAGTTCAAGACCAGCCTGGCCAACATGGCGAAACCCCGTCTACTAAAAATACAAAAATTAGCCAGGCGTGGTGGCCCACACCTTAGTCCCAGCAACTTGGGAGGCTGAGGCAGGATAACCGCTTGAACCCGGGAGGCGGAGGCAGTGAGCCACGATGGTGCCACTGCCCTCCAGCCTGGGTGACAGAGTGAGACTCCGTCTCAAAAAAAGATAAAAATGAAAAAGAAAAAAAAGAAAGTGCACGAAGGAACCTGGCAGCCCCCAGGAGCAAAGACCTGCCCCAGCTCCCAGCCAGCAAGGGAGACCTCAGTCCTCCAAATGCAGGGAACTGAATTTAGCCAGCAACTGAATGACCCTGGAAGTGAATTATTCTCTAGAGCCCCTAGTAAGTAATCCAGCACCACCAACACCTTGATATCAGCCTCGAGAGACCTCAAGCCAAGGTCCCATTTGGAGCATGACCTACACATTTGTGACACAATGGATAAGTGTTGTTTTTGTTTGTTTGTTTTGTTTTGTTTTGAGACAGGGTTTTGCTCGAGACAGCGTTTTGCTCTTGTTGCCCAGGCTGCAGTGCAATGGCACGATCTTGGTTCACCACAACCTCTGCCTCCTGGGTTCAAGCAATTCTCCTGCCTCAGCCTCCCGAGTAGCTGGGACTACAGGCATGAGCCACCACGCCCTGCTAATTTTGTATTTTTAGTAGAGGTGGGTTTTCTCCATGTTGGTCAGACTAGTCTCAAACTCGACCTCAGGTGATCTGCCCACCTCGGCCTCCCAAAGTGCTGGGATTACAGGCATAAGCCACTATGCCTGGCCAGATAAGTGTTTTTTAAGCCATTAAGTTGGTGATAAGTTGGTAATAGAAAATCAAGACACTAGTTTAATGAAAAAAGAGAACTGACTTGCTCTCTCACTGGTCTCGCTTCAGGAATGGCTGGATCCAGCAGCTTAAACACTGTCATCAGGACTTAGTTTCTCTGTTTCCCACACCCTGCTACCCCTCAAACTGGCCTCATGCTCAGTCTCCACAGGGTCATCAGACTCTAACCCCCAGGTTAATGTCCATGGAAAAGGGGTCCTGCCTCTCTCCCTAAGCTTCATCATATCTCATTAGCTCTAACTGGGTGATGTGCCCATTCCTGAATTCATTACTGAGGCCAGTGGCATCCAATGTTCTTACTGGCCAGGCCTGGGCCTCATGCCCACCCCCATGGGGCCAGGGGTAGAACTGGACTCACCTGAGACCCAGGGGCCTGGAGCAGGGAAGGGAGGGGTCCCCTGAGGAAAACCTGGGCACAGTTCCAGGCCCTCTGGTAACTGGCCTTAGAAGCCCCAGGGCAGAGGGCCAGGGAATCTATTCTCGAATTTGCCTTGTCTTACTTTCTGGAGGGAAGGCACTCCGTGAGGTGACCTGGGTGGAGCAGCACCCCAGCACCCCCATTCTTGGACACCCCACCCCATCCCCCACTGTGCCTTTAGCCGAGCCCGCCACAGTCTCCTGCCCCAGGGCCACATTTCCAAAACTGTACACTAGCAAGCAGGAAGCCTTTGCTCCTTCGAAGCATGCTTTGCTGGGAATGAGAGTAAATAAACTGGTATTTATACCACCACCCCACGGGGTGGCCGTTTGTCTCTGAGGCAAATATGGTCAAAATGGAATCTTGTGGCCCTTGAAGGAGAGCGAGGCAGTCCCAGGAGGATCTCAGAGGGAGGCCTCCACATCCTACCCTCCCACGGGCAGCTCTGAACTCTCCTGGAAGACTCCCCAGGAGCAGGGAACAGGGGAGGGGGCCTGGCTGCACCCCCACAGGCCTTTCCCAGGGCAGCTCCAGGCAGGGGCCCGAGTCTGTGCCTGGGGCATTCCCATCCCCCAGTGCACTGTCTCATGAAGACTCACTCCCGCAGGTGACTTGTGAGTGGCAGACACTGCTTTGGCTGACTTTGAAGCTTGGAAGGTCATTTAATTGAAATTCTCTAGAATTCGCATGAGCAGTGACTATTGTAAATTCGCTGCTTTGTGCCAGACACTGGATGCGGCAGCTAGGCACTGTCCTGGCTGGGTCAGAAACACCTTGCCTCCTGAGTTCACGTTCAGGAACGAGGGAGATGTTAAAATGAGCAAACGAATAAATGCACTGAGCGGCACAAACCCTGAGAAGCGCTCGGAGGAGGCAGGCAGTGTCGGAGAGTGGGTGGAGCAGGGTGCTACGTCAACACCTGCGGGGAGGTGCTCCAGGCAGTGGACATGGCATGTGCGAAGGCCCCGCGGTGGAAGGAGTTTCAGCAGGGCCACATGTGCGCTCAGGACTCCTCATGCACCATTCCTTCCACAGACATTTACTGAGTGCCAAGTGCATGCCAGGCAGGGTGCCAGGCACTGGAGCGACAACGGTGAGCACAGCCTGGCCCAGCCCCGTGCCCCTGGAGCTCACAGTCTAGCAGGGCAGACAGACCCCAATCACATCGCCCTGGAACCTCTTTCGTTTCTGGTGAGTACTGGCTGGAGAAGTGCTGGACATGGCCCCGTGGCAGTTTCCCTGGCCTCTCCACCCACTCTCCAACACTGCCTGCCTCCTCCGAGCGCTTCCAACCTGCCTCCTCCTCCTCCATGCTCCTCCTGTCTCCAAGGAGGTGGCTCCTCCTAAAGGACCAGCTTCAAGGTGAGGTTAAGGGCAGCATGGCTTCTGGGCCACCTCCTGCAGGGTGCAACCTGGCTGGGTCAGCAGCTCTGCAAGGAGCTGGGACAGGGATGCTTCCTCCCCTCCAGAGCCCGGCACAGGGTGGGGCCCAGCCAGGGATCACTGTCACCCTCCCATCTCCTCCACCGGCACTCATTCCACAGGCGGTCTCTGCCGGCCGAGGGTGGTGACAGCCTCTGTTTGATGCCTGGAGTGGTCTCTGGGGGGCTCTCTCTCCCCTCAGCACACTGGAGGGCTGCACCTCCCACCCTTCGGAGGTGAGGTTCGGCCGCATGACTGGCTCTGGTAACACATGGGCCGAATGACATGAGTGCTTTGCTTCTGGGCAGATGCATGAAGGCCACTACGCACTTTCCCTCCACCATCATGACCACGTTGTTCCCCTCAGGCCCAGCTCAGCCTGTCCGGGGTCCTGCTCTGAGGGCCACAGTGACACGGAATGGCCGCCAGCTTCCACAGACATGTTCTGAATGAGAACCAGCTTGTGTGCTTTCAGTCACTGGGCCGCAGGGGTTTGCTGGTGGCAGCATCGCCTGTCCATCCCGCCCAATGCAGCGCCCATGGCCCCTGCAGCCTGCGTCCTCCCTGAGCCCGGCTCATGCGCCAGGCACCGCCTGCTGCCCACCAGCCGACACTCAGCACAGCATACGGCCACCCCGTGGGGTGGTGGTATAAATACCCAGTTTCCAGCCCCCAACACCCTGCTGCTCACGTGAACTTGGCTGAGCTCCTCCCCAGTTTGGTAAAACTGGAAGTCAAGGCTTCTAGTGTAGCCTGGGGGCACTGCCTGGTGGCTTACTCCCTGCTGCGGGATGTGCCTGCCCCGGTCACCTCCAACCCAGTATTCCTGCCTAGTGGAGACTTTGGAGAAGGAGAAGAATGAGGTGCCCCGCCCTGCACACCATCCAAAATAAAAGAGAGATTAAGCTATACATATGCATAGGGAAGGCCCACCAAATTCTGATTTTCGCATGGTGACTTCAGTTGCTTTTTTTTTTTGAAATACTCTATGGATTTACCTATTCTGGACATTTCATAAGAATGTCCATGCAAGAGGTGGTCTCGGGTGTTTGGCTTCGTTTATTTTGCATCAGGTTTTCAAAGTTCATCCATGTGGCGTGTGCCGGTCCTTCATTTCTTTTTACAGCTGATAATTTTCCATTGCGTGCATATGCCAGTTCGTGGATCCATTCTTCAAATGAGGAACATTTAGGTTGTTTTCACTTTTTGGATATTACAAACAGTGCTGTTAAGAACCGTTGTGTCATCAAAAGCACAATGAGATACCGTCTCACACCAGTTAGAACGGTGATCATTAAAGTCAGGAAACAACAGATGCTGGAGAGGATGTGGAGAAACAGGAACGCTTTTACACTGTTGGTGGGAGTGTAAATTAGTTCGGTCATTGTGGAAGACAGTGTGGCGATTCCTCAAGGATCTAGAACTAGAAATACCATTTGACCCAGCAATTCCATTACTGGGTAGATACCCAAAGGATTATAAATCATGCTACTATAGACACATGCACACGTACGTTTATTGTGGCACTATTCACAATAGCAAAGACTTGGAACCAACCCAAATGTCCATCAATGACAGACTGGATTAAGAAAATGTGGCACACATATACCATGGAATACTATGCAGCCATAAAAAAGGATGAGTCCATGTCCTTTGCAGGGACATGGATGAAGCTGGAAACCATCATTCTGAGCAAACTATCACAAGGACAGAAAACCAAACACCGCATGTTCTCACTCATAGGTGGGAACTGAACAATGAGAACACTTGCACACAGGGTGGGAAACATCATACACCACGGCCTCTCAGGGGGTGGGGGGCTGAGGGAGGGATAGCATTAGTAGAAATACCTAATGTAAATGATGAGTTGATGGGTGCAGCACACCAACATGGCACATGTATACGTATGTAACAAACCTGCACGTTGTGTGCAAGTACCCTAGAACTTAAAGTATAATAATAATAATAAAAAGAACCTTTGCGTCCAAGTTTTGGTGTGGAAGCATGCTTCTATTTCTCTTGGGTTTTTCGAGGAGTGGAATCCATGGGTCACATGGTAGCTCTCTCTGTTTAATCATTTGAAGAACCTGCCAGATTGTTTTCTATTTTCCATTCCCACCAGCAGTGTGGGTGGGCGGGGGGGGGGGGGTCCAATTCCCCCACATCCTCACCAGCACATGAGTTTCTCTGACTTTTCCATGCCATCCTAGGGGACGTAGAGTGCTAGCTCATCTCTTTCCTTTGTTTTGTGTTTAGTGTTATTCTTGCAGTTTACCTTATAATAAAAGTCAGCCCCACACTGTGCTCTGCGGAGGATTCTGGAGCCCTGTAAAGGAAGAGGAAGGGGCTCCCAACCCCCTACTCTAACCAGCTGTACCCCAAGGGGATTAACAAAAAACATGTTTTACACTGAACAATCAAAACCCTGAAAGGAAAACAAATGTGAATTCTTTATCCAACTACAGAGAGCAGAGTCTGTTTTCATGGCCGAAGAAACTAAAGAGAAAAGTCAAGAAAAAACAGAAACATTTTAGAAAGAAAAGAAAAGAAACTAAACACAGAGCTTCTTTTATTCTAAGGCCAGGCTTTGCCTTAGTATCAATCAGAAGCGCTTAAAAAAAATACCCATGCCAGGCCTTCTCCCAAAGACTGGGTTCCGGGTGGGGCCCAAGCAGTGTTGCTTTTAGCAGCTCCTGGAGCTCAGTTCTCAGGTGCAGCCAGGGCTGGTAGCCCTGATAACAGGGATTGCTCTGGGGTGGGGCTGCAAGGAGGCTTCTCACGGTCATGGTCACGAAGATGTGGCTGTGGCTTTGGGCGGGGTCTGAGAGTCCGGTTGAGGTTGGAGGCAGTGAGCAGCGGATACCATTGGTATTGACACCAGCCTCCAGCGAGATCCAAGATCCCCAAAGCTGGGGGTGGGGAGGTGGGAAACCCGCTGAGTTTCCCCAGTGATTAACCATCTCAACACAAAGGGCCTGGAAGCAGAAAGGGCACTTTCTCAGGGCAGGGGTGACAGGACCATAGCAGCAACACTGATCCTAATAAAGCCTGGCCTACCTTCAACTTCGCCCTCAAACCTGGCCCTAAGTGCTTTTTCTACTTCGTGTTCTAGGAGGCACTAGAAGGTATTATTATTTCCTTTCTATTAATGAGGAAACTGAGGATCAGAGAAGGTGAGTGACTTACCTAAGGTTACACAGCTTATCAGGAAAGAAACTCAGATTCACATTCAGGTCTGTCTGATTCCAAACACTTGAATTATTAATCCTCGTACTAGACCATCCCCTGAGGCAAAGCTAACTCTGCTGGAGTAGAAGGACCGGCACACACCACAACATGGATGAACTTTGAAAACCTGATGCAAAATAAAAGAAGCCAAAACCCCAAGATCACATCTTGCATGGACATTCTTATGAAATGTCCAGAATAGGCAAATCCATAGAATATGGATTATTATTCTATTATTGTTATTACCCAGTATTATTATTTCTTGTCTAATAATGAAGAAATTGAGGATCAGAGAAGGTGAGTGACTTACCTAAAGTCACACAGCTTGTCAGGAAAGAAACTCACATTCACATTCAGGTCTGTCTGATTCCAAACACTTGAATGATTCCAAACACTTGAATGATTAACCCTTGTACCAGACCATCCCCTGAGGCAAAGCTAACTCTGCTGGAGTAGGAACCACGGTTGAAGATATCGCTATCTTTCCATTCATCCCTCCATCCATCCCTTCCTTTATCCATCACTCCCTCCCTCTCTCCGTCCCTCCCTCCATTTCATCTTCCATCAATCCTCCCATTCACCCTCCCTCCCTCCATCCATTCCCCATCCATTTCTCCATTCATGTATCCATCTATCCTCCCATTCACCCTCCATCCATCAATCTCTTTTGCATCTATCCATTCCTCCAGCCATTCTTTTTCCCTTTCATCAGTCCCTCCCTCCCTCCATCCATCTGTCACATAACTGCATAACTGTCCTCTAGAAAGACATCAAGGGGAATAAAGCACATGTGTATCTGACACGGTTCCTGCTTCCTCCCCTTGGCTCTCCCGTGACTCCTAACCAACATATTATTAAAATGCCTGCCAGGGTTCAATAAGAGGCACAGTCAGGATTGGTGGGGACTGTAGCAAACTGGAGAGCATGGGTGTCGCTGCTGCTGTGAGGAACTCTGGGCCCAGCGTTGTCAGAGAAGCTTCTGTTCATGGTGCCTTTTTTCTTTCCACCATACTCCGTGGCCATCTCTCTGTGTCGGGAAATAGACCTTCCACAGTATCATTCTTCGTGGCTCTGTGTCCTTTCTCCCTGTGGTCACACCACAATACTGGTCGTTGTGCCCTCCCATGGAGACCCCCAGCTGCAGGTTAAGAGGGCAGCTTTGGCATCAGATCCCCCGGGGTTTGGAGCTCACCTCTGCCAGCTACTCACGGTGTGGCCCTGGGCAAGCTCCCGGACTAACCTGAGCCTGTGTCTGCATGTATAAAGTGAGTTGTTGTGTGGATTCGACGAGCTCATGCTGGTGAGTGGTGGACACAGGGCCTGGCACAAGCCCGGTGCTGGATAAGTGCAGGCTTCTCTGCCTTGCCCACCCTGAGAATGAAGACCACAGCTCCCCACGCCCCTGGTTACCTTGCAGGCTTTTGCTAAACCTCAGCTTGAGATTCAGGACTGTGGCCTTCATGGGCCACACCTCCCCCTAGGCCTGTGGGAGCCAAGCAGCCTTTGGTGACGTTCCGCTCTCCTGTGGTTCAGGAGGGCTTGTGCTTGCAAGCTGGGCAGAGGCTGTCCACACCTGCTCAGGGCAAGTCATCCAGGGCACGCTGGCTACTGGGGAGCAGGGTCCTGCCACTGCATGGGAGGGTGGGAACTCCAGGCTCAGCCCATTCTCCAGGAGCGAGGTTGCAAGGCCCAGGGACGAGGAGGAAGAGGCAACCCAGACTCATGCCTAGGACACTTTGAGGCCAGGCCCTTATCCCAGAGACAGCTGCTTGGAAAGAAAAAAAAAAAGAGAGAGAGAGAGAACAAGGATGGGGTTGGAGGTGATAGCTTAGATAGGAGGCCCCAGAAGGCATCTCCAAGGGTGACATTTGAGTTAGGGTTAAGGGACAACAAGGAGAGAGTGACTCCCTCCATCTCTCTCTCTGGATCAGACAGGTGGCAGGGCCAGTGGCAGGGTCAGTTCACCCTGGCCATGGAGGCTGCACAAGGAAGTGGGATTTAGTGGAGAGTCGCAGAGGGCTTGTGTTGTGTGATCGTGTGTGTGCCGGGAAACAGTGTGTTCTGAGTCACACGGTTGAAGACGGAGTGGGTTCCCGTAGACAAGCTCCTGGACCCCACCCCCACCCCGCTGCAGGCTCAGGCCCATCAGAGAAACCCAGAAAGTCAGCAGAAGAAAGGGGCACAGACACCACCCACCGGAAGCCCTGGAGCCCCTGGAGTGCGCACACAGATGCAAGGGCACATGACCGAACGCCAAGCCTCATTCGCTAGCTTTCATTTCTCAGCTGTGAAAAACGGAGAGCCGTGTTAAGAAAAACTAAAAGCCTCCTGTCTTCCTATGGCCATTAACACCTGGTCTCTTTCCTGCTGCTTCTTTTTATACACATATGTAGATTACTTTAATAAATTAAAGGAAATAGTCACGTTTTCCCCCAGTGTTAACTTTATAATTTAGAAAAAAAGATCTTTACTTTAATTTCTCTAAAAACGCCCCCATCACTGGGACAGGGAGCCAGCAGGAGGCACCCGGGAACCCTCTGAGTTGTTTCTGCTGCAGCAGGCTCAGCTGTCTGGTGGGCCGGGCTGCGGGTGGAGGGTGGTTCACCCCATCATGATCTCCAGGCCACCGTGCACCGCAATGTGCACACCAGGGCTTGAGGAGGGAGCAGGCAGGGCAATGGGGTTGATAAGCAGAGTCAGGCACTTATCAGCCCCTGCGGGAGGCCCAGGAGGTATCTGGAAGGCCAGGTGCCCACCCCAGGCTGTGCCCTGTGCAACACCCAGCCTCGGGGCACGCTGGGCAGCTGCCCCTGTTATTCTTGCAGCATCTGGAGGGCTCCCAACCTCCTGCCCAGGGGGCTCCTGGTTGGGTGTTTACGTCTCTGGGAAAGAAACACAAGTGTGACTCAGCAGCCAGGGCAGGGGTGGGGAGGACACCCGGCTGGCTTCGGGTGAGGAAGGTGGCGGATGGGTGTGGTGGCCAGAACCCAGTCCTCGGGGTACAGTGGCGTATGGCTCCAGGTTCAGGATGCATGGGTCCAACCCCCAGCTCTGCCCTGGCCCTGCCACTGCCCAGCTCTCTGGCCTTGGGCAGGTGGCTAAATCTCCTCAGCCTTGGTTTTCCTATCTGTGAACTGGGCACAGTCAACTTCCCACAGGCTGCTGGGAGAGTTTAGGGAAATGACAGGTGTAAAGCCATGGCAGATCTCCAATAAATGCCAGTTTTCACGCGTTCTGGGGCTCTGCGGACAACCTCGGTTCCAGAGGCAGGAGACTGAAGCAGGAGAGTTTGTCTTGTTGGACTGGCAGCATGGGTCCCTCATCCTCAGGCAGCACCCTGAAAAACAGTGGGTGGCCTTCCAGGAATCAGGGGTCTTCTCGCACCCACCCTCCATCGCTCAGCTTCCCCTGCTGGCAGTGGGGGCTGAGGGCTCCCTGAGAGGCGCCTACTCCACACCGGGGCTGCATGGGCCACCTTACCTAACTCATCCCCTGTAATCCTGGCCACAGCCTGGGAGACGGGACCTTGCTTATTCACCGGTTTCTAGGTGATGTAACCGTGGCTCAGTCAATCGCCTGAGGTGGCCGGAACATCTGGGCTCAGTCAATCGCCTGAGGTGGCCGGAACATCTGGGCTCAGTCAATCACCTGAGGTGGCCCGAGCATCCAGCCCCTCCTGCTGCACCTCATTGGCCCTGCCTGCAGCTGGCCCAGGCTGGGGGTCTGCACCCTTGAAGGAGGCATGGGTGGGGCTTAAGAGACAGGACTGAGCCCTGGTCAAGGTGTTTCATGCAAGCTCCCTGGAGGCCACATAGCCAAAGACCAACAACACAGGTTTTGGAGGCAGACCGACCTGGGTCTGAAGCTGAATGGGTCAGCTATTCCTCACCAGGCCACCTCCCTGCTCTGAGCCCGTCTTCCCCTCTGTAAAATGGGACCATGACTCCACTCCTCGTGGGAGGATGCTAAGGAGAAGGAACTGAGCCAGGACGCTGGAGCACAACAGAGGGTACCTTCTGGTGGCCCCAGGCCCAGCTCCCACTCAAGGACCATGAATGTGAAGGCACTTTGGGCCTCCAGTCCTGTAGGCATGTGAGCAGCCATGTCTGACGAGAACTGTTTGCCAAACTTCCAACACCTCACTGAGGCAGAAGCTCGAGCTGTCCTCCTGGAACTGCCCCTAAGGAACCAGGTGGCCTCAGGCCATGTGCAGTGAGCGCTCTGAGCCTTGATTTCCCCCTTGGTGAAATGGGCATAAGGATAGACTCAGCGCACCCCACTGGTGCGAAGGTAAAGAGGTAACAGGCTTGGTCAATAACAGTCTCCATAAAGTGCGTGCAAATGGGACGTGACTCTCATGGACTCAAAGCTTATTGCTGGAAGGACCTGAGGCAGAAACTGCAAGTTGTCTGCATAAGGACATTCCCGTGTCTTCCTTGGTAGCAGGAGGCTTTCTGTGTTCCAGGTAGCGGTACGCCCAGTTAAACACTGACATCCCCCACCCTCCCTTGCAGTTAAGTATGGCCATGTGACTAAGTTCTGGCCAATGAAATAGAAGAGGAATGTTGTGTGCAACTTCTGGGAAGGCTCTTTAGAAGTCTCAGCTTGAGATACTCTAGCCTTCCCCTTTCTTTCTTCTGCTGTCCGGCACTTGAACATGATGGCTGGAGCTCCAGCAGCCATCTTGGTCCCCAAGATGGCCTTAAGGAAGGAAGCCATGCATCGAAATGGTTCACTGGGATGACGGAAGAGGCCTAAGCTCCTGATGACTGTGGAGCTGTCATCCAAGCTCTGGACTGCCTGCTTCCGACTTATTTTACATGAGAAAAATAAACAAATTATAGGTAGCTAAGAACTACCCTAATTTTGGACTTTCTATTGCAGTTGCTGAATCTAATTCTAAGTAATGCCAGCCCTTTGAGTTTGTATATGTCCAGAGTCTTGGTTGCAAGGGACAAAAAAATCAAATCAAATAGGCTTAAGTAAAACGGGGGAAGTATTAGCTCTCAAATTAAAAAGGTCCAGGGTCTAACTTCGGGCATAGCTGGATCAAGGGACCCCAAAGATGTCTCCAAGACCCTATCTCTGCTCCTCTCTCCTCCTCAGCTCTCCTTTCTCCTGGGCTGGCTTCCTTCTCAGGCAGCCTCTCCACAAGCACAAACTCCTCTCTGCTCCCAGCTGCTCCAGGCTTATCTGCTCCCAGCTTGTCTTCCTCTACAGAAGGACAGCTTTCCTCCCCTAGGAGGACTGACTCGCATGAACCCACACTGGGTCACGCGTCTATCCCTGAACCGTTCTCGGGGTCCAGGGGAGCAGCATATGCTATTTAAGCTGCGGAGGCAGGGGTAGAGGTGGCTCCGCTGAACCACCTGGCCTGAGGGTGGTGCAGGGGCAGCTCCCTAAGGAAAACCAGGTGCTGTCACCAGGAAGGGAATGGATGCTGGGCAGGCAGGACCTGCGGGGCTACCCAGGGGTCAGCTCAATGCATGCAGGGAAGAAGGTGAGGTTCAGAGAGGATGGCAACCAGGCAAGACCCCAACAGGGCAGGGCAGAGCAAGCTGGGGCTGTGACATGGAGGTGACCTCACCATCATGTGGTTTTTCTGTGGGTTGCGGTGGCTGTGGTTCTCACACCTTGTCCCAGCCCAGTCCCTCTGTGAGTACACCCCTAGAAGGAGAGTGACGGCCCAATGGCCTTGGAGAGCCCCTTTTTCCTCTCTGGGCCTCAGTTTGCTCAACTGGAAAGTGGGATGAAAATGGGGCTCCAATCACTAAGGGAAGCACTTGTCACCCGCCACTGTACCTCCCCAGCAAGCAGTCTCCAAATCAATGCCATGGGGTGCGGTGGGGTCTCAGGACCCTCTGGATCCTGCGTGCCTCTCCCAGCCCCCAGCTGGCTCACATGGCAGCCACATGCCCCAGAAGTCGCACTCGGCCTCTGCTCCCCAGGCCTGGTCCTCCTGCCTGCTTGGAGGGTACAGCTCGGAGGTGACCCAACCTGTGGGCAAAGCCCGGCTGGCGGGGTGGCCCTGGCTGCACTAATTAGGCTCTCTGGGCTTTGTCAGCTCCTTGAAGAGGGGGAAACAGGTGCTTCTTCAGGCCTCACAGGACTTGGGCACCCCACTCCCGAGGACAGTGAGTGCCCGGCCCATGCTGCCATCGTTGTGGTCCCTCACAGCCGTCTCAGCTAGGTGTGCAAACCCCACAGGCAGCTGCTTCAGGAGGGGATCCCCAGAAGCACAGCAGGGGATCGAGGATGTGAGACGGTGAAGAGAAGGGGGAGTCGTGGACTCAGGGCACCAGCGCAGGGCATGCACCCCAGAGTGACTGCCGAGGGCGGCGAGGGAGGGGCGTCTACCGCCTAACTCCCTTCCGGCCTGCTGAGGGCTGTCCTGAGGTGTTAGCTCCCCGGCCCTTCCCGCCTGCCTATGCACTGGCTGAGATTGCGCCAATGTTCAGACAGGAGACCCTCTCGAGGGCTGGGGACTGGCAGTGAGCGGTCTTCCCCTGCGCCACAGGACACTGGCAGCCACCGTCTGCCACTGCCAGGTGGGTGGCCAGGCATGGCACCTCCCTCACTGTGCCCATCTCTTCTCCCCGCTGAGCCCTCCGGCCTAGACCAGCTCCACTTCCCTCTCCCCCAAGTCACTGAACCCTCCAAACCACGGCTGCTGCTCCCCACAACACTTGATGTGGACCAAACGATGGGGATGGGTCCTGTACTGTCACTCAACACGTGTGCACGTGTCTGGGTGCACGTGTATCTTTGGGTACATGGGGTGTGTGTGCACGTGTCCATCTCCACATGTATATACGTGTGTGCACATGTGTGTGCGCCTTGGAAAGTAATTGTGTGTGCGTGTCTCCGTGTGCGTATGTGCATGTACTGTGTGAGAGCCAGGGTGTGTACGTGTATATGTGTGATGGTGTGTCTGAGAATGAGTGTGTGTCTCTCTGTGTGCATGTATCCCTGAATACCACTGAGTGGGAGTGTCTGTGTATAGCACATACATATTTATGTGTTAATGTGTCTGTGGATGCATGTCTGTGTGGATATGTGTATCTATGCATAGGTATGCCTGTATCTGTGTGTGTGTGTGTGTGTGTGTCTATGGGGGGGCTGGGATAATGTGTGTTAACATGTATATACACACAAGCATACATCTGCAAGCATGTGTGTGTGCACATCGGGCCCTCTGGGCACCAGGCCTGTGCCGGCTGCTAGGAACACAGTGGGTAAGACAGAAAGTCCTTGCCTTGGGAGGACACTCGCAACCTTCTTGCACAGTGAGGCTCAAGGCCAGGGCAGGCCTGGCTGGGCTCGGCCTGCATGTCTGGGCACAGCCCGGCCACCTCAATCAGGCCCACGCCCTTCAGCTCCAGGCAAACCCCTCACCGCATCTCCTGGGGGTCCAGGCAATGTGGGCTCGACTCCTAAGAATCTTAGTTCATCAGTCTGTTAATGGGGCTACCTGGAAGGTAACTGAGACCATCCATGAAAGCACGTGGCACAGTGTGCCAACCAGTCAGCGGCCACAGATGTTGGTGCTGCAGCGCTGGGGTTGAGGACCTCACTGCCAGGGCTGGTGGCCACGCTTTGCATCCCTGCTGCCCTCAGCCGGCCCCTGCTCCCCACTCAGCTTGGGTGACTTAGAAATTCTCTCTCCTGGGTTGGTCACCATCCAGAGCCCTCAATCCTGGGACCCAGGAGATGTTTTCAAGGCCTCAAGGCCTTCCCGAAGGCCTGTCCCAGAGGCTGCCACCAGCTGATAGTGACAGGAAACACGCAGGCCACGAGTGGCCTTCACGATAACCCTGGCAGTACCCGCAGCCCCCTTCTGTGGTCCCCCAAGTTCTTATCAGCTGCGGCAAGTCTCCTCCTCCAGGCTGGAAGCGCCATGCTGCCCTCCCTGACCCCGCACGGGTGTTTGCAAACTGAGACAGCAGGACGGAGGGGCTGGGCGGGCCTGAGAAGTGCAGACCCCCACAGAATCTCTATCCCCCCCCCCCACAGGAAACCTGTCAGTCTCTGTCGCCCCGGGGCACTGTTGTGTCTCCCCTAGCAGATGATAAACCCAAAGGGCAGCTCTGTCTGCTCTATCCCCAGCGCTTTGCACGTGACCTAGCACACATCTTGGCATGACACAATGAGTGAGCAATTCAAGGAAGGAATTAATGGATTCTCCAGCCCTGACACCTCCTCTGTGAAGGCCTTGTGATTTCCCCAACTCTGAGTTCTAGATGCTGGGACTATCCAGCCCCAGACCAAGGCTTCCCTTCCAACTCTACCCTAAGGGCAGTTGTCCTGGACACCTGGCACTGTCCTCTCAGGAGCCCACATTCAGGGTCTTCTGGTGGCAAACCCCCTTCTCTTGGGGAACTGTCCTCCTATTCCACAGGGATCTGCCAAGGACTGCCAATCACAAACCATGTCCAGGTCCCTCCCCAGCCATAGCACCAAGAAGTAACCCAAACGCAGTCCTCTCGGGGTCTGAAGCTGATGCTGGATGATGCATGGCGGAGGGGACGCCAGGCCCCCTGCATTAGTGGGTGGGAAGAGGGGCTGCGTCTGTTCTGCTTCTGACGCTCAGTGGCCGGCGCAGGCCAGGCGCTGTATGCACCGCTGCCAGTGAAATCCTGGGTTCCTGAGCCAGGAGGGCGGGGCATGGGTGATGCCCAGGCACCAGGGGAGCTCTGCGTTTTGAGAAAAATCACAGACCAACTTTTTCTTTAAAGAAAACAAGTTTTATTTTTATCATCAGAACATTCTAATAAAAATATTATGATGAGATTAGCTACCTTTATTCTCTGGGCCTTGACTCTGTCCCAGGCCTGCCATGGAGCGTCTACACGCTCAGCTCCCTGAGGTAGGTCCGGAGGGAGATCCCCGCCGCCCCCCGCCCTCGGCCAGGATACCTCTCAGCTCATGTCCCCTCCTCCAGACCCCCACAGCCCTGGATGCCCCATAGCAGCCCTGCCACGGCTGGCAGAACTGCTTCCTCCCTCCACCAATCCCCAAGACAGGCAGGAACCGTCTCAGGCTGGCACACAGCAGGTGGTGCGGGGGTAGAGGGAGAGGCGCACCCTCCTGCACTCAACTGCTCCAGCGGGCAGAGCTGAGGGCCCCTGCCCCCCCAGGCTGGCACCGCCGTGGTCTAGACCCTGAGTGGCCTGAATGCTGTGGGTCACTCCCTTCTACAGTGGTTGGGGAGTTGGGAAGAGAAGCTTCAATGTCGCAGTGACAGGGTCCTGAGACAACTCACTCTGCCACCCTGGCAGGTGGCAGCAGACAGTGGCCCGCACGGGCCTGCAGGGCCTCCTGTCTATGGGGCCCATCCCACCAAGAGGATCCTGGCCCGTGAGCCGGAAGACACTTTATTATACAGAAACACTGTCGTCGTCTCCATGGGCGGAACCAACAAAAGCAAGTCTCTCCAAGTCAAAAATAGGTTTTGGATTCTTGGTGGCGGCAGTATCCGCTGAAAAAATAGACTGAACTTCTGAAATTATCTTAGTAGCAAAACAATTACAAGAAAAAAGTTGCAACTTCAGTGCTGTGACTGGAAAGGGGCCTTTGGCCGGCTGCCCGTTACCGGCGGCCCCCGTGTACCTGGGAGCTCCTTTGGGCTTGAGGAAGCCACCATGTGCCCTGATGGAGAAAATGCGACTCCAACAGGAGGCCATGTCCTCACACCTCGACTGCGCTCACAGCTCGTGAGGATCATGTTACAATAAACAGTCCATTAACTTCTTGCTCTCAGGTTTCCCTGGAGTCAGGCATCTCGCACAGTCCAGGGCAGTCGGGCTGCAGAGGGTCTGTGACACCCCACCACAACGCGGCGGGGGAGACACAAACCTGAGGGCACCTGGAGTGTGGAGAGGCAGGAGAAGGTGCAAGGAGAGGCTGCCATGGTGTGCAAGGAACCTGGGATTGCGTCTTTAAATAGCTCTCGGTCATTCTTAAAGTCCTCCCTCAAGACACAATGGGACCTAGATTTAAAGAGCAGCCGTTTCTCCGCTGTCCCAGGGTGCAGGCGGAGTGCCCGAGCGGTCTTCGGAGGCCTGGGTGCTGGTGGCACCTCACTGAAGCTCAGCCGGGCTGTCGCCGGCCCATCATGGCCTGGCAGCTCTGTCTGCTGTGAAGGTGACAATGCCACAGTCCTCGGGGCAGGAGCACCCCTCACTGCATCCTGTCGGGCTGCAGCTGCGGTGCCTGGTACTGCACGAAGGTGGTGGGGGCTGCGGCTGAGAGGGCCTGGGGCACGGCGGCCGGGTAGCTGTAGCCCACGAAGCTGGCAGCCGTGGCAGGCGAGGCAGCATATGGGTACTGGTCATAGGTGGCCGGTGGGTACTGGGCGTAGGCCGGGCTGGCCGGCGTGTACTCAATGTAGGGCGAGGACAGTGACGGGACAGGGGCGGCCGGGATCACCACGCTGGGCTGCACGATGGCTGGCGGGTAGATGTAGTGCGGGGTCAGCCTGTGGGGCCAAGCAGAGCGGGTCAGGGCCAGAAGAGAGTTGGGGAACGGCTCAGAGAACAGCGGGGTACACGATGCGTGCCCCTGCCCGCCCCCTGAGCCCCGACTTTCCTCATCAGTTAGATGGGCACAGAAACAGCACGGGGCCAGAGGCTGCGGCCTCAAGGCCTTTGCACTGGCTGTTCGCGCCACCCACCAGGCTCCCTCCTCCCCTCCATGTCTCCTTTTCAGCAAGGCCCTTCCCAGACTGCACCCCCGCATCCCAGCCCTACACCCCACATCCCCGGGGCTGGTGCAAAAATAACAATCTTGGATGGTTGTTTTCAAATGACTGAGAATTTGAAGCCATGACAGCAGAGCACGAGATCAAGAGCAGGCCCACATTGCACGTCTGGGAGTCCAGCCCTGTCCCCCTTCCCTGCTCATCTTCCTGACACCCAACACCCACCAAGTGACACTGCACACTCGGCTCATGTACATGCCCTCTCCCCCAGCCAACACCTGCTCCTCACAGAGTTTCTTTCTGTCCCTGCCAGCACGGACTCTGACCTGCAGCAGCTCCGTGAGGATGTGAGAGTGACTGCGTGAATGCTGGAGCAAAGGAGTGCAATGGCAGCGACCACTGAGGTGACAGCGCTAGCAGCTGCCACACTTGCCAGCACCCACGCTGGGGGAGACCCGTACTGTGACTGTGTGCATCAACCTGCGGCTCGGTCTTCCCATCATGAGGCCCATTTCACACACGGGGCCAGGTGACTTGCCCAAGGTCCCACAGCTGATGAGGTGGAGGGGCCAGGAGTCAGCTGGCCTCAGAGCTGTGCTCTTAACCCTACCTGAGTAGGCCACTGTGGAAACACGTCAAGGCCACTCCTTCCTGCCTACTGTGGGCTAGCCATGCAACACCATGCCCAGCTCTCAGCAAGGGGGAAACGAGGCTCAGGGAGGCAGCTCTCCCGGCATGTGCCTGCTCTGCCAACCAGCTACTGGGTGGCCTGGCGCAAGCCGCTCAGCCTCAGTTTCCCAGGTGGCAACAGAATAGCCACCTCCGCAGCATCAGAAGCTGCTGCAGAGCCTGAGGCACGGAGTGGTCTTGCCAGGGCACGGCACTGCACCCTGGGCATCAGGATCTCCTCTGCCTTGCACGCCTGCATGTTACACAGGCCAGGCCCGCCTGGGGGGCAACTTGGAAGCTCAGCTTCCTCCTGCACCTGTAGGCAGAGCCCCCATTCAAGGGAAGCAGCTCCGGAGGAAAAGTACAACATCCTTCCCTGCATTCGCCTGCATTCGGCAGGGACAGAAACTGGGCAGCTTTCTGGAGCACGTTTTGGCAACATGTGGGCCACTGAAAACACATGCTCCCTCCCCAGAGCCAGGGACCCTCAGGGTCAGAGAGGAGTCCTGGCTTCCAGCACAAAGGCAGGTGTGCTCAGTGGATCCTGCAGCCCTACAGGAACAGTGGGAACCAGGAAAACCTGGATGACAGGGGTGCGGGTCCCTGCTCCTCCCACAGACCTGGCAGCAAACAACTGAGGGCACACCTGGCCTGTGCCTGAGGGGGCACCCAGCGCCTCTTGCTCCCCCCACCCCATCTGGGAAGTGTGTGGAAGTTTCTACACCACATCACCCTCTCTACTGCTGTTTACCTTCCCAGGTTGAGCCACCCTAATGGCTGCTGTAACCACATCTGCAGCCCACACGGCCAACCCTCCACAGCATCTGTCCAGAGGCCCAGGCAGCTCCTGCCAGGAACCCAGCAGCGACGCCTCCTCTCCCTCTCCCCAGCTTAGAAGGTCTGCTGTCCACCCTGCATCCTCCATGGGAACAGGAGCCTTGCACGGAGCCAGGCCTGGGTTCGAATTCTGGCTCTCGAGCTGTAACGCCCTTCTCACATATCTGCCAGGATGCAGAGGGGAGCAGACCACACAGCCCCTGCCCTCGAGGGGCTTAGCCTCTAGGATGGGAGAGGCACTAAAACGCACCAACGCATAAACCAGAGTCGGTGGGTCGGTGGGGGGCGGCGTCTGGGGAAGTCAAGACAGCAGAGGGCTGTGATGTGTGGACAGCGATGGGGGAGAGGACAGGGTGGCTTCTTGAAGGAGGGGATGCCTGCAGAGACCTAATGATGAGGCAGAGCTGGCCACAGGGGAGCAGCACTGAGGCACAAGGGTGGAGGCAGGCGCCAGTATGAGCATCTGAAGAGTGGATGAGGGCAGACGGTAGCCTCTGTGCACAACCCTCCGGCCGCACCCCCACCATGGGGGCGGCCAGGCTGGCTGACCCCTGGCTTCCACCGCACATCCAGCTCCCCCCTGGTGCCAGCCCACACCCCGCAGTGCCTCAATGCCTCGCATCCTCCCCACCTGGGCCTGGGACCTGCCAATGCCTCTGCCTGGAGCCCTTGTTCTGGAGAGGCCCCGCGACGCCACATGGAGGCCAGTCCCCCACCTCCCTATGCTGCCTGATGCCCCACTGGACAGCACGCTCTGTCAGAGAGATGGTTCCGTCTGGACCCCCAGCTGCCTGCCAGGGCCAGGCCTGTGGGAGGCACTGGGCACGTGGCGCTGACAGAACAAAGGCCCGGTGGGCGGCACAGACCCCACTGAGAAAGATGAGGAGCTCTGGCCAGCAGAGGCAGGGGGCCCAGTAGGGTCTCAGAGGCCTCCTTCGGGAAGGGGCGAGCGGAGACACAGCAAGGACTGTCCTGGGGCTGTGCCCAGCAGACTGTCCCCGGCATCACCAGCGCCCCCCCACCCAGCTCTCAGAACCTCAAAAACATTCCTTAGTTGGAGGCTATGGAAGCTTTGAACCCACAGCTTCTCCAAACATGGGCAGTCATGCCCCTGCCTCAGACACCTCCCCCAAATGTGGATCCCATGTGGACCGCAAAGGCAGACGGGGCCCAGAAATCTGCATGAACAGGCCCCAGGGTCCTGATCCACAGCTGCCTTCAAGAATCGCTGCCCAGACCAGGGACACAGAACACAAGTGCCTGGGGCTGTGGGACAGCCAGGTTCCGGCCACACTCACCTCTAGGGCTGCCGTCATTTCCATCGGGTTTCTGATGCCCCACATCATCGGCGCCAGAGCTTTGCGTGGGCCACCAAGGAGTTGCCCTACTTGGGGCAACTCAAATACAAGCGTGGGGGAGGCTGGGAGGGAGGGGGGGCTCTCCTGTTTCCTGATCCTTGCAGACACCGCATGTCAGCAGTATCTACTCATCTTTCTGTATGTAAAGGGCCTGGGATAACTTACGAAGCATTTTCAAAGCCACAGAAGGCCGGGCGCAGTGGCTCATGCATGTAATCCCAGCACTTTGGGAGACCAGGGTGGGCAGATCATGAGGTCAGGAGTTCAAGACCAGTCTTTCCAACATGGTGAAGCTCCGTTTCTACTAAAAATACAAAAATTAGCCAGGCGTTGTGGCGGGAGCCTGTAATCCCAGTGACTTGGGAGGCTGAGGCAGGAGAATTGCTTGAAACCAGAAGGCAGAGGTTGTGGTGAGTCGAGATCACGCCACGGCACTGCACTCCAGCCTGGGCGAAAGAGCAAAACTCTGTCTCAAAAAAAAAAAAAACAAAGCCACAGAAAAGATGCTAGTGTTAGCCCATTTCCCAGAGAGGAAATTCAAGGCTCAGAGAGGCCCCAAGCGACTTGCCCCATCACAGAGCAAGGGAGTGGCACAGTGGGGTCTGCTGCTGGTAGCTGTGCCCACAAGGACTAGTTGGGGCACCAGATTCGGCTCAAAATAAAAGGCAGGCACAGCAGGGGCCACACCTCAGGGCCCCAAGGGGGAGTGAGAGCACTGGCCGAAGTTAAGGTAGAAGGAGCCACGAAGCCCCGCCAGGCAGGAGCTGGGCTCCAGCTGCTTCGCTCCCTCCTAGGGCTGCACCTTGCCCCTGCACTTGTTTGAGTTACCAAACAGGTTTCAAAACTTCCAAGGTGCAGTTTCCTCATCTGTAAGTTGGGTCCTACAGAGTAATGACCTCCAGAGCTCGCTGTGAGGCCCTAGAGGCACCACTGGAACAGCGATTCCCAACCAGGACATCTGTGCCCCCAGGCGAGGCTGGAAAATGCCTAACGACAGTCCTAGTTGTCGACAGTCCTAGTTGTCACAACTGACAACCAGGCATATGGGGTGGGGGTGGGAGTGCTGCTGACATTAGGGGTCGAGGCCAGGGGTGCTGACTGCTTCCTACAATGCCCAGGGTGCCCCCACCACAAAGAACGATGCCACCCTAAAGGTCTGCAGTGCTGAGGCTGAGATGCCCGACTGTGGAACATCAGAAACCACACGGGGAAGGGCAAAGACAAGGAATCCTCCTGCCGTTCTGACCACAAGTGCCCATGCCGGGGGCGGGCGGCAAAGGAGGCAGGTGGGAACTGAGAGACACAGAGGGGCACACGCAGCCATGCACGCTTGGGCGAGCCCACTGAGCGGTCAGGTGAGAAAGAAAACTGCAGCCAAACCACCGGCCCCACACTGTCCAAGGGCAGCCCCGCCCCAGGCCTGCGTCCGGCCGCAGGCCCAAGACTCCACTCCCTGGCGATGGAGAGCAGGTGCGTGCGCCAGGCAGGTTCCTCAGCACCCCCACCCATACTCCAGACTCAGAAAGGTCAGGTGCCACAGCCTCTGCACACAAGGGTACGGCCTGGTCGCCACACGCCACCCTACCCACCAAGCTCTGGTCAACACCGTGTCCCCTGCCTGGCTCGCCTGCCAGGGCACATGTCTGCCTGGCCCTGGTGGGACTCTCCTGCCCTCTCCACCTCAGTGAAGAGCCCACCCGGCCACCCAGGCACTGCCCTGCCCACTGCCCCCCACTGCAGCCCATGCCCACACCTCCAACAGGGAGCTCCCTGCTTCCATCCCTCAATTCCCCGATCCTCCCTCTCCTTCATCACCAACTCTCCTGGTGGGCGCAGTGGCACGGCCCTGCCTTGGTGGTGGTGGAGGCTGGCCTCCCATCCCTGAATCCTTCACCCAGCGGAGGCCAGAGCTGTCTTAAAAACATCAAGACCCATGCCTGGAATCGCAGCATTTTGGGTGGCCGAGGCGGGCGGATCAAGAGGTCAGGAGATCAAGACCATCCTGACCAACACGGTGAAACCCCGTCTCTAATAAAAAAATACAAAAATCAGCTGGGCGTGGTGGTGTGGAGGTGCGTGCCTGTAATCCCAGGTACTCAGGAGGCTGAGGCAGGAGAATCGCTTGAACCAGGGAGGTGGAGGTTGCAGTGAGCCGAGATCGAGACACTGCACTCCAGCCTGGCGCCTGGCGCCAGAGTGAGACTCCGTCTCAAAAAACAAACAAATAAAAACGTCAAGACCCCATCACCTCCAGGAGCAGAACCCTCCAGCTGTCTCCCATTGTACCCAGAAGAAAACCCAAACTGCTCCCTCGTGGCTTCCTGCGTTATCAGGCCTCAACCTACCTCTTCAAACTCATCTCCACCTGCACTCCCACTGCCCTGGGCTCCTTCTGTTCCCAGATTCGACTCCTTCCCACCGCAGGACCTTCATACCTATGCACTTGCTTCTTCCCACAGCTCAAAGCTCACCCCTCAGGGGCCCACCCTGAGCTGTGGCTCTGTTTCTTATGATCAGAAGCCCCCTTGTCATCTACCTTGCACAACGTCTTCCCCACAAAAGCAGGGTCTCGGCCACTGCATCCCAAGTGCCCCAGCACAGCAGGTGCCCAGTGCTGACGGTCTGAGGCAGGCCCCGGCTTTGCAGGCAGCTGCGAGGCAAAAGAGCCCCCCGCCTTGGAATGGCCACTGCTTCCCAGGCCGAGTCCCTGCCCCAAGAAGGCAGAGAAAGCAGTTCAGCCTTGAGCAGCCAGGGCTGGGTAGGCTGGAGGGACAGGCAGGCACGGCTCCACCCAGCAAGTCACAGCTAGACAGGCACAGCCCACCAGCCTCTGCTCCCCAGCCAGGTGCCTGGCGGCCCAGGGTGACCTCATCACTGCCTCTGGGGAACCACACACCCCAGGGGGCTGCTGTGAGGATCTAATGCTCTGTGCACCCCAGAGGCCTCAGCAGCATCGATGCCTCCTTGGGCCTGAGGAATGCTGGGAGGAACAGAGGCCCTCCCTCTCCTAGGACTTTCAGCCCCAGGTCAGGGGGCAGCAGATAAGAACCCTTGGTGAGCAAAACAGACCAGAGGCCAGGCGCAGTCAGGTAGGAGCCCAAAGGTTGGGGGACCCAATGCCCATCAGGGCTGCTACTGTCTGGCCAGGGCCCACTAGCCTCTTCAGGACAGGGCACTTGCTCCCTCCTTTAGAAGCCACTTTGGAATCGGCCCTCTGTACGGCCGCCGCTGGAGTCCCATCCATTCCCCAAGGATGCAGAGCCACGGCCCAGCTGTTCCCTCACAGGAGAGGGCAGGAGCCTCCTTTCCTTCCAGTTTCCTTACAAGTTCCGGCCTCAGAACAACCGGGCTTCTGTGCCTCCTCATCCTCTGCAGAAAACTTCTATCCTCCCACCAAGACCCCGGAAAAGGGCCTTGCACCAATCAGAGGCGAATCTGTTTCCCAGAGAATTAATCCCACCACTTGTGCAAAGTCCAGGCAGAGCCAAGGAAGAAACCACGGGAATGCGTGGGACAGACCTCACACATGCCACCCAAGCCCCTCTGCGACGCTGGACACTGGGCACAGGCACCTAGCTGGGGTCAGGGGTGTTTGTGGAAGGACGACTTAGGGGTTCTCTGCTTCCCTCTAGTGCCAGAGCCTGGCTGGGCAACACCAAACTCTTAAATCATGGAGTCACTGAAACGGGCCACCATTAGGGCTGGAAAGGCCAGGCCATCCCGGGAGGGCTGGGCATGCACGAGGAGCCGGCTCTGCCACAGCCCAGGAGAGGACAGAGGGACCCAGAGCCTAGTCCAGACTGGAAATCTGAAGTGCCTGCCTCCTTTCCCATTCACATGTGGCCCAGGCAGCATCTGCACCCCAACACACCCAGGGTCAGCACACAGCCAAGAGCACCCCAGCTGACTCAGTCCACAGAGACTCAGGGGTCCAAGGGCAGGAAGAGCCCCAAGTCCAGATCCTGGCCATGCCTGTCCAAGTCGCATGGACTATCACTCAGTCCCTCCGGCCTCTATTTCCCCATCTGTAAACTAAGGATGCTGCAGAGTCCAACACGGCCCCCAAGACAGAGGGCTCGCGCCTCTGCAGTCTGAGAACCCCACACTGGCGGGCCGGGCGAGGGAAGTACAGATGGTGCCTGGGACACACGCTGCCCACACTCAGAGCAGAACTCTCAGTGAAAATAACTGACCATGGCCCAGGAGGACTCATTTTCTGAACATAAAGTCGCCTCTGAAAATAAAAACGAAAAAGGCAAATGAGCCCATTTCACTTTCCCTGCTCTCCAGGGGCCTTGCCCCACCACGGCAGAGACAGACCGCAGCGCTTAGGGTTCTGACTCCCGCCTGGCTGGGTGTGGGAAGGTCCCCGAAGCGCCTGGCAGGCAGGAAGCCAGGCCACGGCTCTGCCTCCCGGGAATCCCCAGTGACTTGTTAGGGGGAGGGCCGGGAGCTGGGGACATTCAGGTTCCGTGGGGCAGCCAGTCACAGGACACAGGTCAAACGTCCTCCCTGTGGGGCAACGCCAGGCCTGGAACAGCATCTCCAGCTGCACCTGCCCAAACTCCAACTCCTGACCTCCCCAAACCTGTACTGCACAGCAGCCTCCACCCCAGTCAGGGCCAAGCCCATCTCCCATTTCATAGGCCCAAAGCTCCAGAATCTTCTTGGACTCCTCTTTCCCAGGTTCTTCAAAATATGTACCCAGAATCTCACTATACCTCACCACGGCCACTGGCGCAGGCAGCACCCTTGTCTCGTGCCTGGATTACTGGGCGTCCTCTAAGGGCCTCCAACCACCACCCTAACCCTCGGCAGTCCGGGCTCAACCCAGCAGCCAGAAACAAAAACGCTCTGAAAACAAAAATGCAGACTGACCCATCCCTCCTCCGCTCCGAGCCTGCGTGGCCCGGGAGTCACCTGGAGGAAGGCAGCAGTGCCTCCCTGGGTCATCAAAGTCCTCTAGGAGCTGAGGCCACCCTGCTGGGCCCTGAGCCTCCCCGGCCGCTCACTTCCCCTCCGCAGCTCCTGTCGTCTTCGGAGGCATGCTGACCTCCTTTGTCTCTGTCCTTCTCTCAGCACCTCGCTGCAGCAAACACTGTGAGGTGCTGGGACCGGGTCTCCCCTCACCCCCATGGCAGGCGTCCCCAGCCGGGTACAAAGCAAGCAAAGATCTGTCAGACGAGCTGACCCAGTGCCCAACTCCCTGCTCTACCCAAACAAGGTCAGCAGGAAGGTCCTGATGTCCCCAGCACACTGCAGAGTTCTCAGCCTGTCCACCCTGGACACAAGGTGAAACAGAGGCGAAACGAGGAAAGCTCGGGCTTGGGCCTCCACCTCGCTCTGTGATCAGGCCTCTGCCCTGAGACAAAGCTGCCTCCCTTGGCCCAAGGCTTCCAGAAGAGGCTCTCCAGGCCCAGCAGGGAGCCAGGGTGAGAACTCATGCTCGGAGAGGAGCCCCCGCCACCCAAAGGCTGCTTTCTGTTTCAGCAGACAGGACAAACAACAGGTGCGGCACGGGCGCCCGCCCAGGAGGGCCACAGCGCAGCCCACGCCTGGCTCCAGATGAGCTGCCAAACAGGAAGCCTTGGGGGGGCAGCGGGGCCACCACGAGACACCCTCAGGGTGAAAACGTGACGCCACAGTGTGTGGGGGAGTCACTTCCTCCCAGCCCCCATGCCGCCTGGCTGACCTCAGCTTCTGCCTCTGCCCTGCGGTGCTCACCCGGTGCCCGCCACGGCGACCTGCGGCTCGCCTGGCACCCTGGGCCTGGGCTGCTTACTCTTCCCCAGACGCCTATAGGGCCCATTTCCCCCATCCTCAGGGGGCCTTCCCCAGTGCACTCGCACACGTGCGCATGCGTACACTCACACACACGCCATCACCTGCACACAGCTCATCTGGATTTGTTTCACTTTGTATTTTAAAATAATAAAAGACTCCCAAGAAGTTGCAAAAACAGTACAGAGAGGTCCTGTGTACCCTGCCTCCTCCATCCCCCAAGGGCACGTCAGAGTAACTAAGGACATTAGCAAAACCAGGACACTAACCCAGGCACAGTGCTACGACCTGGACTGCAGGCCTTCAGCACGCTGCATCATCTTCTGCACGCACTAACCTTATATGTCACGTGTAGTTACACACGAACTGTGAAGCTTTATCACACACACAGACACATCTCCCCACCACTGTACTCGAGACGTGGGACTGTGAGGTCCCCACACAGGCACTCATTCTGCCAGCTTCCTGTTTAACTGCACGCATTGCCACGCGGGCCCACGAGTACACAAACAGAATGTGAGCACCCTGAGATCGGGGACCGTGTCTTTCTTATTCAAAGGATCCCTGGCACCAGGCCTGGCATACAGCAGGCACTCAATAAACACCTGATGAATGAATGATGCTAGGAGTGGCTGCTGACGCTCTCCCCAGCTTGCACATCCCATGCTCTCAAGGAGACAGACATCTTCCCATTACTGCCTCCCCAGTCCCTCCTCTTACCCGGGGGACCCAGGTGCTCTGTCCAGGCCCCGTGATGGCAAGGGCAGCCATCGACTACCCAGCCAACATGGGCACTGGAGACCTTCACGTGAAGGATGTAGGGGTCCCTGAAACTATACACGCAGTGGGGCAGGCACATGCCTGGGAGAGGGTCTCACGGCCATCATCAGTCTCGGGGCCTTGTGCTCTGATTCATCCAAGAGCTGCCATCTAGCCAGAGGGAGATGCTGAGTCCTTGGGGGAGGGACAAGAGTCTCACAGCCCCCAGCTCAGGCCCCACCATCCCGGGATGTGTGAACCCAACAAGTCTCTCAGTTGCTCTGAGCGTCGGTTTTGCACAGGCAGTCAATCAACAGAGCCTGGAGCAGGGCCGGCAAGAGATGCGTCACTGACAAACTGACTTCCCATGGCCAGGCCCTCTACACACAGTCAAGTTGGCCCTGTAGAGAAGGCAGTGTTACTGTTCTCACTCACGGGAGCCTGCAGAGATGGGCTGGGCCTGGCCTCAAGCCCAGGTAGACCCCAGGGCCCTTGCTCCTGGATACGGTCTGTACCTGACACCCCGGAGTCCCAGGAGCCTGTCTTGTCATATCAGAGCCCCTGTGGTGGCCATGTCCTGTTACCCAGTTGTGGCCAGTGAGGCTTAAGTGGAAGCCTGCTGAGGCTTCTGTGAAAGCTTCCATTTTTCTGCTAAAAGAGACAGAGGCAGTTCATACTATCCCTTATTGTCCTTTCTGCCCTGAACGTGGGTGCGTTGTCTGGAGCTGTGACCGTCATCTTGTGACCATGAAGCAAGGTCCAAGAGACTCACAGATACTCGTCCTCATACCACTAAACCCAGGGCACGTTGGCAATATCTGGAGACATTTTCGGTGGTCATGACTTGGGGGAGGGAATGCTACTGGCTTCTAGGGGTGGAGGCCAGGGATGTTCCACCCCCTTCCAACATTCTAGAATGTACATAGCGAGGCACTCAGTGAACGGGAGTCAAGGCCACAGTCGGGGCCCCCTTAACAGGCAGGGAGACCTGCACCAGAGAAGCAGCTGGTCCTTCAAAAATAACCCAAGGAGAGGCTCTGGGCGCAGCCAGGCCCAGGACAAACCTCTACTCCCGGTGCCCTCAGCCCAGGAATGGACAGACACCCCCTGACACCAGGGCACCCTTCCAGGCCAGACTAAGCTCTGCCTGGGCACAGACCCTCTCCAGACGGCTGCAGCTCCCCTCCCTCCAGCAGGTGACGGACACACTCAGCTGGCAGACACCCTTGGCGGGCCAGGGCCACAGGCTCCTGCACTTGCCACCGCGGAGGAAGGCTCCTCCAAACCGTGGACGCTGGCCCCCCCCACATACAGTTAGTCAGAAATGCACAGGTGAGTTAGGTCTCACAGAGCCTGGTCAACTTAAAAAAACAAAAGAGGCAAGGAAATCCCGGCAAATAGCATAAAGTATTCTTTGGTAAATCATTCTAAACTAACATTTAAGACCTAGCCAGGCGAAGATTCCACAGGGTCTTGCCTAAAAGCAGAGCTGTGGGATCTTCAGAGTTGTCCAGGGCAAGGTATAAAAGGTCGGGGTCAGAAAGTCGAGGAAGAGTTCAGCCAGGCATGGAAGGGGTTAACTGGTGGACAACCCTCAGTTGCCCGGGCTCCTGGCTCCCACCTCCCTCCATGCCCTCAGCCAACAGCAGGGCGGGCCTCGCTGCCAGCCCAAGGCCGACAAAACTGGCCGCTGAGTCAGGCCCGGCTGTGCTCCCGGGGCCTGATTGTTCACAAAGACAAAAGGGACGCTGACGGCCCAGCTCTCCAGCTCTCCAGTGGGCGGGGGCTGGGGGCAGACAGCTGACCCAGGCAGCCCGCCCCGCTGCACCCGGGAGCCGGGAGCCGCACCGGGAGCCTCCCCCCACCCACCTCAGTCAGGCCCAGAGGCAGGGGCAGGAGGCGGCGCAATTCTCAGAGGCTTGAGTTCAGATCTCCCAGGAAACCAAGAGCGGATGGTCCCTCTGACACTGTCCCTGTTTGGGTCTCCACCCTTTGGCAACCAACAAATAGAGTCTGCGGCCTCTTCACCGTCCCAGGTATTAACGGCCAGCCAGCAGATTCAGTTACAAAACACCGTCGCCTCAAGTCGGGTGCACACAGTGGCAAACTCTGTGACCGATCCCAACTGCTTCTGGACCGGTGGTGTTCACAGGACTCCAGGATAGCAAGGGAAAGATCGGGTCGGGGCCCTTCCCACCCTACCCCACCAAGAAAGCATACGTTCAGGCACCCACCACCGGTGTTCTAATCTCCTCCTGGACGTCTATTACCTCGCCCCCTCCCCGGGCCCGGACACGTGGTTAGCCTTTCTCTGCCTCAGTTTCCCCACCTATAAAGTAAGAATAGTTTCAGTCCACTGTTTTAGGCAGTTAATGTTCCTGTTTTCTGGATAAGGAGGATGCCACTGCCAAGACAGACCCAGCTGATAAGGGGCAAAGTCAGGATTCGAACCCACATCTGCAAGCCCCAGAGGCCAAGCACTGATGGTTATGGAGTCCCAGAGGCAGCTGCGTGGATCAGAGACAGCCCAGATGCAGGTGGGAAGGCCTCATCCCACTGTAAGCAGAAAAGAGCTGCAGGCACTGGAGGCGCACACCCTCGCCTCTGGGCAGCAGCTCCCGCCCAGCCCATGCCCCCAGGCGCCTGCTGTGGGCCTGGGGAACGGAGCCAAGGTTCTGAAAAACAAGGAACACCCTCTTCTTGCGGCCTGAACCCCAGAGGAAGAATCTTGGTGACGGCATAAAGGCTGGAGTGTCCCCAAACACCCTCTAAGATGACTCTAGACATCTACAAAACAGATTCCAGGATGAGACGGACAGGGCGGCCTGCTCCCACCACCCTACACACTCCCTTCCCAGGAGGACAGAGGCACCCCGGCAGGAAGCTGAGCTGCCTGGCCACTCACACAGGCTAGGAGGGCCCCGCCACCCTTCAGCACCCCTCAACCAGCAGCTCCTCCCATTGCTACACTTGCACACATCCACCAATACACACGGAAGCTGGCAGGGAGCCCCCGAGTAACCCCAAGTGCTCCCAAAAAGTGGGCACAACTTCTGCTGGGGCCTCTGACCCATTCACCTGGGAGCCAGGCTCAGCCTGGTTCCACAGGCCCGTCGTTCACACTGCCCCAGTGAGGCAGGTTACTCCTCAAGCTGTGTGTCTCTCTATGGTACCTACACGGTGCACGCATGTGTGTGTGCACACACATGATCAACTGGCATTAGGGATTCGGATTCAGAAAGCTCATGAAGTGCCAATGCCCTAAAAGGGGTGGTGGTCTCTGAGCTGCCTTCCCCTCCAACTCCAACCCCATCAATATGCCACGGTGCTAGGGCAGACAGCTCCCATCCATCATGGGGGTGGGGAGGCAGGACACAAGGCAGGACCCTTTGTATCCCTTAAGTGTGCGTGTCCTTCCCCAAGCAGCTGCCAGGCCTTATCAGATGTTTTAAAAAGGGCAGGGAGGTAGGAGGCGTTTTAGGATGGAGAAGAGTGGGATGTGCTGCTTCTAAATGAGTCAGACTAGAAGCCCACAGGCCAGGCCACTCAGGCAGGTGGCCTCCGCCCCGAACACATCGTATCTGCAGCAGTGTTCAAACATCAGACCTTGGAGGCAATGGCCTACTGCCACCACCTGCCCCAGCACTAGAGCAGGTGACAGGAGCGCCTGGGGAAGAGCCCAGCCTGCCAGTCCCTAAGAGTCATCAGCAAACACTTTAATAGGGCATTACCTGCACCAGGCCCACCCTAAACCCTCCATTCAGAGAACTCAGATGTGCTGTGCCCACTCCCATTTTACAGGTGACAAAACTGAGGCCATACACCTAGCAAAGGGAGCTGGGTGTGCACCAAGGCAGGCAGGCTCCAAGGCTCACGATCGCCTAGGTGGCGCGGCCTCTGCCAGGGATGGAGAAATGCAATCTGCCTTCTCTTCACTCCCTTGGCTTAAACGCAATCACATGTCTGAAAACTGTCATTTCATCAGCCTTCCAGACCCAGGAAGCCCAAGGCCCTCTCCACTTCATCTCCAAGGACTGCCCACCCCGAGCCAGCCACATCCACTCACCCGTAAGTCCGCTGGATCAAGGTGGGGTGCAGCTGCTGCACCCCAATGGCAAAGCCTAAAACGAGAGAACAATCAGGGACTTGGCCTTGCTGCAGGAGCAATGTCTCAGGGGCTGCACACATGGTGGCAGAATCCCACAAGTCACACACCTCTAGTCAAAAGGGATCATCAGCTTCCTCTCCCCTCCCAGGCCTCCCCCTCATGAACCCCAAAGCACACCTCTGAAGTGTGGCAGCCAGTGACGCAGGTGTCAGCAGCCACCGGTGTCGGCACTCCCAACCTCCAGGCCCCTTGGCCACTTCCTCCCTCCTGCGAAGACAGCTGGCAACTGGGATGCAGTACCCTCCCTGCCCCCGCCCCCTTCTGTGGGCCACACGCTGTGAGAAGGGGTCTAGATCCTCCAGGGGGGGATGGCTGCCCTGTGGTGGCTCTGCAGGCACATGATAGCCGACTGCCACTGCTGGGGCGAGGAGGGAGGGCCTCTTTCCACCCGACAGATACCGACACCCAATATAGAAACCGAGAAGAGCCAAGCAGGAAAACACAAGCTCTCACCCGTCTGGAGGCTCCGGGGTTTGGCGCCCAGATATGCCAGGTTCACGTTGGCCTTGCGGCCGTCGATGATGGGGTTCGGGTCTTTGCAAGCCCTCTCAGCTGCCGCCCGGTCGGCCATGGTCACCTGGAGGAGCCACAGACACATCAGGGGCTGCCGTGAGGGAAACCAGGGGCGAAAGGGCAGAGGGCTCCGCCCTGGCACCGGATGCTGCCACCCCTCTCTTCCCTTCCTCTGAGGGTGCCTGTAACCCAGGGTCCTTGAGCCAAAGCTCCTCTGACCCCTACGTGGGGCCCTCCCACAAAGATGCCTCCTGGATTCCAGCTCCTCTCCTCAAAGTTCAAGGCCTGGGAAATGTGGCCTTCAAGGACAAAAATAATCCTCTGCGGGGACAGGGCAAAGACGAACCCCGAAGGGAGGTGGGGGTGCTGCCTGGACTGCCCACCGGTGAGGGCCGAGACTTCCCTCTGGGAAGGAGTTTGCGACGTTGCACTTGGAAGGGAAGTAGGAAAGTGTCTTCAAGCCGTTTTTACTTAAGCTGATGTTTATTTGGGGTGGCTGAGGGGGCTGTGGAAAATATGGGGGAGGCCGAAGGGCTCCTAACACCCCGGGGTGGAGTCGTTGCTCCTCACCCGCCGCTGCTCCAGGAAACCCCGAGTACCCTCTGGCTCCAAAACCTCCCCACCAACTTAGGAGTCCTAATTGAACACAGCGGCTCTTCCTTTTAAACCAGTGGTGGAGGTGGGGGTGGGGACGGGGCCCCGGGCCCGGGGTGGTGGGGGCGGGACCGGCAGGAGCGCGCCCGGGGGAGGCGGCAGGTGCGGGCGCCGGCGCGAGGCGCCTGGGGCGGGGGCGGCCGCGGGCCGGCTGGGCGTGTGCCCAGGAGTGGACTCGGCGCCCGGGCCGCGATAAGGTGTGCGGCGGGGTGCGGGGGCCACTTACGAAGCCGTAGCCGCGGGACTTGCCCGTCTGGCGATCGGTGATGACCACGGCCTCCTCGATGTCGCCGAAGCCCTCGAAGTACTTCCTGAGCGAGGCGTCGGTGGTGTGGTACGGCAGGCCGCCCACGAAGATCTTCGTGAACGTGGTGTCCTTCTGCGAGCCGTGCATGGCGCCGGGGGCGGCCGGGGACCGCGGGAAGCCCGCGCTCGGGGCGCACGGCGCGGGCTGCAGCAGCATGGGGGGCGCCCCGCCGCCTACGGACCCGGGCCGCGCGGGGCTGCGCTCATGGGGGGGCGGCGGGGAGCGCGCGAGGCAGCGAGGGGCGCCCGTCCAGCCGCCAGGCCCGACCACTTGCGCGCCGCTCTCGCCGTGCGCGCCGACCTGCGCCGCGCTGCGCTCCCGACCGGCGCTGCGGGGACTCTGCGCCCCGGCGCCGCCCCCGGGCTTTGTAGCCGGCCCCGCCCCCGGCCAGCTCAGCCTCGCCCCCCGCCGGCCCCGCCCCGCCCCAGGCGCGCGGGGACCGCCGGGAAGCGTAGTCCCAACCCCGCCCAGCCGCGCCCGGGCGCGCGGAGATCGGGGGGAGGGGCGCGCACGCGGGCTGAGGGCGGATCCCGGCCTGGGGGCGCTGGGCGCGCCTTTCTCTCCAGGCTGCCCCCGCGGGCCCTCCTGGTTGCAGGCACTAAGCACAGCCCTGAACCAGGGGGGCCAGGCCCCTGACCTCGTGGAGCGCACCGTCTGGTGAATTAAATGTAAACGGTTTTTAGCATCTTGTAGAGTCTGTATTTAACCCAGGGCGACTTAGGGAACGTCGTACTAAAACGTGTCGTATTAAAAAAGTGAAATGATTTCTGTTTTATGTGTAAGATTAGTTCATCCGACCGATATTTACCAGGGCCCCCATGCGTCACTGGGCGCGAGGCTGCAGCGGAGCACAGATCATATTCCCTGGCCCCATGGAGCGTCTAGGACTGAGTAACAATTCCGCCAGTAAACATACAGCATACGACCACCGAGGGAGCTACACCAGGGCGCAGCCATAGAAGCGGTTGGGCAGAGGAAGCAGTTGTGGGCTCTTTCCAGCTCCACCCCGTTCTGGGCTGGTGTCAGGGACCCTTGGGGGCAAGCTGAGAGCAGACCCCGGTCCCTCATCCCGGCCCCCAGCCATAGAAGGGCGGCCTCTATACTGGGGCTCTGTGAGCTTCACACCGGGCAGGGCCAGCCACAGAATTTTGGGGGCCCAGTGCAAAATGCAAACGCGGGGCCCGATTCAAAACCTAGGAATTTCAAGTTGGCAGTGGTTGAGCATGAAACCCAGCCCCGGGCTTTTCTGAGCGAAGGGAAGGGCCGTGTGACTGCACAGGCCCTGGGATCCTGAACCTGCGGGTCACGCTCTCCATCCCTGAAACCGGGACTGGGGGACCTCAAGCCCGCCTCATCTCCAGAATCCGCGGTTGGGACCTGTGCAGCTGGGAAACAGCAGCTCAAAGCCGGGTCACTCCCGGCCCCAGCCCTGCGGCCTCCCCTCAGCACAGGACGACGCAGGTGGAGTCTGTGGGGACTGGGAGTGGCACTCCGTGGGCTGTGGGGGACCGCGAGGCCGGCGAGGAGTTCCCCACGTTTCCTCCAGTACGGAGGAGTTCCCCGCGTTTCCTCCGTCACCCTCTGCCCTGGCCACCGGCAGGGAGGAGTCTGTCCGCCCCTTCCCCCACTCCACGGCCCACGCTCCACGCGCAGCCTTGACCTCTGACCTCTCCCTCCCCAGGTCCCGCTCTAGCCCTCTGCTCAATGGGGATGGGACCCCGAGTCTTCCGGAAGCCTCGGCCTCCTTTTCCTCCTTTCCCGCTTGGTTCCTCGTTCCCGGCGCTCCTGCCCCTGCTCGCGGCCCCCCTTGCCCTTTATCCCGCGTGGTTTCCTCTCCTTCCTTCGCGGAGCTTCCCCCCTCCCCGCCCTGTGTGTTCGCCTGCCTGGAGCCCCTCCCCTGCTATTTGGGCGCCGCGAGAACAGAGACCTGGGATGTTTCGCCCGAACTGGAGGGCCTGGCAAGGAGAGGGCTCTGGGATATGTTTGTTGAGTGTATCCACGATGGAAGGAGGTGGGGTGGGGAAAGTTCCAGCCCAGCCGGAGGCCCTTCGAAGCGCCTTTGAAAACTTTAAGTGTGACCTTCACTTGCCCCCTAGAGGCCGGGGGAGGCGGCCACTGCCCGGCCGCGTGCTCTTAGGCCAGCTGGGTCCCTTCACCGGGCCTCAGTTTCCCCTTCAGTTTTTCCGAGGCTGTCCCCCACCGTCGCGTTACCTGGGCGGGCTGGAGCCCCGTCGATGGCGCGGCCACGCGCTTCAGCCTGGAGGCGCCCGGGCTCCCGGCCTACAAGTCCCAGCGCCGCCCGGGCCCGCCCCGCCCGGCAAGATAGCCCCAAGTAGGGGTGCGGCCGCTCGGCTGCTGCCGCGGGGGCCGGGCCCAGGCGGCGGGGCAGCCTCGGGGCCTCTGCCTGCCCGGAAGGGGGCGGGACAGGACCGTGGAGGCTGGAGACGCGGTTGCCCAGGTGCGGGTCTGGTCGCACTCCTTCACCCCCGGCCCCCTTGGGTTTCTGGATCACCAATCTCTCCGCCCCTCCGGCGGCCGCATGTCGCCACGGGTCACCAACTTCTGCCTAACAATCAGTCATTCACCCAAACACACACTTTAAAAAAAATTTTTTTTGAGACAAGGTCTCGCCGTGCTGCCCAGGCTGGAGTGTAGCGATCATAGCTCAATGCAGCCTCGACCTCTCCGGCTCCAAGCCATCCTCCTGCCTCAGCCTCCCAAGTAACTGGGATTACCAGTGAGTATTACGATGCCAGGATAATTTTATATTTTGTGTAGAGACTGGTCTCGAACTCTGGTGCTTAGGCAATCCTCCTGCCTTGGCCTCCCAAATTGCTGGGATTACAGGCTGAGCCACCACACCCAGCCTCAAACACACATTTATGAATGACCCCAAACACACACTTACGAATGGCCCGTCACATGCCAGGCCCATGTTCTTGGTCCGAGGGACACAACAAGTAGGAAATAAACATCCCTCCGGAGCTTACATTTTAAGAGGGGACAAGAGACCATGCATGAATGAAAATGTTTAGTATTAGAGTTCTATGTAGGGAAAATTTCCTAGGTAAGTGCTGAGTAGAGCACAAGAGAAGGGGCCCAGGGGAGGCCAAGAGGGCTGGTGTCCACAGGGAAGGCCTCTGGGAGCTATGAGAGAGACAGCCGTTTGCACAGAGGGAACAGCGGAGGGAACAGAATGCAAAGGCTCAGAAGTGAGAAATACAGTTCCTGCCATTTAATGAGGACTTTCTAAGTGTCGGATCCATTCATGTGGTTAATTCTTTACAAATCACTAATAACAATCGAGGTCAGTTGCCTTGGAATGCCTGTTTTAGGCTAGTCCTGGACTGAGTGTCTTACATACATTAAGTGATAATCTGGAAACCGCCTTTGTCATACGTAGGTGCTCTTGGCCCAGTTTTAAGGGCGCGGTGGCTCACGCCTCTAATCTCAGCACTTTGGGAGGCCGAGGTGGGCGGATCAACGAGGTCAAGAGACTGAGACCATCCTGGCCAACATGGGGAAACTCTGTCTCTACTAAAAATATAAAAACCAGCTGGGCGTGGTCGTGTGCGCCAGTAGTCCCAGCTACTCAGGAGGCTGAGGCAAGAGAATCACTTGAACCTGGGAGGTGGAGGTTGCAGCGAGCTGAGACGGCGCCACTGCACTCCAGCCTGGCAACAGAGCAACACTCCATCTCAAAAAAAAAAAAAAAGGGAACGGGCCGAGGCTCAGCATGGCTTCTCTAATGCCACCAAGGGCAGTTCACGGCAAGCTGGGTCCCTGATCTCATTTTGTTCCCCAACAGCATTTAGAAGACATTGTCTCCCTGCTTTAGGGTGGGGCAGATGCACCCTCAGAGAGGCCAAGTGAAGCGCTCAAGACCACACAGCCAAGTGGGGCAAGGGAAAGTCAGGATTAGAACTTCAGAGAGGAAATGACTCCATTCACCCCAGCTGTCACCTGAGCTGCAATAGGGGTGTTGGCAGTTCTAGCCCTGCTCGCCTGATTCATGAATCAATAAGGGCAGTTAGTCCAAACCCCTGTTTCCATAGATGGGCAAGCTCAGGACAGAGCAGGCTCGAGGCTTGACCAGCCCGGGGCTCTCTGAGCCTATGCTGCCTGCAGCCTTGACCAAGGGATAAATGGCAAAGGCCATTTATCAGACAGCTCGCAGAGCCACAACCCACACTGATGTGGTCCTGGATGGTGTGGCCATGAACAGGCTGCCCCAAGGCTGGACAGAGAAGGGACAAGGAGCAGGGCTGGAGCCAGGGGGCCTAGGCTCCCAGCCCTACCCTCACTAGCCGTGTGGCCCTGGCCATCATCCTTAACAAACCTTCTATACATGGGGATAATTACAGCACTTGCCACATAGTCAGTGGGAGGATCCTGTGATTCCATGGGCAGAGCACAGGGCCTGGCACTGGTCACCGGATCTTGGTCACCCCTGCAGTGCTGTCACTGGGACACTGACTTGGGATCTTCTTTCCATCCCTGGCTAGCCAAGGCTTCCCTAACTTCTCAGTCTGAGGGAAATCCTGTCCCAGGAACCCAGGAAAGTCTGGGAAAGTGTGAGTGCGTGAGCAAGGGGAAGGAGTGAAAAGGTTATCGAGCCACGGGAGGCAGGCCTGAGATGCAGATATGGAATTTCCAGACAAGTCAGATTTCAAAAGACATTCCCAGGTCCAAGATCTCACCGCTTTTTAAAACCTTCAGCTCAACCCCAGTAAAGTGACATAGTCTTGATGTTTAATAGTGGTGAAGACAGGTGCCCTTGTATAAAAGTCCCAGGATAGTGGTGGGCACTGTGGGCAGCCACTCCCACCCTCTTCTTCCTTACCCATTACCACTAAAGGGTTGGAAAAATATATCATTGCTCTTCCAGCTTCCCTTGCAGCAGAGGGTGACCATGTCATGTCACCCAGTTGGGGCCAATGAGACCTAAGTGGAAGCCTGTTGCGGCCTCTGTGAAAACTTCCACTTTTCTGCTAAAAGACACAGAGGCAGTTGGTACCCTTATTGTTCTTTCTGGCCTAAACATGGGTGGGATGTCTGGAGCTGTGGCAGTCATATTGTGACCATGAGGCAAAGTCCAGGAGACTCATAGACACTGTTCCTCATACCGCTAAATCCAGAGGACATTTGGCAATGTCTGCAGACACTTTTGATAGTCCTGACTTGGGGGAGAGAACGCTGCTGGCTTCTAGGCAGTGGAGGCCACGGATGCTGCTAAACGTTCTATAATGCACCGGACAGCCCCCCACAACAAAGATTAATCTAGCCCAAAATATCCACAGTAAGATAGACAACCCCTGTGCTAAACCAGCACCAACAAACAGACTCTTTGTTAATACGAAAAATCAATCCTGAAGTGTTTAAGCTACTGTTAGTTGGGTTTTCCTTGGTGACAACCAAGAGCATTCCCAAATGATGGAGATGCCATTTGGTGACTGCCACTGACAGGGCCAGCGTGGCCTGGAAATGGGTCTTCTCCCCCACTGCCCTCAGTCCCTGTGGCTCAGTGGGTTGGCGGCCTGAGTTTGACCTTGGCCCCATGGGTTTGTGAACGTGAGCTGGTATAGCTCCCTCTAAAGCTTCAGCCCCTTCATTGACAGGAGACAACAGCAAGCCTTCGGCACGGGGGGTTGGGAGGCAGCAGTGAAGGCATACGGGGTGGTGGTCTGGCTGGGCCTGCGGGGTGTGCTCCGTCCACCCCTGCTGCCCACTCAAGTCCCACTGCTCACTTGAGCCCCACTGCCCACTCGAGCCCTGCTGCCCACTCAAGCCCTGCTGCTCACTCGAGCCCTGCTGCCCACTCAAGCCCTGCTGCCCACTCGAGCCCCGCTGCCCACTCAAGCCCCGCTGCCCACTCAAGCCCTGCTGCCCACTTGACCCCCGCTGCCCACTCGAGCCCCGCTGCCCACTTGAGCCCTACTGCCTGCCTTGCGTCCCCTGAGGACAGATTCCCAGGCTCGCTGCTCTGCATGTGGAAGACAAATATGGCAACCCAGGGCTCCCGTAGTTTCAAAGGAGCTGGCCTGCAGGGTAGGGGTGTACAGGCCACTGCACCAAGCCCAAAGCTGAGTCCCCGAAGAGCCTTGATATAAATACCAACACGACAAACAAAAAGAGGAAGCCCGAGAGCGCGGGGCCTGAAGACTCAAACCAGAGCCCCGCCTGGACGGGGCCCGCGCTGTTTCAGATCGCAGTGGCCGGCCTCCCCCGCTCCCCTCTGCCCATCCTCATCAGGGTAAACTCACTCTCCCTCCTCTGCAGGGCAGCTGGAGCCACGGCTGGGAGCAGAGAGCAGGCCTAGGCCAGGCAGTTCTGCATTTGTGCCCTGCACACATCACACATTTGCGAGGGAGGCAGGAGAGGACCTCTCTGAGCATCAGTTTCCTCAGCTATATAATGGGCATCATCGTAGTCATCTCTTCCTAGGGCTTTTGTGAGATGAACTAAGATAACACACAGAAAGTGCTGGGCTCATCCTCACGTTGAGCAGGAATTCTGCATTCCAAGCTCCTGCAATTTCTATTTTCTCACCCAGCACACACAGTTGCCAGTCCTCCCTCCCGCTCCCCAGTGAGGCCTGAGGGACCCAAGTCACCTCTGCCCAGCCTGGCTCCCAGCCCAGTCTCACAAAACTGTGTTCCCTTTCCAGGGGCCCTTTGTGGGCCATGGAACCCTTGGCAGTCAGCTGATACCTACGGTAATAGTATTAAACACTTAAAAATAAAATGCTTACCAGCCAGACGTGGTAGCTTACATTTGTAATCCCAGTACTTTGGGAGGCAGAGGTGGGAGGATTGCTTGAGGCTAGGAGTTTGAGACCAGCCTGGGCAATAAAGGCAGACCTTGACTCTACAAAGAAATTTAAAAATTTAGCTAGGCGCATGCCTGTGGTTCCAGCTACTTGGGAGGCTGAGGCTGGAGGATCACTTGAGCCCAGGAGGCTGAGACTACAGGGAGCTATGATCACACCACTGCACTCCAGCCTGGACAACAGAGCAAGATCCTGTCTTTATAAAAAATAGTAATAACAAATAAAATAAAATGCTTAGATTAGCAAAGGAAAACAATCACCTTAAAATATAGGCTGGGTATGTTGGCATGTGCCTGAAGTCCCAGCTACTCAGGAGGCTGAGGCAAGGGGATCAGTTGAGCCCAGGAGTTCTGTATCAGCCTGGACGACATAGAGGGACTCCCATCTCTAATTAAAACAAACAAATAAAAACGGCTATGAAAATATTTTTTAAAAAATGTGTGATGTAGCAATGTGGACAAGTAATGTCTTCCTCATCGATGTGTTCAACAAGGTCACGTAGTGGTGCTGATGAGACCGTAGTTTTGAAGGATTGATAAGCAAAACCGCTATGTCAAGACGTCAGTGATAGCCGTGTATGTGAGGGTGCATGACCTCTGTGACTTCTTTTTTTTGAGACAGAGCCTCACTCTGTTGCCCAGGCTGGAGTGCAGTGGTTGAATCTCGGCTCACTGCAACCTCCACCTCCTGGGTTCAAGTGATTTTTGCGCCTCAGCCTTCCGAGTAGCTGGAATTACAGGCATGTGCCACCACGCCCTGCTAATTTTTGTATTTTTAGTAGAGACAGAGTTTCACCATGTTGGTCAGGCTAGTCTCGAACTCCTGACCTCAGGTGATCTGCCTGCCTCGGCCTCCCAAAGTGCTGGGATTACAGGCGTGAGCCACCTTGTCCAGCCCCTCTGTGGCCTCTTGTGGCTTCAGAGCAGCAGCTGCTGCTGACAGAGGCAGAGGCCGGCTGCATCTGTGCTCACCATGGGCCTCACTTCAGCTGAGCTCTGCTTGATGAAGATAAAGATCTTTGTTCTCCATCAGGCTCACAGACCCTGAATTCTATCCCTGGGCGCTGTGGGGTCTGTGGACCCCAGGTTGGCACCCCTGTGTATTGGTTTCCTGAGTTTACTATGACAAATGACCACACGTTTAGTGGCTTCAAACACTCCACAAATTTCTCCTCTTCTAGTTCCAGAGGTCGGAAGGCTGAAATGGGTCTCAGTGGGCTAACATCAAGGTGTTGGCAGGGCTGAGTCCCTTCTGCTGGTTCTACAGAGAATCCCTTATTTCCTGGCTTTTCCAGTGTACACACCACTCACATTCCTAGGCTGGTGGCCTCATCTACTGTCTCCAAAGTCAGTGGTGATGGTGACGGTGACGGGTGGAGTCCTTCTCACTCTGCGTCCCACCAGTCTCACTCCCATCTGCCCTGATCCTCCACCTTCAACAACGCTGTGATTCCAGCGGGCCCACCAGAGAATGCCAGGACCATCGCCCTGCCTCAGGGTGCCCAGCCTCAACCACATCTGCACAGCCCCTCTGGCCGTGGAAGGTCGTGGGTGGCCATCGCTGGGGGGTGGGGTTCTTCAGCTCACTTCACTCCTTTCTCCGCCTCTTTCCTGCACTTAGGGGTGTCTTTCACCCCCCGGGCTTGACAGTGTGCTAGGGTCACATGTGAGCTGAAATTATTTTCTATTTCCCAACCGATTAAAAGAGCTCTTTTTATAAGACAGTTAAAGTGGCTGAGGTCGGGTCCTCTGGCCGCTAATGCAATCCAAGCTGAAGGTAAAGCATGCCTCTCTCCAGCTCCTCCGGCCAGGCAGGGCCGTGGTGGTCTGACTGCACCTGCCTCCCTTGCAGAGCCCACCTGCCTTTGCCCATTGCTGTCCTCTGAGCACCTGTCTCTTCATGGGGGTCCAGTTCCCACCCCTCACCACTGCCAACTCCTGCCCCCAACAACTACCTGATAACCCTCCTTGGCAAAGACTGTCACCCCATCTCCAAATCCCCAGGGACGGGCCTTCTCTCTGGGGTGTCACAGCATTTGTGGTTCTGTCCGCCTTTTCCCAGGGATTCTAGGCCCGCCCTGATTCCAACAGGAGATGCTTCCATGGAGGCTGGTGGCAGTTTCCACCATTGCACACTTTGGGGAAAAGGGTAAAACCTCCCAAGAGCTGCTGGCATACCTGAATCTGGGGCTCTGGCAGCCTCCCAGCCCACCTTGGCAGCCTTGGACACTGGGGGCAAGAGCTGGTGACACAGGAAAATAGCGGGTCCCAGAGAAAGGTTTCCAGATGAGACCAGGCAGTCCTTCTACTGCTCTGCTGGCCAAGACCTGTCCCGGCATGCCCCTGCACAGAGAACAGCAGAAAGGCAGGGAGCCTTGATCCAGAGTGCCTCTCCATTCAGGGCTCTAGCAGAGTGTCAGTGATGCCTATACACCTTCTGTGCACTGCCTTTAAGGTTCCCCATATTGGCTGGGCACGGTGGCTCAGGCCTGTAATCCAAGCACTTTGGGAGGCTGAGGCAGGTGGATCACCTAAGGTCAGGAGTTCGAGACCAGCCTGGCCGACATGGTGAAACCCCATCTCTACTAAAAATACAAAATTAGCCGTGTGTGGTGGTGCGTGCCTGCAATCCCAGTTACTTGGGAGGCTGAGGCAGGAGAATCACTTGAACCTGGGAGGTGGAGGTTGTTGCAGTGAGCCAAGATCATGCCACTGCACTCCAGCCTGGGTGACAGAGCAAGGCTCTGTCTCAAAAAAAAAAGAAAAAAGATTCAATACTACTGGGCACAGAGGCCAAAATGCACCAGCAGGCACTGGTACTGGGGAGAGGAAAGGCTCAGCCCCTCTCCAGGGGGCACTCACAGGCTCAGTCGATGCTGTCACAGGCCCCCAGCAGCATTGGTGGACAGTTCCTGGAGCAGCAGAGTGCACACGCTTCAGTTTCAGCTGCAAAGACAGAAAGACACTGGCCTGTGTGCATGGCTGAATCCTGGCCTCTACATCCTAATCCCTGGAACCTGTAACATGGCACCCTGCCTGGTGACAGGGACTCTGCAGATGTGACTAAGCTAAGGATCTGGAGGTGAGGAGAGTATCCAGGGTCATCCAGATGAACCCATCGAAATCATAAGAGTCTCCATCTGATGACAGATCCAGGTGATTTGACTAAGGAACGGGAATAGATGTGAGCCCAGAAGCAGGAGGCTAGAGTGATGCAGCCACAAGCCAAAGGTTGCTGGCAGCCACCAGAGGCCAGGAGAAGCAAGAAATGAGTCCTCCCTTCAGGCCTCCAGAAGGAACCAGCCTTGCTGCCACCTTGATTTTAGTCCCCCAAGAGTCATTTTGGACATCAGGCTTCCAGAACTATAAGAGGATTCATTTCTGTGGTTCTGAGCCAGTAAGTATGTGGCCATTTGTTACTGCAGACTTGGGAAGCGAATACAGCTCACATCGAAAGCTGTGCCCTCATCCCCCAGGGAAAGGAGTGCAATCCAAGTGGCAAATTGGGGGTGCAGCAGAATGAGAAAGTGGGGGAGAGCCTGCTGCTCCCTGTCAATAACCAAATGACCTGATTGGTCTCCTGTGCTAAAAGTTGTTCGTTGCCCCAGGATCTTTCTCATGAAGAGGGACGTGGCCTTGCTATGCAGCGTGGACAGGTGTGTCTATGAGGGCAGGGGCTGCATAGGGGCCCAGGCAGGTGCTGGCGCCAGCCTGAATGGTGGCACTTGCACCTGGGCTCAGTGTCCCCTCATCCTTTGGCTTCAAGATGGTGATGAGAGGCTGGGTGCTGGTGGGTAATCCCAACACTTTGGGAAGCCAAGGCAGGTGGATCCCTTCAGGTCAGGTGTTCAAGACCAACCTGGCTCCCATCTCTACAAAAATTAGCTGAGCATGGTGGCAGGTGCCTGTAATCCCAGCTACTCAGGAGGCTGAGGCAGAAGAATCGCTTGAACCCGGGAGGTGGAGGTTGCAGTGAGCTGAGATCACGCCACTGAGATCACGAAATCATACCACTGCACTCCAGCCTGGGTGACAGATGGAGACTCCATCTCAAAAAAAAGAAAAAGAAAAAAAAGGTGGTGATGAAAGCTCTAGGAAAAGGAAGTGCCACGAAGAACAAGGATTCCGTTGAGCTGAGCTGGGTTGCCGAGACATCAGGTAAGAAGCTGGACAGCCGCAGGCAGCACCTTGATCAAACCAAGGAAAGCAGTCACTGCTGGCAGGAAACGTGGGGCACAAATGCCACAAGTCTCTGAGGGATGCTACCTGCTTCCGGCTTTCTGGCACCTTGCAGGTTAGCAGGTGAAGGGAAGCCTGTAGCGAATCCCTGAGCTGTGAGCTGCACGTGGTGCTGGGGAAGGCTGAGTTTGTTTCCACAGTGGCTGCGAGGGTCGCGCAGGCCGGAGATCCTGCCCCTGCCAGCGCTGCTACAGAAAGCTCAGCACTGCCTGCCTGGGAGCCTGGCGTGCGGTGGCTGGTGCTGTGAATCCTGCAGACACCAGGTCATGCAGCCCAAATGCAAGTGGCCACTGGAGAAGACTGTAGTGGTCACCTTGAGCTGCTGTGACAAACTACCACAGACTGGGTGACCGAGAGACAGAGGTTCTGAGGGCACAAATCTGAGATCCGGATATCTGCAGGGCTGGCTCCTGGCAAGGCCTTTCTCCGTGGCGTGCGGACCTTGCCCTCTTCCTGTGTCTTCATGTGGCCCTTCCTCTGTCCTTGTCTGCGTCCAGATTTCCTGGTCTAGGATACCAGACCTATTGGATTAGGGCCTCATTTTATCTGAATTATTTAAAGACCATGTATCCAAAATATGGTCCTAATCTGAAGTACTGGGAGTTAGGACTTCAACATAGGAATCTGGGGGATGACAGCTCAGCCCATAACAAATATTAATACCGACTTTGCTTTTGTAGGCTAAGCAGAACTGTGCTTGGACTTCCACACCAGTCAAAATGCCCTCGCAGCAAAGCCCCACCGAAGGGGCCCACAGGGTGGACTCGAGGTTCATGAAGTCCCAAGAGATGACTGGAAGCCCCAAATGGATGCCCTGGGCTCCCCAGCACCAGAGGGAAACACCCCCTCGCCGAAGACAGTGGTGAGTGCCATGCTTCAAGTAACGCAAGGAGCAGCCTCCAGTGCACCTGTTTTAGAGGCCAGCCCTGGAGGCAGAAAGATTTACAAGGGAGTGGAAAGCTGGCAAACACAGGACACAAGGAGATGCCCAAAGTCAGTGGGGGTCAGGGTTCAACCTGGAAATGCAGTCTCTTCAGCTGAGGAAGGCAGCGAGTCCTGGCCAGGAAGCTGGTCCAAGCCCCTGCCTCGTCCCCAGTTCACCTCGTGAAAGCTGATGAATGACCAATGCTTATACATGGGTCTGCAGTAACGGTGGCACCGTATTAAGGGGCGATCAGGCTGTATCTTGATACTGGGAATCACAGAGGTGGAAGAAACCCATCATGCTGACGGGTAGTGAAGAAGAGAAATGAAAGACACAAGAGAAGGCCAGGTGCAGTGGCTCACTCCTGGAGTCCCAGCTACCCGGGAGGTTGAGACAGGAGAATCGCTTGAACCCGGGAGGCAGAGGGCACAGTGAACTGAGATCACGCCACTGCACTGCAGCCTGGGCAACAGAGCGAGACTCGGTCTCAAAAAAAAAAAAAAAAAAGAAAAAGATATCAGAGAGTGCTGCCGCCAGTGAGCCGACAGAATCCACAGTGTGGATGCGGGCCCGCAGGACGCTGGGGATTGTCAGTTCCTTCTTTGAGCTTTGTCTCCTCCCACACTGCCTCCCCTGGCCCACAATCAGGAGGGAAAAAGAATAAAAGATGAAGAATGCAGGTCAGTTAGTTTTTGGGAGCTGATTTACATTTTAAGCAAGTATGCAACAGGTGTTATCTGCTTTGGAAATAGCCCTCACCTTAAAGAATATTTCTCAATAGATTGATGCAAAATTCACAATAGGCTCTTAGACTGTGGTGATGGTTCCATGGGTGTATGTTTATCGCCAAACACATCAAGTTGTATACATTAAATACGTACAGCCTTTTATGTGTCAGTCACACTTCAATAAAGTGGTGTAAAAACTCACAGTCCGCTACGAAACTATTTACACTGCCCATATTTGCCTTACAGTGTCCTAACATCCGTCATAATAAAACCCTCAAAGTTGCAGCCACAACCTCTCCTGACGTCTCCCATCTCCATGGGATAAATGTGGGCCATGAAACAGGGGAACCGCAGTTAGCAGGAAGACCTCGCAGAGCTGTGAAACATTGCCAGTCTCTGATTAACAAGACAGTACCTTGCAAGGAAATACAATGCTTGTGTTGAAACTGCCTTTCCTAAACACTATAGCCAGGCCCTGGTGTTGGGGCTTATACAGCTTCTTAAGAGCCTAGGAAAATGTTGAAGGGGAGCGAGGTAGAAAGGGAGAAAGAAAAAGAGAACTAGCTTTAAGATATTTAAAAACAACAACCCCAGGCTGGGTGTGGTGGCTTATGCCTGTAATACCAGCACTTTGGGAGGCCGAGGCGGGAGGACTGCTTGAGCCCAGGAGTTTGAGGCCAGCCTGGGCACACATAGCAAAACCCTGTCTCTACCAAAAATCCAAAAAAAAAAAAAAAAAAAAAAAAGAGCCTGCCTGGTGTGGTGGCACGCACGCACTTGTAATCTCAGCTACTCAGGAGACTGAGGTGGGAGGATCTCTTGAGCACGAGAGGCAGAGGCTGCAGTGAGCCGAGATCGCACAACTGCACTCCAGCCTGGGCGATGCAGCAAGATGCTATTCTCCCCCCAAAACACCTACAAACAAACAAGAAAAATCCCCAAATGAATCCGTTTAAGTAAAGGCCTACAAATGTAATACTGGAGACCTCACGAACTGTTGAGTGCTCCAATATCCAATCGATTTGAAAACAATTTGTAGCTTTGTAGGAAATGCTGCACTTTGTGAGAAATTCCCTAGTATTTGAGGTGATGATTAAAAAATCAACATGAAGTATATGCTAACTTACTGCCAAATGATTTCAGAAGTAAAATATGAAATTTTTTTCAAAGAATTTGCCTTTAAAACAATGTGATTTAAAGCAGGATGTGGGTGCATTTTAATATTTGGTGTGGAGTGGTGGGTGACACCTCAGAGGACCTAGCGCAGTGATGTCCCAGAGAAAGATGAATATAACATGAGCCACGAATGTAATCTACAGTTTTCCCGTAGCCACATTTTAACATTACAAGCAGGGGAAAGTTAAATTTATTATCCAAAATAGTATCATTTGAATGTGTAATTGGTATGAAAATTAATGGCATTTACATTAATTTCAAGAGCATGTGTTTAGTTCATTTTTTTTTTTTTTTTTTTTTGGCACTAAGCCTCTGAAATCTGTTTTAGGTTTACATCTCAATTCCAACGGGCCACAGAGCCTTCAAAGTTACTAACACGCGTCTTAAAGTGACCTGTTTGCCACCACCAGGGATTTGTGTTTCCCAAATCAGAGCAGGGATGATGCTTTGGAGCACAGGAGCGCTCAGAGCCCCCACATCGCGGGCGCCTAAGGCTTCAGTGTTCCACGAGGAAACCATCGCGGCGGCTAAGTCTGAAACAGAAAAATCAGGGTCTCACCTCTGACAAATTATCTCCTTTAGCATTTTCCAAGGAGGCCTTCAATCTTCCTATAAAGTGTGTTATTTTTAAGACGATTCTTCTAACAGCAAGAGCAATGTTTTGATTCTACTTACCAAGTATCTTAAAAGCTTAGCAGCAACAGGCAGGGCGCGGTGGCTCATGCCGGTAATCCCAGCACTTTGGGAAGCTGAGGGCCGATCACGAGGTCAGGAGCTCGAGACCATCCTGGCTAACACAGTGAAACCCCGTCTCTACTAAAAATACAAAAAATTAGCCGGGCGTGGTGGCGGGCACCTGTAGTCCCAGCTCCTGGGAGAGGCTAAGGCAGGAGAATGGTGTAAACCTGGGAGGCGGAGCTTGCAGTGAGCTGAGATCGCACCACTGTACTCCAGCCTGGGTGACAGAGCGAGACTCCGTCTCAAATTAAAAAAACAAAAAACAAAAAAACGTTTAGCAACAGCGAATGGAGGGGGTGGCCAACACTTCCTTTCTTTTAATGAACTAAAGTCTGTGAAATTGAACACAGGGCAAATGCTCCAATGTTGGCACTGGGGCCATTCGCGCCATCTGCTGGCCAGACCTAAGCACAACACCCAGCTCCCGGGAAAAGAACCTTAAGAGACAAGCTGGATCTCTAGTCAGCTTGGTCTCTGGACCTTTTTGTCCCGCCTGTACACTGACAGCACTGCACCACTGAGCAGGAGGAGACTTCTCATGGACGTCATCCACACTGGCTCCTACAGTAGCCGCTACATTTAAACTCTACTTCACAGGCCAGCCACAGGGTCACTTTTACGCTTTAACTCTGACTACTCACACAACTATTCTGATAGCTACTTTTAATGTCTCCCATTTTGCAGATGAGGTCACTGAGGCTCAGAGGTTTACATCACATGCTTAAACAAAGGGTAAATCACATGCTAGCAAAGTTGGTGACAGAGTTGGAACTGAAGGTGGGCAGTCCAATTCTAAGCACGTTTGTATTTTGAGACAGGCTCTGTCGTGATTGATCTAGGCTCACTGCAACCTCTGCCTCCCAGGCTCAAGCACTCAGGCAATTCTCATGCCTCAGCCTCCCCAGCAGCCGGGATTACAGGCATGTGCCACCATGCCCAGCAAGTTTTTCTATTTTTAGTAGAGCTGGGTTTTGACTTGTTGGCCAGGCTGGTCTGGAACTCCTGGCCTCAAGTGGCCCGCCTGCCTCGGCCTCCCCAAGCGCTGGGATTACAGGCATGAGCCACCGCACCCAGCCCCATGTCAATTACAATGTTTTATGGTTATTTCAAGAGACCTCAAGTGCAGTTATGGCTAGTACTTGAAGTCACCGAAGCTAAGAACTCATCCTAAACCATATAAAAAGTGACAGGAACAGAGAAAAATCACACCCCAGGATATTAAAATAGGTAATACATACATATATTCTGTAATTTTTTGTGGCTCCACTAAAAGAAATGCTCATTGTGACAACTACATTCATTTCACAACCTACGAAGGGGTCATGAGTGAATTTGGAAAAGGCTGGCTTAGGTGCTCCTGCGTGTTCAAGAATGTGTTTAGTTCATGTTTTAGAGTCTCTCCTTCAAGAGACTAAAATTTTGGTTGAATGAGAAAAACAAAAATTTCCTACATGACTCAAATAAATTTTTTTGAGACAGGGTCTTGCTTTGTTGCCCAGGCTGGTCTGGAACTCCTGGCCTCGAAGTGATCCTCCCGCCTTGGCCTCCCCAAGTGTTGAGATTCCAGGCGTGAGCCACCGTGCCTGGCCCTTGCTGTTTACTTTCTCTTGGTAGTTATTTTCTGGTGAAAGCCAGTGAGCTCACTGCCAGCAGGCCAAGCACTTGCGGCATCCTTTGTTCTTCCTCTATCAGAGGATCCTCTGGCATGAAGCTAACCCAAAAATGGGGGGAGGCAGGTGGGTTCAGTTGGCCCCTTTGACTGAGAGGGTTTTCACAGGCAGGCTTACATGCATACGTGCACACACGTGAGCAAAGGCTCACAGACCGGTGTCTCACACACATCCATCACAGCTCCATCCTGCTTCCCACCAAACATGACAGGAACCAAGTGCACCTTCCTGTACCCACCCTAAATCCCTGCCACCTTGTCTCAGCCGCATCTTGATACCAAGTTCTTCCCACCAGGCCCTGTTCCCACAGTGAGGAACCAGGGAAGTGATGTTACACCAAAGAGTGGGAGGAAAGCCAGGCAAAACCAAGCAGAAAATCCAGGGAAAGGTCAGTGTTCACGGTGGCAGGCAGATGGCAGGTGTGTGTTCACTGCCAAAACCCTCTCCACTGTTTTGTATGTTTTAAAATGTTCATATGTTGGAAAAAACTAAGTGAAAGAACACAATTTGTCTTCTCCATGAGGTTTAGATACCTCACTTTCAATGAAAGCAGCTCTGTTTCTAACAGGGTGTGCAGTAAATATTTAATGGCAGGATGACTTGACATTTATTAAAACAAAGATTACACTAGTATATCTTTGAACTAGAAGATGCCATCAAACTTATGAATACTTAATGAGCACCTACTGCATGCAACTTACAGGTGCCTGTAGAGATGCTGAAGTTTAAGATGAAGAGTTAGTTCCTCTAAGTCTTCATATGCATTTTAGGAAACGTGAAAACAAGTATTTTAAGAAGCTTAATGATCTCAGTGAATATTTCCTAGATCCTCATTAGCAAACATGCAGTGTGCGAAAGCTTTAGGTCCTGGGCAGCAGAGAAATGAGTCTTGGCCTCACCCAGGGCTCACATCCTGGTGGCAGCAAAGAGCTCCCTGACCCCCAGGTTCTGACAGCCCAAGTCCAATCTTGGACTTAGGCAAATATTTTATATTTGCCAATCATAAAAACTGTCCCCTTGCGGAGGTGGCAAGGTCCCATCCTGGGAAAGCATACTCTAAAAGGCCTGCGATTGAGACTCAGTTTCCACCCTAGCCTGTCACTAGGGCTGGTAAAAACAATGAAACTCTGGCTAAGCTAAAGCTGACAAGTCTATTCCCCCTCATATGAAAGTTGGCTGTTGAGATAATCAAGCTTCAATCTCCCCTCACAGCAGTCTTAGACTTGCTAGCTAGATCTTCCCCACGTTGATAAGACCACAGGCCTGATTCATAAAGTGAAGAGAAAAATGAGCTGGAAACGGTTAACCTGAAAATTCAGGTATTTTTCTAGTGCACCTGCCTTTTTATCTCTAAAAAATAAGTTTTTTAGGCTAAAAAATAGGGCTGCAGAGTGAGTGGGTCTGAATTCATTTGTGACCTACCAAAGAATTTAAACCAGAGGGCAGATGGTCTCTTCCAGTAGAAAATTTTATTTTCGTTGTTTTTTATGAGCAGGCAAACACATCTTACAACATTATCAATACTAGAATTTCACACTCAGCAAGTCAGACTTCACACATCAGTCCAAACAGGAAGGCCTAAGCAGCATTTGAGATCACAGGTGAAAAATACAGTGATAGACCCAAAAGTCACATGGTAAGCTGAATTTCACTTTGAATACTTACCAACCAGGAATTTTAAATTACACAATATACAAAAGCAACAGCCAAACAACCACTACTGAGGGTATGAGTTCAGGGCAATTTCCATGCAGGGGACCTGGGTTCTAACTTGAACGTCACACAAGTGTCACCCACAAATGGCCTGTCACCCAGCACAAGTAACGGTCCCCATTTGAGTCACTCGGAAATCTGAGCAGCAGGGCCAGAAAGCACTGGGGATGCTGAAGATGGGAATGAGGGAAGCAAGGAAAAACACACTCAAATGCTTCCCACCAGGGCTCACAGAGGCTGCCGTTCCGCGTGGCAGAAGTGAATGCAGCTGGGGAACCCCTTTCCCCTAAGGTTGCTGCGTTTCCCGGAGGTTGTCTGAAATCTCACCTCAAAACCCCACGCTGATGCCGGGCAGGACGCACGTTCCTGAGGTTACAGGGTAGGAAAGGGGAGAAAAGGACAAAGGAGGCTGGGAAAGCAATCTGCAAAAGACTTTATTACAAAACACAGCACGGGGCTCCTAGACGCTTCGCCAATATTCTCTAACACATACACTGAAGCACTGCCAAATCCCTGGCGGTGCCCGCAATCTAACGTCTACAGTAACCTCAACCCCCTTAGAGGTACAGAAAAACTCTGCAACAGGCAGTGGAATGGAGAGACAGCAAGTCGCCGCGGACGCCTGGGCTCTCGGCTGCTCAACAACGACATCGTTTTCTCCGGGGGTTGAAATCCATGTCCATGGCTGACAACCCAACAAGACTGGGACCCAAATTCGTATAGAGATGAGGCAGAGTAGAGAGAACAACTCTGGCCGGGCCAGAGTCTCCAGCCACTACTTCTTATTCCGGGGCTTTAGCTCTTCGGCTGCATTACGCAGGAAAATGTAATTTTTTTTCTGGGGATTATAAAATTCATGTCCCTAAAGAGAACAAAAAACACCAATGATCTTATTATTCAACAGAAAGCGTTTGTAGGTGCTTTTTCTAGGTGAAGTCCTGTGCTACCATACTGGAAGCATAATCTCTCAGAGAAATAAAACAACAAAGATAAAGTCAAATGTGAAGCAAAACTTCAGTCCTCAGAGAAAGGCCTAAGGACGTGTTGGTATCAGTGTGTCATCCATGTCCTGCTGAGAGAGTCTTCACAGGTTCGTGTTTTCGACACTGAGCCCCCTTTTAACACCCCAGGACTTTAACGCCAAGATAACTGCCTTGGGCCCCTTGGTCAGCATTAGCTCTGACCTGAGAATGTTTCACGGAAAGGAGGACATCTGACCTGCGAGGCATCATGGGGATGAAGGAGGACGCCCCGCCCCACACAGAAGGAGCGACAGACACAGAGCGCAGCAGAGGCATGCATGGCGGTGAGTGATCCAGAGGCGTGTGCGGGGGTGTACATGTCTGCCTAGGCCCACACTGGAGGGGATGCAGGGCTATATAGCATCGAAAGACCCCTGAAATCAGGATGAGGCCAGACTACAGGGCAGTGAACGGCAGAGGGAGGCCTTTGAATGTTATTCCCCAGGAAAAAGGAGGCCGTAGGCAGGTCAGTGATGCGATCACATTTCAGTTTTAGGAAGAGGCGAGTGGGGTGGGCCAGGCAGATGATCCGGAAGAGAGACAGCAGGCAGGAGCCACAGGTGGGCCAAAGACTTGGAGGAGGGAGGTGGGGCATGGCGCCGGGTGCACTCTGTCACCTGTACTGTGATGACATGTTTTTATTCTCTTCCCAACAGGCACGCCAAGAAAGCTCTAGAAGGTTTGCTCAACAGTGACCACTAATTCTCATAATAAACAAAGTGTAGTTTTTCTGAAGTTACTCAAGCAGCAAGCTAATAACATCAATCATATGTGATCATGACTTTGCACTAGAGATAACTGTCCTTGAACGAAGAGCAATGAAAAACCCCTGAAGCAAATTTCTCTTTTAAACTAGAGATTCTAATTTATGTAACCCCCACAATATGCTGACATTAATTGCTTAAATGAATTAGATTACTTCAATTTTTAAACAGCACTCAAAGCAATTACTTTTCTCACTGCTTTCAATTTATTACTACTTTTTTAACGCTTATAATGTATAGAGTCCCGCATGTCATTTAAGTTAAAATGCAGAATTTTGATGTAGCTGCTGGGATGAGGACGCAAAGAGAAGATTCAGTAAAGAGCCCAATGTGGGAGTTGAGGCCTTGGGCTCCAAGCATGCCACAGCCTGTCCAACCTAAGCCCGGCAGAATCGAAAAGGTACACTCTTGTCACAAAACTGAGTGCATGGCTTACACAGGTGAATGGATAAACAAACGGCACACCCTACCTAGGAATACTACGCAGCACTGAAAAGTAACGGACGAGCGATTCACTCAACAGCACGGGTGAATTTCAAAATCCTTATGCTGAGGGAAAGAAGCTGGGGCAAGGAGAAAATGTAGTGTGGGGCTCCACTTATAGAAAATTCTAGAATATTCAGACTAGTCCATAATGCCAGAAAACAGATCCATGGCTTTGTGTGTGCGTACGGGAAGATGACAGGAATACACACAAAAACCTTTCGGGGAGATAACTGTGGTGATAGTTTCACGGGTATTTACAGATGTTGAAACTGATCAAACTGTACACTTTAAACAATGACTGCATTTCAACTGTACCTCAATAAAGTTGCTTTAAAAAAATGCAGCTGCATGGCTCACACAGCAAACCCTCAAACAGGGAAACACAGAAGCAGCAGCAGGCCTGGAGGGTCAGAGGGATGGAAGGCAATCAGCTGGACTTGTGTGTCTATGTTCAGGGCCTCAGGAGACTAAGGTGCAGCCATACTCCTGAGACTGGGAAACACTAAAGGTGGAGTGGGCAGGGCCGGAACCAAGGGACGTCTCCAGTCACTGGCTTTTGTGGCAGCAGGTGTCTTGGGAATGCAAAGCACTGGTTAGAGCCCTGCGGTGGCCCCCCAGGCTGAGATGGCGAGAGGTCAGCAAGGCAAGAGGGGCCAAGAGACGGGAGCTGGCAGGAGGATGGAAACCACAGCCCGAAGCAGAATAAACCAGGACGTGACCAAGCAGTAGTGAGGAGAGCTGTGTGGAAGAGGAAGGGACAGGTGAGTGCCTGGCACAGAGAGAAAGGAAGCTTCTGGACTGGACGAGAAGGACGTGGCCACGGGGACTCTGAGTACAGCTCTAAGAGGCCAGAAAGTACCTGGCAGTGGACTGAGGAGGGGACCGAGCACAGGGAACCAAGAGGGTAGGTGCTGACACCACTCTCACGATAGCCTTACCATACAGGGAAACGGCTCCTTGAGGCTTCCGTGCTTAGACAGAGGGGAGGAGCTGGTGAACGGGGACAGAAGACAGTGGGAGAAGCCCCAGAAAAGAGCCGTGAAGGTGGAAGGAGGTGGGGTCAGCACAGGTGAACATGAGGTGAGCGGGAAAGACACTGCAGGCCACTAGAAGCCCCTCCTGTGTGAAGCAGGCGACCTCCCCATCGGAAGCCAGGGCAGGGTAGGGAAAAGTCTAGAAGGCTGCTGTGGAGCAAAGGGCAGAGTGGGGTGGGAGGAGAATGATGAAAACCACAAATACAATGATGACAACCTCTCCAGAAGAGCTGAGCGGTGGAAAACATGCAGGCTGGCTGAAAGCCAACACACTTCCCCACGGGGTTGGGCACTGAGTACCCGAGTCTACACATTTCACCATCACTCCCAAAGGCCTCAGAATTGCAGCCCCGCTCCTGCCAGCTCCTAACTCCCCCTGCGCAAACCACCCAGCTAACCAACTACCACCACCCAGGCGAAAGCTCCATGACCCGCCCTGCCACCCCCTTCATAAAGTGCAGCCCCCGGCCTGCCTGTGCTTCTGTGCCCAGGACCAGAGCAGCCCACAATGGCTCACACTGGCTGAGTGCTTCCTGTGTGCTGGGTTCTGGCCAAAGGCTGTACTGAATTCCCACAACCATTTGAGGAAGTCCTGCAATTTCCCCTTACAGGGAGGGGACGGTGACCTGCCCAAGGACACGTGAGTCCTGAGAAGAGTCACAACTCAGGCCGAGGCCTTCTGAACCCAGAGCCTGGCTCTACTACCTTGGAGCGCCAGGGAGTTCTCACCTTTGACCAGTCGTAGCTGGAAGCGTACGCAAATATGTTTCCATTGTGATTGAAACAGCAAGCTGAAATGGGCTGATCTAACTGTTCTGAAGTTTTTAGTTTTGTTCTGGCATCTTTGTCCCAGAAGCTGAATCTACCATCAGATCCCACAGTGGCAAGAGTGCCATGAACAGGATGGAACGCGATTCCATTTACCTGCAAGGATTGACATGCACAATGAGAAGCCAGGCAGAGGGGCGCGGAGAAGGTTCCACCCACGCACACTTCCTGCTTGAGTTAGGAAACAAAGCTCACAGGTACATTTCCTTCGAGCTGCTGCCCGCTGATCGCAAAAGAAACTATCCAGACTTCCTCCATCAAATGCCAGCCCAGAACCCAATCTTGCCTCCTGTTAAGGCCTGCACACCAGAGAAAGTGAGCATGTGGACAGCAAGAAACAAGGAGCAGACCTCAGGAAAACGTTTCTTTTGAGCAAACAGATTTCTCAGTCTGAGCTGTGTGTGTGAGCTGTCTACCAGCACTCCTAAGTGAGGGAGAAGACTCCGGCAAAACATCCTAAGCTTGCGTTCAGAAACAAATAACACAATGCTGCTAGTCAGGGGGCACATTAACACAGAAAACAAGGCCGGGTGCGGTGGCTCACGCCTGTAATTCCAGCACTTAGGGAGGCCGAGGCGGGCGAATCACAAGGTCAGGAGTTCGAGACCAGCCTGGCCAATATGGTGAAACCCCGTCTCTACTAAAAATACAAAAATTAGCTGGGCGCCTGTAGTCCCAGCTACTTGGGAGGCTGAGGCAGGAGAATCGCTTGAACCCAGGAGGTGGAGCTTGCAGTGAGATGGTATCATGCCACTGCACTCCAGCCTGGGCGACAGAGTGAGACTCTGTCTCAAAAACAGCAGCAACAACAACAAAAACCCACAGAAACCTGAAGCCTACAGCATAAGCCACTTATCTCCAGATATGAACACACACAAGCTCTTCAATGATAAGTTTTTTCTGATCCCACAATTCCTCGACCACCTCCAGGTCTGGTTTCCAGATGTACCACCACAGTTAAAAGTGTCTAAAAACGTACCGCATAGATGTCTTGAGGAGCTGAAGTGTTGGTTCCATTAGATCGATGACATTTAAAGGTGAAGTTATCTTTGGCACTGAAAAACAAAGGTTCATGTAAGTCTTCCTTTGTTAATAAAAAAGTCAGGTGAAATCTGCAAGCTGACAGAGTCACACTTACGGGTTTGGGGGGTTGATATAGTGAATAGCAACTCTCCCCTCGATACTTCCCAGGGCAAAACCAGTAGGCTTGTTCTGTTTGTCTTTAAAAATAGCCACACACCGATGCTACAGTTAAAATAAAACAGAGACATAATCACAGAGTAATATAAGATGTCATGACTAACATGAAGGTAAGTCATTTTTACCCCATGTTTAGGTTTTAGAAGAACCAGAAGAACATCACTCAAATACAATACAGCAGTAAGCATTGCTTTCTAACTCCTTAATAACTCCGTCTAAGCCGTGAGCTTATGACCAAACTGCACACCCTGTGCTCCTCCCTGCCTCCGTTGCTCGCTGTCTCTCTGCCACCCTACAAGGCCACGTTCACGCCAGCAGAGCCCCATGGGCTGCGAGGCAGGCAGCGGCTCTGCCCATGGGGAATGGAGACGTCCCTGGCTAGGCAGACACCCCTCAGGAGGTCACCTGATGCTTCTGCACCTCTGCCTCCCCAGCTGGAGGAGGGACGCAGGCTCTGCGGCACCAGTCTCACAGGGCAACAGGGTGAAGGGGACAGTGGGTGCAGTGGCCATGCTACACACAAGCAACACGCTGCACTTCGCCCAGTGTTGAGTTTGAGGGCCCAAGGGAGGGTCTCCACTCTACAGAAGAACCCAGAGGTTCTACTACCCAGCCTTCTGGGCAGAGAAGCCGACCACCCTGAGGAGAAGCTAACTTCAGAGATACCACTTCTTCCTTCCAGTCGTGGCAACCTGGCCAAAGCCCGGAGGGCCACCCACCCTGCCCTAGCTGGCCATCTGAGCTTCTGTGTGAGTTCAGGGGAAGCTCGGCAGGACCCAGGCAGGGGCTAGGCAAGATGAAGGGAGAAGCAGCCTCTGGCGTTGTGACAGCTGCTGGGGATGCGCGTTTCCTAAGTACGAAGGAAAACGGCCTGCTCTTTCATTCCTGTACTGTTTGCTCCCCTACCTTTTTAAAAATTGCCAGACCATTACTTTTGTGAGTACAAAGAAAAAAAGTAAAGCAAAGTGACAAACATCTGCAAGTTCTTAGACGACAGAAAAGGCCATGGCTGGTCCTCAACACAAGGTCTACTGTGTGGCACACACCAGGAACTGCACAACGCCAGGGGTGCCACTTGCATCAAGAGCCACACGCATTGGCCCTGTACAAAGGCCGATGGCAATCAGTCCTCGACAACGGAGAGGCCAGGGCGCTAGCACCAGGTGGCAGGAAGTGAAGCCAGACGGGACCTGGTTTTTTTGGGATTCACCCAAAACGAAATGGGGAGGCAGGGAAGGGCTTAGGCCGCAGTCCAGCAAGGCCAGTGGTGCCACTTACAAGAGCCACTGCCTCACCTCGGGAGGATGCCTTGAACGAGAGCCAAGGTCTATGTGCTCGTTTTATTGTGGTAAGAACAGTTAACACGAGAGCCACCACTTAACACATTTCTAAGTCTACATTATTGTTGACTACAGGTACCATGTTGTACGGCGTATCTCTAGAGCATTCTCGTCTTGCTTAACGCAATTTCATCCCATTGATTAAGTAGCTCCCCATTTCCCTCTCCCCCAATCCCCTGATGACCACCATTCTACCCTTTACTTCCGTGAGTCTACGTTGGATGTCACGTTTCAGTGGAATCATGCAGTTTCTTTCTGCGTCTGGCTATTTCACTTTGCATAATCTCCTTCATGGTCACCCACACTGTCACAAGTGGCAGGATTTCCTCCTTCAGGCTGCACAGCATCCTACTGCAGGTATACACCTCATTTTCTTTATCTGTTCACTTGGCTATTGTGAACAGTGCTGCAAGGAACACTAGGAGTACAGGTCTCTTTTCAAAATACCCACTTCGATTCTTTTGAATCAAGACCCGTAAGTGGAACTTCTAGATCATATGCGGATTGTTTTTCATGTTTTGAGGCCTCCAGTTTTCTGTAACGGTTGTGGCATTTTGCATCCCCCCAATAGTGCGTGCAAGTTCCAGGTTCCCCACACCCTCCCCAGCACGTGCTATCTCTGGGCTTTCTGGTAACAGTGGTCCTGTTAGGTAGGAGACGGTATCTCATTGTGGCTTCCGTTTGCCTTTCCCTGATGGTTAGTATGTTAAGCACATTTCCATACACCTGCTGGATATTTGTACGTCTTCTTTGGAGACGTGTCTATTCAAGTCTTTGGTCCATTTTTCATGTTGCCAGTTTTCTTGCTATTGAGTTGCAGGGGTTCCTTATGTATTCTGGAAATCAATCCCTTGTCAGAAAGAGTCTTCAAATATTTTCTCCCATTCCACAGGCTGCCTTTTCACTCTCTTCATGGTTCCCCCTGCTGTGCAGGAGCTGTTAGTTTAACACAGTTCCACTTGGCCATTTTTGCTTTTGTTGCCTGTGCTTTTTGGTGTCATAGCCAAGAAATCACTGCCAAGACCAATGTCATAGAGTTCTGATCTAAGTGCTTTCCAATACTTGAATTAGATGTGGCAGGAGGGAGGGAGAAAAATGAACAGATTCCCAAATAATTTCAGGGTGGAGGGGAGGAGATTGAGGATTAGTGAGACAGGAGGGGGAGAGTTCAATCAGGGGTGACCTCAAGATTTCTGGCTCTACCAAAGGAGATGGAGGTCCCATTGAATGGGCTGTGAAGCACATCAGGAGCAACAGGCTGGTGGTGGCCGAGAGGGGCACGTTCAGATCCAATGTTCACTCTGCAAATATTTACAGAGCACCTTTTACACTTGAGGCCCTGCTCCAAGTGCTGGGAGGTGGCAACAAATACAAACAAAAATCTCTGCTCTCATGAGGTTTACATTCTAGTAGGCAAAAGAAGTGAAATATTTAGTATGTATATGACATCCATACATACGTATAAAATAGATGGTACTGCTGGCAGTGGCATGGGAGAATCCTGAGGCAAGGGTAACATTTGAATAAAGAGCCACAGAACGTAGTCTTGGGTTTGGCGTGGGATACTGCAGGCTCAGACGCCTGGGAGACACACCAAGGAGCTGTCCGACTGGGTGTCCATGTCAGGAGCACAGAAATGAAGTCTGAGTCTCCAGTTCACAGGGCATGGCTGAGTGACAGTGGATGGGAGATCAGTTGAGCTTGGGTGGAGGAGGCAGCAGCTTAGGGAGACATCTGTGGAACATCCACATTCAGCCAAGAGCCAGCAAAGACGGAGTAGCAGCCACAGAGGTAGCGGGTAAGAGGCTGGCAAGACAGCAGCCGGGGAAATGTGTCTTGTAAGAACAGTGAATGGTGCTCTGTTCCAGTAAGAGGATGGCTGTCCAGTATTCCCTGGAATTACCAATGAGGATGCCACTGGTGGTCATGCCAAAAACCGTTCTGACAGAACAACAAGGGCAAAGGTCTCACGAGTGAGAAATGAGTGGGAGGTAAGGGAACAAAGGACATTTCAGGCAAGATGCCCAACTGCAGAAGGAAAAGGGACACAGGCGGTACTGGAGGAGGATGTGGGGGTCAAGGGAGGTGTGTTTTCTAGGATCAACTAGACTTGAGCAAGTGTCAGTGCTAATGGAGAAGTACTACGTGGCAGGAGAGATGGGGGAATGGGAAAGAGTGATACTCTGCATACGGTTCCCGAGAAGGCTGGAGGGCATGGGGTCCCACCACAAAACTGGCCTTAGCAGGACGGTTTCCACCTCATGGGGGAAAGGCAGGGGAGGGGGCAAGCACAGACAAATTTCTAGATCCGGCAGGAGAAAGAGGAGGAAGTTCCCACTAGCTTCTTTTTTCTCTGAGCAAGAGCTGATCTGATTGGCTGAGACAAAGACGAAAGGATGGAGAAGCTGACAATACAGGCCCAGCAGCCCTGTGGCAAGTGGAGGCCTCAGCGAAGGAGAAAAAGCTAGCAACTGTCCAGGTGTGATGCAGGCTGAGTTGAGGTTGGAAGCTAGGAATTTACAATGGAACCAACCCATCCAGATGTGTAAGTTTATTCTCAAGGAAACCAAAATACTTCGCCCCAAAATAGACTTCTCCGACATATTTCAAGATGGCTATTCAGAAGGGCTGGAAATAATAGCTGAAAAGCTATCTTTTGTGGGGAGATTTGCATCTGCAGAGACAAATGGGCATTGGTGCAGCCAGGCTTTCTCCGAGGCCCTTCCCTTGTACTGATTCAGGGAAGATTAACTGCCGTCTGAGGCCGTTATCTCAGTCCTCTCCGAGGGTGCTGCCTGAGGGGCTTCCTCCACATTAACAAGACCACCTTTGCCCCACAGAACTCCTCTTCTCTTCTTCCCATAACCTGTCTTGTCACGAGAACCCGATTTACCATGAGAACCTGTTTTGGGCCATGCCCTGAGCCCTCTTCTTGTTGTGACCTCGAGATGGTATGAAAGCATCAACCACATTGCCTTTAAGATCTTTGTAAGATGCTGTGCACATCAGTAAATTTGTATGCCATTTCTCCTATTAATCTGTCTTTTGCCAGCTGGTTTTCAGTAAACTCCTTCAGAGGGCAAAGGAGCAGCTTTCCCTTGGTTCCTACAATTCAGTTGCACTCAGCCATCTGGGGGCATGTTTGGAGAAGACATAAGTTCAGTTCATCCAGGGATACCTTAGTATTACTTAGTATTCACTCACTAAGTATTTGTGTTTATATCCTTCAATTCACCCTCCTTTGAACATACTTACAGGTTTTTCAAAATACAACGGTATTCCAGATGTGAGCACAATCTTGCATACAGCAGGTGCTAAATACATGCTTCTTGATTTGACTAATGACGCACCTGATGTTTCAGCGGAGATTCTATCCTCCTGAATTCAGACGGTTGATTCTCTAGTTGATAGACAATCAGGCCCCTCTCTGCAGTTGCCACCACAGCCATGGGGTATATCTAGGGAATAGAGGAAAACAGAGATGCGATTCAGGTGAAGCAGTATGCTGTTTTTATACTAATGTGTTTGATTAAGTTTTGGTTACAAAATTAAGTCTGGATTTTAATAATCCTGTGATTATGTTTCACTAAAACCTAGAGAAACAGTATTCGAAAGTAGAACATTCATATATTTTAAAAAGTCTTGTGTTTTAAAATTAACTATAAAATATTTGGATATTTAGAAAATATACTCAGGAACTAAGAATAAATAAAAATCCCCTACACCACCCCTTCAGTTGCTCTCACTAATTGGTTAACAGTGTAGTATACTTTATTTCAGTCTTTGTCCTCAGCATGATACTTGGTATGTAGCATATTTCTGTACAATTCATATCCTTTGCTCAAAACATGTTTCATAACGTCCATGTCACACACTTTTTCAAGTACTAGCAGCGGCTGTCTAACGTCCCCTCAAATGAACCTACCAAAGGGTTTATTTATCTGTGTCTTGGTGACCCCTTAGACCACTTCCAATGTTCCACTACATAACATAAAACAAAGACCAGCCAGGCGTAGTGGCTCATGCCTGTAATCACAGCACTTTGGGAGGCCAAGGCAGGTGAATCATGAGGTCAAGAGATTGAGACCATCCTGGCCAACATGTGAAACCCTGTCTCTACTAAAAATACAAAAATTAGCCGGGTCTGGTGGCATACACCTGCAGTCCCACTTACACGGGAGGCTGAGGCAGGAGAATCGCTTGAACCTGGAAGGCAAGAGGCTGCAGTGAGCTGAGAGCATGGCGCTGCCCTCCAGCCTGGCAACAGAGCGAGACTCCGTTTCAAAAAACAAACAACCAAACAAAAAACACACAAAAACAAAGACCATTTCTATCTTTGATTATTTCCTTGTGATAAATTCCTAAAAGTGGAATTACAGGATTGTTGGTACAAAACTTTAAGACGTGACTAAACAGATGGAGAAAGTTCCATTTCTTTCTTTATTTCTTTTCTTTTTTTTTTTTTTTGAGACGGAATCTCACTCTGGCACCAAGGCTGAAGTGCAATGGCATGATCTCAGCTCACTTCAACCTCTACCTGCTGGGTTCAAGCAATTCTCATGCCTCAGCCTCCCAAATAGCTGGGATTACACACATGTGCCACCATGCCCAGCTAATTTTTGAATTTTTAGAGGGGTTTGTATTTTTGTATTTTTTTGTGTGTAATTTTTGTATTTTAGATGGGGTTTCACCATGTTGGCCAGGGTGGTCTCAAACTCCAGACCTTAAGCAATCCACCCACCTTGGCCTCCCAAAGTGCTGGGATTATAGGCGTGAGCTACCATGCCTGGCCGAGAAAGTTCAATTCTATCCCACTCAGAGACAGTCCCCAAAGACCTGGTACCACCTCACAAAGTCACTGCAAGTTTTCCTACTGCCATGGAAAGGACATGATAGATGTCACACTAGAGATGGCATGTAGCTAGCTGCATATGTTCAAACAAGTGGCAGGAAAATTTGACATCCAGTATTAAGTACTTCCAGAAGAAACACAGTACAAAAATCTCCCAATTGAAGACGACTGAGGCAATCTGAACTCTATCCTTTATATCTATTACTAAAGTCGGTAGGATTTTTACATTACCTGCTAACTGCAAGATACCACAAGGTGAGAAATACTTATTTTGTTTTTTTAAAAGTAAATATATGTTAAGTTAAAATCCCTTACCACATCAGCACAGTAACACCTTTCAGGGAGTTGCAAAACCATCATAGGATTTGAGGATCGAGTATCCCAAAACTAAAAGCAAAAAAGAGAAGCCAGTATGTGACCATTCAGAGCAGAAGTCAAAATGGTGTAAGAATAAATGACAATCCTGACGGGGCCAAACAATGCCTCAATTGCACATTATACCTTTAAAGTCTTATCCCAGCTCCCAGTCATCACACAGCTGTAGTTTGGAGCTTTGATCCAATGGATGGTTTTAACAGGAGCATCATGCTTTCAACAAGACAAAAACAAAACAGGCCAAGGTAAATGTAAGAATGTGCTGAATGGCTTTAGTTGTGGCAATTCAAAGGGAAGAAACTAATTTAAATACTGAGGTCATACCAAACAAAAATAAAAAGATATTTAGCATTTTACCAATCTTTCCTCACTGACATAGTTTGCATGTCCCCACTAAATCCCATGTTGAGATGTAATCCCCAGTGTTGAAGGTGGGGCCTGGTGGGAGATGTCTGGGTCATGGGGGTGGATCCCTCCTGTCTTAGTGCTGTCCTCACGATAGTGAGTTCTCATGACATCTGGCTGTTGTAAGGTGTGGCACCTCCTCTCTCCCACAGCTCTCTCTCCTACTTTTGCCATGTGATGTGCCTGCTCCTGCTTCACCTTCCGCCATGAATAAAAGCTTCCTTGGGATTCCCCAGAAGCCGAGCAGATGCCGGCGCCATGCTCATACAACCTGCAGAACATGAGCAAACTAAATCTCTTTTCTCTATAAATTACCCAGTCTCAGGAATTTCTTTACAGCAATGCAGGAAGGGACTAATATACTCATGATCAAAATAGTCAGTTTAACACAAGAACATATATCTACTTTCCATGCTAGCAAACTTTAATTTTTTTACTCATAAGACCTATGTGCGGCCGGGCACGGTGGCTCAGGCCTGTAATCCCAGCACTTTGGGAGGCCGAGACGGGCGGATCACGAGGTCAGGAGATCAAGACCATCCTGGCTAACACGGTGAAACACCGTCTCTACTAAAAATACAAACAACTAGCCGGGAGAGGTGGTGGGCACCTGTAGTCCCAGCTACTAGGGAGGCTGAGGCAGAAGAATGGCGTAAACCTGGGAGGTGGCGCTTGCAGTGAGCTGAGATCCGGCCACTGCCCTCCAGCCTGGGCGACAGAGCGAGACTCCATCTCAAAAAAAAAAAAAAAAAAAAAAAAGACATATGTGCGAGTGAAAGTAAGCTCCTCCTTAGGGAGATACTCAGAAATAACAAGTAGGGGATTCCACCACAGTTTTACTCACTAAGGTGACATGAATTGAGAGATCAAGATGTTTCTAGTACACAGCACTGTGACCTGAGTATGCAGCGCCTTCCTGAAAATGTTCCAGCATTGTGCTCTTCCTGAAGCCCCCTTAGCAGCTGGACCCTCTGGTTCTAGGTTCTCTTATCTTCATCATTACTTCTGCCCTTGGCATTCTTCCCACAGTACCTGCCAGTGGCCCTGAGTAATGGTGAAAGTTCCACATGTGTGGGGAAATGCCCCTCTTACTCGCTGCTCTATTACTGGCCCCTAGACAGAGAACACTTGCTGGATGAGTAAGTGACCAAATGCAGTTGGCAGAAGACCAGCCATGCATGAGGTCAGAACGTCCAACCTGTGAATGTCACGGATCACCTATGACCTATCTTTCATAGATTTTCATGTCACTAACTCCTTATGACTCCATCCACACATATATGAAGACCCATGACAAGACAATCTGTGAACACTAGTTAAGAATGAGAATGGTTATAAAATTGTTATTTCTGTGCTCAAGACGTTTCTGCTATATTGTCTAATTGATTTGACAGAGTCTAACTGCACCTTTTCTTACTATAATAATTATTTCACTTAAAGAGCCATGAGAGTCCTGGGTACCAGTTGTGCCCAGCCTTTCTGCAGAGGCTTCTGTTACCTGTGCAATCTGTATCGCTTGGTTACTGCTGAGGTCCCACATTTTGGCAGTTTTATCACACGATGCCGTAAACACTTTGCTACCATCCTAAAATAAAACAAAAATTTTGCATTTTAAGGAAAATTAAATCTCTATATACATTTAGATACTAAGTTGAATATATTGAGGCAAACTTTGGCAATCTTTATTTTTCCAACTGTTTGGGGACCAGTGTACTGCAAACTACAGTGTCATACAAAAAACTCATTTTCATCTATTTCATTATTGACTTACTTTTCTAAGTGAGAACATATAAACAGGATTTTAAAAATCAGAAATCACGAACTAGTGAAAACAAACTCTCTTGTCCCTGATCCCAGGTCTCCTGTCAGTAGCAAACATGGGCCACTCAAAAAATTTTTTCTTATTTTGATAAACCTTAAGCCTTCAGAAAAGTTGCAAAAATACAAAAAATACCCATAAGCACTTCACACAGATTCACCAATTGTAAACATTTTGTTACATTTATCTTTCTTTCTACATATAAAACACATAACTCTATAATCACTATTACTTTTGTTCAGTCCCTATCTAATAACACTTCGAAGTACATGCAATAAAGCTATGCCAATTTACAACAGTCACTGGTCCTATCTAACCTGTCAAGTAGATTAAAAAATTAGTGGTCACTGTCTGATGGTTTCACAATATCCACACAAATAACTGAAAGTAGGTTTTCTCTGTCACTGCAGCTTGAAAGCAGCCAAACATATGTCAATCAATGAGTGTGGCTGCATTCCAATAAAACTTTTATTTACAAGTCAGTGGGTCACGTTTGACTCATGGGCCATAGTTTGCTGAACCTTGGCCTAGTCTATTTATTTCATTTTTGGTTTCAGAGCTCAAAAATTGACCACCATTCTCCTCTAGCAAAAACTTGTTCCACTGAAGTGACTTCATTTGAAAGAAGAGATAAAACTTGCTCCTCATGCTTTTAATGAGGTTGTAATTCTATAAATCCTTGAAAACACAGTAAAGGAAAGGTATGAGTGTATGGAGAGGGCCGCCCTGAATCCAAGTGAACACTGGCCTCTCAATCTCATAACGCCAGCCCCACCACATGTCATCAGCATTGTGGAGCAGAGCATGCCAATCTCAGTGGGCACGTGTAGACATAAAGGAGAATCCAGCAAAGCACTGGGAAGAGAAAGAGTATGTGTGTATGCTTCACCAGCTGCTCTAAGTCTACCTGCTTCAGCCGCAGAGTTTGAACCATGTCCTTAAAGTACCAAAGATTCAACTTTACCAAGTTTGGCTTGGGAGGAAGGATAGCTTGAGGCCAGGAATCTGAGACCAGCTTGGGTAACATAAGGAGACCCTGTGTCTACAAAAAATAGAAAAATAAGCCGGGTATGGTGGTGCACACCTGTAGTCCCAGCTACTTCAGAGACTGAGGCGGGAGGATCACTTGATCCCAGGAGATCGAGGCTGCAGTGATCCATGAGGACACCACTGCATTCCAGCCTGGTAACAACCCTGTCTTTCTAAACAAAACAAATTTAGAAAGACTGAACAACTTGGCAAAGTCAAAAGCCTGGAAGAGACAGAGTTGAAATTTGAACCCAGGCCTCAACTGGATGAGACAATGCTTAAAAAGCTATAGGCATGTGGTTTACTTCTCAAGAATCAGCTCTACTGGCAAGGCGCGGTGGCTCATGTCTGTAATCCCAGAACTTGGGGGAGGCCGAGACAGGTGGATCACTTTGAGCTCAGCAGTTCGAGACCAGCCTCAGCAACATGGCAAAACCCCGTCTCTACTAAAAATACAAAAATCAGCTGGGTGTGGAGGTGGGCGCCTGTAATCCCAGCTACTTGGGAGGCTGAGGCAGGAGAATCACTTGAACCCAGGAGGCGAAGGCTGCAGCGAGCTGAGATCGCACCATTGCACTCCTGGGTGACAGAGCAACAGTAAAAAAAAAAAAAAAAAAAAAAGCTCTATTCTTGTTTTCTGTAAAGCATTCACAGAAGCCTTTCCAAACTTTACAGTTGCCTTCTGTATTCTTTTTCCCACGCAGCACCAGTTCATCTTACCTCCCTCAGAACGTACAACTCTCATTCCTACGTCTGATCCTCCCACTAGATGGTATGAAACTTAGATTCAGTTTTATAAATTCCAATAGCCATTAGATAACATTTGAGCAAAAGAATTCCTGCATCAGTTAGTTCTATTTCTTGTCATACTTTATAAGAAAGTTTCTAATTCTGACCCGTTGCCCAATCAGTAAAGACAGGCAAAATACATTAGAAAAGTTTCAAATCTACTCATGCTGCTACTTTTCCATGCGTAAACTAAAAATAAGTTGCATATGAAATGAATGCTTCACTTTTCAAACTTTTCATGTATCTATTAATGTAGTGTCATATCTTGATCAGGTGTGTCAGGAAGACATTTTACAGATGATAAAAATGCCTTAGAGAAGCCTATCCTTGCTAATGAATGAAATGGGAGCAACTGTGGCCCCTAAACTATGTCAAAATGTTTATACACAGAATTATTTCTTATATACGAGCTAAATAAGATCACATTAAAGCAGTAGTCCCCAACCTTTGTGGCACCAGGGACTGGTTTCATGGAAGACAATTTTTCCAGACTGGGGTGGGGTGAGGGTGTGGTTTCAGGATAAAACTGTTCCACCTCAGATCACCAGGCATTCGATTCTCATAAGGAAGACACAACCTAGATCCCTCACGTGCGCAGTTCACAACAGGGTTCGCGCTCCTATGACAATCTAATGCTGCCGCTGATCTGACAGGCGGCGGAGCTCAGGGAGTAAGGCTCACTACTGGCCCACCATTCACCTCCTGCTGGGCAGCTTAGTTCCTAACAGGCCATGGACCTGTTCTGGTCCACAGCCTGGGGGCTGGGGACCCCTGCATTAACGTATGGCCATAAAATTAAGATGGCCCACACGTTCCCTTTAAATAAGACATCCTGATGGACTAATGACTACCACCCTATTAGCCAGTCACGGGCGCACTGTCATGTATTTGGTATTTAATTTTGGGGGTGCTGTGACTCAGCATGGCAAGAGCCTGATTCCTGCCAAACCCATTGTAGCTGAACTTATATTGAATATTCCAGACTGACATAACAACCATAGGTGTTAATTCTGGTTGAAGGACATAACAATTAATCAACAGACGCTCACGCTTGCACATATGCTCAATTTCAAGAACTATTTCCGATTAAATCTGCAGCCCTCCCCCAATCTGACTTTACTATCAACCTGGGGAAACACACCTTTGCCAAACCCCAAACACAAGAGACCAAAATGCAACCCAGTCAGAATCCAGACATATTTTAACCACAAACCCCCCAACAGCTACTCCTCGATTGATGTAATTTTCTAAAAAATCTTAAGACCCCCCTACCAAATAAATCCTCCATTATGCATAATATATTAACTAAACTTCTGCCCTAATACCAATATAATACCTTGAGCATAGCCCTCTCAAAGTGCTGCCCCAATACACCATAACCCTAAATCAACCATACTCTAATTATGAATAACCCTCTCAGCCAAACCTCTGCCAATTCAACTTTAAAGACCCTGAACTTCCAGAACTGTAAACAACTATTTCTTTCTTTCTTTCTCATACTTTAATTTTCCACTTAAGTATTCTATGTAGTTAATGTAGCTTAACCACTCAAAGCAAGACACTGAAAATGTCTAGATGGGTCCACACAACCCTATAAACAGATAGGTTTGGTCCTGGCCTTTTTATTAGTTATTTGTAAGATTACACATGCAAGCACCCCTACCCCAGTGAAAACGCCCTCTAGATCACCCGGATCAAAAGGAGCAGGTATCAAGCACGCACACACAAATGCAGCTCAAAACACTTTGCTCAACCACACCCCCATAGGAAACAGTAGTGTTAAATCTAGTAATAAACAGAAGTTTAACTAAGCTATACTAATATTTAGGGTTGGTTAACTTCGTGCCAGCCACCGTGGCCATATGGTTAACCAAAGCTAATAGAACTTGGCATAAAGAGTGTTTAAGGTCTGCCTTCAATAAAGCTAAACTCCATCTAAGTTGTAAAAAACTCCAGTTGAAATAAAATATACTACAAAAGTAGCTTTAATACCCTGAAGACACAGTAGCTAAGACAAGAACTGGGATTAGACACCCCACTATGCTTAGCCCTAAACCCTAATAGTTACATTAACAAAACCATTCGCCAGAGTACTACAAGCAACAGCTTAAAACTCAAAGGACTTGGCAGTGCTTTATATCCCTCCAGAGGAGCCTGTTCTATAATCGATAAACCTCGATACACCTCACCATCTCTTGCCCCCGGCCTATATGCCGCCATCTGCAGCACACCCTAAAAAGGTTATAGAGTAAGCACAAGTACACACATAAAAACGGTGGGTCAAGGTGTAGCCCATGAGGTGGCAAGAAATAGGCAACATTTTCTATGTGCAGAAAATCTCACGACAGCCTTTATGAAATCTAAGGGCTGAAGGAGGATTAAGTAGTAAACCAAGAGCAGAGTGTTTGGGTGAATAAGGCCATGAAGCTCGCACACAAAGCCCATCACCCTCCTCGAATACTACTCTAGAAATCACTGTTACTGATAATTTTCTACACAGGTACAGAGGAGGTAAGTTGTAACATGGTAAGCATACTGGAAAGTGCACTTGGACAAGCCAAAGTGTAGCTTAACCCAAAGCATCCGGCTTACACTCAGAAGATTTCATCATGACCTGACTCTCTGAGCCAACTCTAGCCCCAAACCTCGTGAAAAATATTATCAAACTATCTTAATCAAACCATTTACCTTAAACAAAAGTATAGGTGAAATTTCTATCCTGGTGCAATAGACAGTACTGTAAGGGAAAGATGAAAGAACTACATCAAGGAATAAAAAGCAAAGACAAGCCCTTATACCTTCTGCATAATGCATTAACTAGAAATAACTTTACATAGAGAACTATGGCCAAGTCCCCTGAAACCAGACAAGCTACCCAAGAATACCTGAAAGAGCACACTCACCTATGCGGCAAAATAGTGGGAAGATTCACGAGTGGCAGTGACAAGCCTGCCGAGCCTGGTGATAGCTGGCTGTCTTAGTTCAACTTTAAACTTCCCTATGGAATTACTTAATCTCCCTGTAAGTGTGTTAGTCTAGAGAGAGACAGCTCTTTAGACTCTTCCTACAGAGAGTAAAAAACATTACCACCACAGTTGGTCCAAAAGCAGCCACTAATTAAGAAGGCATTTAAGCTCAGTATCTAACTGTCTTAAATTCTAACCAGTCTACTGAACTCCTAACATCACATCGGACTAAACTATTACTTAATAGAAGCAATAATGTTAATATAAGTAACATGAAGACATTCTCCATTGCATAAGCTTACACCAGACCGGAGCAACCCAATGACAGTTAACAGCCCAATACTAATAAATGATATAATAAACACCCTATTATTTGCACTGTTAACCCAACACAGGCATGCTCTAAGGAAACATTACAAAAAGTAAAAGGAACTTGGCAAATCCTACCCTGCCTGTTTACCAAAAACATCACCTCTAGCATTACCAGTATCAGAGGCACGGTCTGCCCAGTGACATATGCTCAACGGCCGTGGTATCCTGACCGCGCAAAAGTAGCATCATCACTTGTTCCCTAAATAGGGACTTGTATGAATGGCCACACGAGAGTTCAGCTGTCTCTTACTTTCAACCAGTGAACTCGACCTATCCGTGAAGAGGCGGATATAAACAAGTAAGACGAGAAGACCTTACGGAGCTTTAATTCATCAATGCAAATAAAAACTCCAACAAGCTACAGGCCCTAGCCTCCTATCCCTGCATTAAAAATTTTGGTTTGGGGTGACCTCGGAGCATAATTCAATCTCCTAACAACCTAAACTAAGACCACACTAGTCTAAGTGAGGTTTTACACACTGAGCCAATAATTTGATCAACAGAATAAGTTATCCTAGGGATAACAGTGCAATCCTATTCTAGAGTCCATATCGACAATAGGGTTTATGACCTCGATGTTGGATCAGGACATCCTAATGGTGTAGCCGCTATTAAGGGTTCATTTGTTCAATGATTAAAGTCCTGTGTGATGTGAGTTCAGACTGGGGTAATCCAGGTCTGTTTCTACCTATTTAACATTCCTCTTAGTAAGAAAGGACAAGAGAAATAGGGCCCACTTCATAACGTGCCCTCACTCCATAGATGATGCTATCTCAATCTAATAAATCATCACATACTCTACCCAAGAGCAGGGTTTGTTAAGATGGCAGAGCCCAGCAACTGCATAAAACACTTTATAGTCAGAGGTTCAATTCCTCTTCTTAACAACATGCCTATAATTAACCTTCTCCTGCTCCTAACATCCCCACTCTCATCGTGATAGCGTTCCTTACACTCATCGAATGAAAAATCTTAGGCTATATACAACGACGTGAAGGACTCAACATTGTAGGACCCTATAGACTGCTTCAACCATTCACTGATGTAATAAAACTTTTTACCAAAGAACCTTTGTGGGTCTTACCATCTACTATCAATCACCCTTTATATTACTGCTCCAACCCTAGCCCTCTCTATTGCTCTCCTCTTATGAACCCCCCTCCCTACACCAGATCCTCTAATTTTAATGTAGGCCTTCTATTTATACTAGCCACATCAAGCCTAGCCATCTATTCTATGATCAGATGAGCATCTAATTCAAGATATGCACTAATCAGCACACTATGAGCTGTGGCCCAGACGATTTCATATGAAGTCACCCTAGCTATTATTCTGCTATCAGTTCTACTGATAAGCAGTTCATTTAACTTACACACATTCATCACACGAATTACTCTGATTGCTCCTACCATCATGGCCCCCAGCCATAATATGAGTTATCTCCACGCTAGCAGAAACTAACGGAGCCCCTTTTGATCTAACAAAAGTAGAGTCAGAGGTAGCCTCAGGCTTCAACATCGAATATGCCGCAGGCTCATTTGCCCTCTTCTTTACAGAATACATGAATATTATCATAATAAATGCTCTAACTACTACTATTTTCCTAGGAGCACCACACACTGTATATCCGCCAGAACTCTATACCACAAATTTCATTACCAAGACCCTTCTAACCACTCTCTTCTTACGAATTCCAACGGCATACCCCAAATACTATGACCAACTTGTACATCTTTTATGAGAAACTCCTACCACTTACACTGGCATTTTGCAGATGATATATCTCAATGACTGTCCTCATTTCCAGCATCCCACCCCAAACACAGAAAATACAGCTGACAAAACAATCACCATACGTTAGTGTAACATGCTGAGTGCAAAGGTTGCACCCTACAGGATTTCACTGAGATGACATTCCTGTAAAGGCAAAACTACAGGGACAAAAACAAACAAACAAACAAACAAACAGATCAGTGGTTTCCAGGGGCTGGGAGCTGGGAAGAATTTGACGAGAATCTGGAGGCCGATGGATCTGTTCTATATTTTGAACACAGCTCTATGCATTTCTTAACACTCACAGAGCTGTACACCAAAAAGGTTCAATTTTACAGCAGGCAAATCAGACTCAATAAACCTGACTAAACGAACAGGTACAAGGCCTCGGAAGGGTCCTCAAGGCTTAGCTTCTTTAGCACTGCAGTGTGTCTGCCTGTCACCAGGCCCCTTAACATTCTCACTACTTTTGGGTTCAGCCGCCAGGAGCAATGGCAGGAGAACAGAGAGAGGCTGGGGTGTTCAACTCCTGGCTCCCCTCGCCAGGCCAAGGCCCATCTACAGCTGTTCATCCCTTGACTCCCCTGTGCCAGGTGGAAGACCTTCCACAGCTGCAGCGCATGATGTACTCCAGGAGCCCCACCCACTGCAGCTCGCCACAGGTGTTTCCCCTTCCCTGCTGGCTTCTTTGTAAATTGCCGCTTAATCATTCAACTCTCCTTAATCACACACACAAAATTTAATACAAGAAAAGCTTTCAAAGAAAGTGGCTAACTAAAGCCAACATTAAGAACATTAACAAATGACTATATTTATGTTCAGAAACTTAGAATTCTTACAATATGAACACGTATATGCTATTTGTGTTTGGATTATTAAACATTCTCAGTTATTCTGTACTTTAAGTAAAAGGGTACATGAGAAACGGAAGGGAACGTACATCACTCCAGCAGACATCCAGCACAGGCCCAGTGTGCATCTGCTGGGCTTTTGGAATGGTCTGTCCACTGTCTTGAACTTCCCAGCAGCGAACCTGTAGTAACAAAAAAATTCAACGCAAACAAAGCAATTTACAATGTATTGCTTGCATTTAACACCTAAAAACTAATGGTGTACACCTTAACCATACATAGACTTCTCATAGCAACCTAATTATCTAACTTCAAGAACAAAGGAATTAAAATATCTGTGAAAACGACTGTTTTCTTATGCCTAAGCTATTAAAATAAACAAATTCTATTGCTTACACATAAAATTGCAGATAATTTTCTCACTGCATCTATGAGACACGTCTTCTAAAGTAGAATATCACTTACCCATTACCATTCTCTGAATGGTAAGACTAAAGTAGAAACTTACCTCTTTTCTGAATACTTTTTAATATAATCTCCCCTCCGTTAAAAAAGTAATAAATTTTAGAGATTTTGTAAATATGGCAAAAAAATAAAAATCACCCTAATCACAACACAGATAACCACAGCTAATGGTTCTGTGTGCTCTTACTCTTCTTTCCATGTACACATATTTTCTGGAAGACACTAGATCACACAGTATCTTCGCTTTTGCAGCTACAGCTTTCTTCCTGCATCACCAGCCTGTTCAACTTTAAACATCCTTTTTTTGAAGCAGCAAATCATTTGAAATCTTTCTAGAAATTACATGTAGAACGCAAGCTTGCTCAACCTTGACTACCATCTTTCCTCCTGTTCTCCTAACCCCTGCTGCCCCTGTGCTGTAGGCTACAGTTTGAAAACTTTTCCAAAAACTTACAATGGTATTCCATCATACAAACACACCATACATTGCCATTACTATTGGATATTAACATTTTCAAAATTTTCACTAGCATTATGGTTTTCTGAGAGGCAGTACCAGGTACTGGCTAACTAGAAGCGTGGGCCTGAGCCTTACTGTGGGTCTGCAGCCTCTGGCTTTGCCACTCACTCAGATATGTAACCTGAGGCCAGTTATTCTACTTCCCTAAGCTCAGCATCCTGATCCATAAAATAGCGACCAAGTTCACAGTGCTTTGGCTGTAATAAAGGTTAATTTAGACAATGCAGATGAGGTACATTATCAGGTTTCCTACTCAAGTCCCAGAAGAGTATCAACGAGATAAAGGGTATAAGCTTAAGGATTTTTGATAACTATTGCCAATTATCCTGTGGAAAAGCTCTGCCAACTTACATATCTACCAGTCGTACATGTAGGGTTTCAGCTTATCCTTGCTGGCACTATTATTCTTTTAAACTTTTAATTTTGTTAATTTAATAGAAAAAAGAGTCTTAAATTTGCATTTTTCTGATTACAAGCATGGACGAATGGTTCAGGTTTATTCTTACTTTTGTGAAGCCCCTATTTACACATTTTGCTTATTTTTCTACCAGAGTTTTCTTTCTTTTAGTAAATTGTAATTTTTTTGGTCTTTCTTTTTGTACACGATGAGAAAGTATTTAGGCCGATCTATTATTTAATGTTGAAAAAGTTTAACACATGCCTGAGGAACACTATCAGGATGCCAAGAAGGAGAATTTGTTGATGTGTGCCATTGGGTATAATGTTCACTCTGGATAAATATGACATTTTATTTAGGAATAAACTTCAGGAGATTGAACTACAGTAGAAAATTCCAAGCAATACATTTTTGTGCTTTCCTAACAAAAACCAGTGTAAGAACAAATAATGTCTGCCATTCAGAAGGGTTCACACCCCCAAATTGATTTCTGAAAAAAAGGCCATAAATAAGTCTGATTCTTTTACTTGGGAAACAAAGGAGCTAAAGCTAACCTTGCCCATACAAAGAGAGATGATTTATAGAACACGTATTTAAGGAGCACTTACATCATTAGCCCATGATCCTGCAATAAGAAAGTTCCCCGGCAAGGTTGGTGGGCTAAAAGATAGACAACCGATGCTATCATCAGGAGATGATGTTACTTCAATATCCTGGGGGAAAAAGTCCATGTTAAAATGTATGCATACTCACAACTTAATTCAAAATGGTTTTCTTTCTCACTAATTACCTCACGGTGGCCTTTCCTTGTGCTCAAGAACTAACTGAATTAGACCTTTCCTTACTGTGATCAAAAAGAGGAGTAAAAAATAAGCTGGAAAAAGCACCAGCAGCACCAGGACTAGCAGCAGCAGCTGCTAATGAAATGCCCATGGCCTCGTTTTCTAAATGACCAGTTCACTCTGGCCCCACAGGGCTAGATCATAGTTTTCACCTGCCCTCCCTTCTCCCCAACCATGGGAATTCTGAGTCAACAGTCCTGGGCCAGGCCCTGGGAATCTGCACTGGAATCTGCACCTTTGGTGATTCTGGAGACCTGGCAGGCCAGGAAGAACAGGACACTAGTAGAGGGGACACATTTTCTGTGCTCCGGTGTTTGAGAAAGATGAGTTAGACAAAGTTTCAAAGCTTTTGGCCCAAAGGAGGCTCCCAAGTCATCTCAGGTTCTGTCCTTGATGGGAGAAACTCTGGCCAAACTCTTCCTACAAGCCCCAGGAAGCTTTTCATGGTACCTTCATAGGGTTGTGATTGTCTGTGGTTGCGCTGCCAAACATGCTGGTCCCACTGGTTCCGAAACCTGAGGTTGTTCCAAACAGGCTCATTTTGACCCTGAAAAATAATGAAAAATGTTAAGGGTGGGTTTTCTCTTAAGTAATATCACTGAGAGGCAATGGTAAGATAATTAACTGGCAGAGGAGAAATACTCAAAGTGGCTTGAGGCCAGGCTTCACTTTTCAGACAAGATTTATACATGCAATGAGCAGAGTGCTTTCAAAAAATAAACCTTCTATTTTAGAGTAGTTTTATGTTTCCAGAAATAGTAAAGATAGAATTCCCATACACTCCATATCCAGTTTCCCCTATTATCTCATATTAGTACGGTTCATTTGCTACATTAATAAACCAATATGGATACATTGCAGATTATTTTGTAGTCACCAGCTAGAAAATAAATTCATTCATTTTTTACATAGAGACACCGAGTTGCGAATCAGAAATATAACAGTAAACAAGACGGCAAGTCCTGTGCTTTCAGGTTTCCACCTAGTGGGCATTCACTTTCTTATTAATTTCTGAATTCTGGTTTACGTCCGTATCTGCATGAAACTACCTAGAACAACCAGTCCGGGCAGCAAATCAGCAATTTCTTGGTAAAAGTTTTAAAAAGGTCTGGCATCGTGTTTTGGACATTCACCCAGCAAGAACCTCTCCCACCCTGGGTTTTTTCCTGGGTATCATAATCTAACAGGCCCACCAGGGTTTGGCCAGGGCCTCTGCCACTCAGGAGTTGGGACTCTGATCTCACCAGTCTTCATCTTCCTGCTCTGCAAACATAGAGAACATTAACACCTCCTCCAGGCCTCGTCTGGGGATCAAATCAGATTATGTAGAAAATGCAGTGTCTAGTTCAGAGCAGGTACAATAAACGACTTTTCCTTTCTTTCTTCCAACTCCCCAAGGAGTTACATACACTGAAGCCACATTTCAATCCTGCTACCCGTTACACTGAGAAGTCCTCCATACAAGTCACTTATCCAAAGGGAGACAAATGGCTGAGTGACATCCTTGCTAGTAAGAACACAGAACAGAGAAACTGCAAAGAATTTGGGGAAGGCATTTTGAGTTTCCTCAGCTTCATGAAAAATAAGTGCAGAACAAAAGGTGAGCGCAACAGCTACAAGCACATGTATGTTTCAGTGAACGTGAGGGGATGTGGTGCTTGCCGACCACATTTCTGCCCGCAAATGTAGAGGTACTTGCAACACCAGTTAACTGTATGAACGAACAAAGGCAAAACAAGGCCTCTGCAATCAGTCCAGGTGCTGGCTACACGGCTTTGGACAGGTCGCTTAACCTTGATTTTCTCATCTGTAAAACAGAGACACTAATATCTGCTTCAGAGTTATGAGAACTAACTGAAGCCACACACACAGTGCCTAAAACGCTATAGGTTCTTAATAAATGTTACTTTCACTCTATTCCTCTACCTCAACCTTCAAGCTGGGAGAGAACATTTCTGTCATTAGGGACGAACTTAGGGAAAAGAACATGGTATGTGAGAGTCGTTCGTGTTAGCCAGTGTGGACCACACCTTATGCTGAGCACTGGGAAACTTTCAAAGTTCAGAAGGTACAGGCATCTGTGGGACCCACCTAATCTCTTCCCGCTCTCTACTGCCTTGCTGCACCCCAGCCCTCCTAGCACTGCTGGCTTCCTTTCTCTCCTGAACACAGCAAGTTCATCCCCGCCTTGGAACAAACCTAGTGCTGTTTCTTCAGCCTGGGATGATTTGTTTCCCCTTCCCCACAGCTACCTCCGTTTTAATTTTCATATCCCAGTGCAAAAGTTGCCTCCTCCGAACTTTTTGGGGTCATGAAAATGTCCCAAATTTGAAGTTGTGATGTTTACGCAACTGCATAAAATTTCCAATTTCACAATGTACACTTTAAATGGCTGAAAGGTATGTAAGCTATACTTCAAAAAAGCTGTCACACGTATTCTTTAATTACCTCCTCAGAGGCTTCTCTGCCAACTTTAACATATCTAACCTTCCATCACATCCCCTTGCTTTCTTCACAGCACCAGTCATGACCTGGAATTTCTTGTTTACACTCAATCTCTTCCCCACCAGAATGCAAGCTCCAAGGGGGCAGCCACTTGCCTGGATTCTTCCCCTAATGCATGCCCGGTCCCACAGTACAGTGCCTGGCCCAGGGCGGCTGGTATTTAATAATACTTGCGGGGAGAAGTACTGCCTGTATAGTTGCACCTATATACGTATACAATAAATACTTGCCGGGGTAAGACAGAAACAGACTTAGTTTCAGAGAGTGGTAACTGCTACGAAAGAAAAGAAGCAGGTTGACGTGGAAGAGGCTAAAAGGGGATGCCTTTCTGTAAATCGGGCAGGGAAAGCTTCTCCGAGGAGCTGACAAGTATCTGACGAGAGGCCAGACGTGTAAGGGGAGGGGTGGAGGCGACAGACACTGTATTAACGCAACGTGACCCTTCCCAGGGCCTCAGCTCCCCCACAAGAAAAACGACGGATGAGACCCCAGGTGACCCCTAAAGCGACTTTCAGCTCTGACCTCGCTTCCAGGACCCAGCAACGAAGCTTAGTCAACAGTCCCGCTCGCGCCCCAGCATCCCGCAGAAGCGCGCTCCCCGGAGGCAACTCGGCCTCTGTGGGCGCCATGGCGGCGGGTAACAACGGGATGCGCGCGGCACAGGGCCTACCTGGAGGTCTCGCCGCGGCGGAAAGCGGCGGCCGGGAGCAGGAGGGTCTGAGGAGTTTGCGAACCTGCTCCGGCGCGGAGGACGAGGGCGAGGAGCGTGGACAGAAATCCCAGGAGCCCGAAGCCTCCTTAAGCCGGCGGTAGAAACTGCCCTGAGTACCGCGGAAACAATGCGCGTGCGCCCTGGAGCCACTTCCTGCGTCGCCCGGAAATCGTCGCTGAAAAAGGCTCCTTTCCGCAAGGCTACAGCACATGCGCAAAAACGCTTTACACCAGCAGTTTGCGAATTGGTCCAAGGTTGGTGTAGCCACAGCAAGTTGGTAAGCGATTGCTTTTATAAATCCGCAACTGGTCGGGCGCGGTGGCTCACGCCTGTAATCCCAGCACTTTGCGAGGCCGAGGCGGGCTGATCACCTGGGGTCAGGAGTTCGAGACCAGCTTGGCCAATATCATGAACCGCCCCCCGTCCCTCCCCGCCCCCGTCAGTACTAAAAATACAAAAATTAGCTGGGCATGGTGGCGGGTGCCTGTAATCCCAGCTACTTGGGAGGCTGAGGCAGGAGAATCGCTTGAACCCAGGAGGCGGAGGTTGCAGTGAGCTGAGACCATGCCATTGCACTCCAGCCTGGGCAACAAGAGTGAAACTCCGTCTCAAATCAATCAGTCTGTAACTAGGGCTAGCGCAAGGTAGCTACCTGTTTCTCTTGTGAATTAATTATTACATTTATCATGTATAAACATCTAAAATATTCTGATTGCTGCCAATTCAAGTCCAAGGCCATCCTCTGAGAAGCTGCGCTAATGCTGCCTCCGAATGAGGCAAGACTAGCTGGGGGTTTCCTGCCCTGGCCTCTCTGTTTGCCCACTGGGGTACCCTGAGCCCACCTTGGGGCTCTTTGGGCCTCAGTTTCCTGCTGCATGATGGGGAAAATGATGCCAGGGCTGTTCCTTATTAGGGTCAAGTGAAATAAATCACAAGTGAACTACTCTTACTAATAGAACATTCCGTAGAAATGTTAAGGGATTCTTATTACTCACACATATGCCCACTCCAAATGTTTGAGCTGGTTGGTTCCTCCCAACCCCCACTTTTAGGAGTGTCTGAAGAAGAAAGTGAAAGAAAAGACCACAAGGAAGGGATTTCGTGAGGTTATGTAGGTACCATGGATCCTCTCCTTCACTACTCAGTGTGGTCTGCGTGCCTTGGCCTCCTTAGGAAGCTTTAGGATCTGGGGTATCTTCTTATAAAATGCAGATTCAGTAGGTCTAGGATGGGCCTGAGAATCCACATTTCTACCAAGTCCCCAGCTGAGTTGCCGGGCCACAAACCACAGTTACATACCAAGGCTGTAGATCATTTAGAATCCTGGGCAGCTTTTCTAAAACTGTGATGCTTAGACTGCACCCTTAGAGATTCTGATTTAGTAGGTCTGGGCTAGAACAGAGGAAATTAATAAGTTTTAAAAGCTCCCCCGGTGATTCTAAGATGCAGCCAAGATTGAGAACCTCTAGTCCAGACGATGATGGTAATAATAGCTCTTTTGAGCATCAGCCTATGCTAAGTGCTTTAGATGCTCCATCTTCTGTAGTTTCCAGAACAGCCCTAAAAGATAGGTATTGCAGTTATCTCCATTTTATAGATATGGAAAGTGAAGTTGACAGAGGTGATGTGACTTACCAGAGCTCACACAGCTGATACACAGTAGGTCCAATGAGATCTGTCCTGTGCCTGACCCTCCTACCAGCAAAGCTTTGGACTCATCTCTGAGAAGTGCTTCTTCTTCAACTACCTTTTCTTATCCTTTTTTCAATGGAACTCCTCTTACTAACTTTCCTTTAAACTCTCAAAAGCCCTCTCAAAGTTCTCTCGGGATTTCAAGGCATATTCTGCCTCATTAAATAGTGCATTTGTCTTGTCTAGATTCCCAGATTTAAAACTTGTATCTACTTCCATGGTATTTGCATGGTATATGCTTTGCAGCACCAAGCAGAGTATCTTACACGTGTTCATTATTAATACTTGTTGCATTTTATGGTTCAATGCCCAAGGTATCTTCCAGAAGTCTCTATTATGATACAGATTCCTCTGTAATCCTGGTTATTCAGCATACTCTATAAACTCTTCCTGCTGTTTAGGGTTATGTAGTTGACAGACTGCTTTTGCATATACCATCAGTGGAACCACTAAGGAGCAGTATGCTCGCCCAAATATTATAGCTAATATTCCAAGACTCTTGTTACATGAATAATTTCATTTAATCCTCACCATGACCCTACCAAGTCATTATTATTGTTGTTACTCCCATTTTATGGTTGATGAAACTGAGATCAGGTTGTAAATTGTCCCAGCCATAGAGGCAATGAGCAGAGGCATAATTGGAATGCAAGCAGCCCGCCCCAAAACCGAACTCTACACTTCCACAGGTGGCAGATTATGCTGATTTATGTTTTCCCTCCTAGAAACAAAAAGGGAGAGCAGTAATTTTTTTTTTTTTTTTTTTTTTAGATGGAATCTCACCCTGTCGTCCAGGCTGGAGTGCAGTGGCACAATCTCGGCTCACTGCAACCTCTGCCCCCAGGGCTCAAGCAATTCTCCTGACTCAGCCTCCCCAGTAGCTGGGATTACAGGTGCACACCACCACGCCTGGCTAATTTTTGTATCTTTAGTAGAGATGGGGTTTCACTATGTTGGTTAGGCTGGTCTTGAACTCCTGACCTTGTGATCCACCCACCTCGGCCTCCCAAAGTGCTGGGATTACAGGCATGAGCCACCATGCCCTGTAAGATCAGTAAAATTTTATCCATGGGTATGATTGTATGATTATTGATCCATACAATATAGGTGAAAATAATTAAACAATAGAAGAATAATTAAATTTTGGTAGTGACTATCGTTCAAACTGGGAAACTTTTCTGCCATTTTTACACAGGTAATATTTATGAATAAGTACAGTTTCTATTTAATTGCTAGGTGAATAGAAACTGAACATGCCTATATTCTTAGCATGAGTTACTTTTCATTTTGAATTTTTAATAAGAGGTGCACTATGTTGGCTTACAGTTTTGTGAACAGCTTGGTGGCAAAGAAGCACACATTAAGTGTGGCTTTACCGGGAATTGGGGCATCCAAAGCGGATTAACAAAGCAGATTCCTGTTGAGTGTATCACACAGAAACCCTCTTGGTTTTCCCCAAACTCTTTTGTTGTGACTCAAGACTCTTTCACCCCATTCCTTAAGACAATGACTTGAAAACATTTCAAAGAAATTTCCACCCAAAATAGTGGAAGGAGTTGAGAGCACAGTGAGCGTTTGCCAGCAGAGGGCGACCTTGGCTTGTTTCTACAGGATTGTTTTCTTGGGATACCTATCTGTGTAACAGTGAACAGAAGTTCATTTAGCAAACAGAAGTACACGTTTCTCAGTATTTCACTACAAAAACATTCCATTGAAAATCTTTTAATGTACATGTATATACAGCTTAGAAAGTCTGTTCTTTTCAGCAGCACTGAACAGATTATCTACATCAAACTAGCGGCTCAACTGAGACACTCAGTAAGGAATTCGTAGATGGAAACCCTGGAGGATTTTCCTTATTTTTGTAAAGTGCACTATGGTTTTTCCTCCTTATGAATTCGTAACTTCTGAAATCACTTAGTATCACCAATGATTATAATCGAATTTCTCAGAAAACGGGGGGTATTACAAGCAGCTTTTATTTTGTTAGGGTCATTATGAACCCTTCAGGGAAAACTAAGAGTCTCTGGGCACCTTTTTGTTGTACTGGTTTTTGTGTTGTTGTTGTTTGAAACAAGGTCTCACTCTGTCACCCAGGCCGGAGTGCAGTGGTGCGATCATAGCTCACTGCAGCATTGAACTCCTGGTCTCAAGTGATCCTTCCACCTCAACCTCCCAAGTAGATGAGACTATGGACGTGTGCCACCATGCCTAAGTAATTTTTAAAAATTGAGATGGGAGTCCCATTATTTTGCCCAGGCTGGTCTTGAACTCCTGGGTTCAAGCAATCCTCCTCCTGCCTGGGCCTCCCAAAGCTCTGGGATTACAGGTGTGAACCACTGTGCCTGACCTTGTTGCATTCGTTTTTAAAAACTTTAATTACAAAAATTCCAATCTAATGTTCTTTCTTGATTAAAATTATGGAAATATCCAAATTAGATGCAGTAGATGATGGTAGATGGGATGACTGTTATCAGTTACCATTTTAAATGCTAAGTATTATGGTAATCCTTTTTAGAAAGAAATCTCTAGAATTAGAATTCTAGAAGGTTCCCAAATATCCACTAGCATTAATTTTTCATTTTCATCTAATAAAGATAGGTAGTAACGTCAAACTATATATAGTGCTCTCCTTCCATTTTCGTTTCCCAAATAACTGAAAATTATTTTAAGTAAATTTGCAACAATAAACTTGAGATGACTTAATTATCCAAACTGGAGGGATCTGTCTTTTTCAAATTTATTTTTAAATTTGAATGACTATCGTAGATTTGTGGCTCCTTCCCATTTTGATAGTATATCCTAAACCAGATGTGTTGTGGGTTACATATATTTTTAAATTAGTAATTTCTTCCTTTACAAAGCATACCAAAGTTCAGTGACACTGTTACATGTTAAAGGAGTAAGTACGGTATAAATTCAGAGGAAATTTTTTCTTATTTATAAAAATGTTTTTACAATTTTTGACAGTCTCACAAGTAAGTAAAATTAACAGCATACCAGAATGTTCTCAAAATGAAATGTTTGGTTCCTATGTGACCAGGGAATATAACATATTTGTTAATTGTAGATATGGTATTGGGGGATCTTGATTTGACACTAGCCAACAATAAGACTTGCAGACCTTTCCCTGCAGTGTGCACACAGACCTCACGTGAAGTACTTTACCTGTACTAGCACCATGGTACCCAGACTTTCTGGGTTTAAGTCCCAGCTCCACTGCTTATTAGTTTTGTGACCTTGGGAAAGTTATTTAACCTTTCTGTACCTTTGTTTTCTCACCTGTAAAATGGGGATGATTTTTTTTAAAGTACCTAGCTTATAAGGTTTCTGTGAAGATGCAATGAATTATTGTTTGCAAAGCACCTACAAAAATACCTAGCGCATAGCAAGTGCTATGTATGTATTTTCCTTTATCATTATATTACCTTATTTGGTCCTTACTACATACAACCTCTTGGGCAGGCCCAGCCTCTCAGGTGTACAACCTGTGCAGTCACCCAGGACCCCAGGCTAAGAAGGGCCTGTACTTGGTTTAATTCTCTGCTGCTATCATCTTGAAATTCTGAATAAAAAGGGATCCCACATTTACATTTTGCATTGAGACCCACATTTTCTTGAGGTAAGTAGTAGTATTGTCCCCTGGTATTATTGTGGCTTTGGACAAATAGCATCCTCAGTGTTCTCACCTGTAAACCATGGTGTAGTGACCGAGTAATTACAAGGTCCTTGGGAGAATTGAATGAGACACTGAATCAGCAGTGATTGGCACATATAAGTTCTCAGAAATGGTATATATTATTATTATTGTTATCATTTCTCTTTATAAAATAACTAACAATATTTCTGTACTTCTATAAATTCTTATTCTTGCTTGCAAGCACAAGAAACTTTCAGTGCAATTAAAGGTTTACTGAAAGCACAGAATAAAATCATAAAACTCATCTCTGGCAAAATTAAGATAGGTTTATGGAGGGAAAAGGTCACATATTTACTGTTGGAGAAGTACCTTATTAAAATCTGAGACTTCTGTAGATCTTAAAACTGAAGAAGTTTTTTGTTCTACAGACCTAGACTAGAGAAGCATTCAAGACCTTGGAGAAACTTGTCAAATAAATAATATTATCAATAAAAAGTAGGCTCAATACAAAATAAAGCAAAACACTGAAGACTATATCAATCCAAATATTTATTCATATCGAATTTTACTAACTTAACAAATGAATTAATGGAGTAAGACCCCTAAGTATAAAGGCAAAGGAAAATGTAAGAAGAAACTACTGGACACCACAGTTCATTTGCAACATCTCAAATTCAGATCATTATGATTTCTGTTACCAGTAAGATACTTTATGCCTTAGCATTAGTTATATCGTAGAAGGTAAATAAAGTATTTTGTAGACTTTGATGACATGTATAAAATATTATTTTTTCAAACATAATTTAAAGGTCAAAATAACATATTCTTTTATAATTTACTTTAGAAGATAGGATAGAAATCTGTCTCTACAGAGGATAGAATAAGGCCTTCTAAAGAAAATTGGAGTACAGCATTTGTTTTGACAAAAAAAAAATAATTAATGGAAAGTTATTTTATTTCACCTTTAAAAATTAAGAATATAATATATGTTCTTTCCACAATAGTATCTGCCAATCAAAACAAAACTAATGAAAAGCCTCTGGCAATCAGAAGTTCTTCTGATTTATTTTTATATCCATCCTCCAAATTTTAATTTGTTAGGTAAGTACACTCTGGAAAGATAATCTGATGATAGGAAAGTCAAAGCTTGAATTTCTGCCTTCATTTTAGAGTCTGCCATTATTTCCATCTGTCAATAAAAGTAAAATATACTCATACCAGAGTTCTTAGCTGCATTTCTGTCAATTCAACAAACTAGTAATCTAGAATTGCTTTATTCTCCAAAACCAGGGACAACAGCCTTAAGGGTCAGCCAGAATATTCTAGAGCTGCTACAGCTAAAAATATCTGGAGTGAGAATACTCTGTATGCTGTCTTCAATAATTAGGGATAGTCTGAATCTTTATGATTTCTTCTTCCTTTTTCTAATCCCACAAACTATGATACAGCCATCTAGAATGTGTATATAACCATGATAAGGATAAAAACAGGCCAGCTGCATTCACTGATCTCATCTATTAGCATTCATATGACTCAATTTCAACAACTATTTACCGCCAAACAACACTTATGTTCGTCATGTCATATAAAATTTCAAGAGGGATATTTTCAAAATACGATGTGAATAGCCACTACTAAAGTAAAAACAAACATGCAACACTTGAATTGTAAAAAGAAACATACTTCTTTTCTCCAAAATGGTTGGCAGGTAACATAAGGTCTCCTCAGGATACTATCAAGTTTCATTTGGTCCCTGTTTGTCAGTGGAATCAAACTATCTTTAGGTACATTTAACCTGGAAAAAAGTAGGTGAAAAAAATCAGTAAAAAAGTGTTTCTGTAACTTGATTGTCATGTATTTTGCCTGTATTTATTGTACTACTTCAAGAAACTCAGAAATAAGAAAATTAGTACAGATCTACCTCTTACATCCAGGATTGAGGGGATCTGTCATGTCTTAGACCAGCAAGTTTTCAAGTTCATAGTGGAAGTTTGTGTTTCCACAGTAAGATTCTAAAGTTTTTGTTTTCCTTCATGTCACACTCGTGGGATGATGACAGGATGACAGGAAGACCGATATTGGTTATTAAACAAATGCCAATAGCACTACCATCATGTATATAGATACCAGGGCAGCTTAATAATATACAGTTAAGCCTCTCAGAGCCTCACACTCTTCTGGCAGTGAGCTCCAATATGCATGGCCAATGGCTGAGATTCACTGAGGGACTTTAGGTTCCATTGAGTATTTAATTCTTCATAATTCATTGAAGATTCTGGGCCATGGAAATTAGTCTCTCACTTTTATCACTTTACACACACACACACACACAAACACTCTCACTTTTATCACTTTACACACACACACACACAAACACATTCTTACCTATCTAGTTTTAATTTGAAAAACATGGAATATAACTTTATCATGGTATGTGTTTTGAAAATAGAACATGAGAGGTCCTGGATTTATGGAGTGGTCTACCTTTTGAAGTCACAAATCCTAGATTTCCCAGGAGAGTCTTTTTCAATGTGTCCATAATTATGACCATTTGCCAGGGGCAGCTCTTGGATAGGGGCGACAATTTGATTGAAACGGAGGCCTAGAGGATTTCCCTTGCAGCCCGCTTCTGTAGCTACCATAGTGTTTTTCCTTTGATCGTATATTCATTTGGAATGGCTTTTTAGTGCACTGATAGAATTTATGAGATGCAGCTAGAGTTTCTTGAAGCCATTCACCTTAATAATTATCAGATCATATGTCTTGAATTTGTGTTAAAATTGTTTTTATACAAACAGATCACCCCCAAGGGATTTTGACCATGACACACATACACTAAATTGAACACGTTAATTCACTGGAGTGTAAATATTCAAAAATAAAAAATGAAATGTTTCCCCTTGGACCTTCATTTTATAGAAAGTGGCTGATCACCCAAAACCTGTTCACATTCCATATTTAGGAAACAAGCACCTGTTATCAAGGATTGCTCACCACTTAAAGAAATCCAATAAACATGTTTAAATTCATTCTTACTGACCAATTACAACAATAAGAAAACATTTTAAAATATCACATTAGCAGAGGTGAAAAAAAATGTTAATGCAGTAAGCTGAGGGACAGGTGGACTCTTACTCTTCAGAGAAAGCAAGATACTTAATCTACCCAGATAGCGGTCAAGCCCTGATTACCGGGATCCTCTCTGACCCACCAGTTCTTCTGGGAATTCAGCCTGAGGGACTAATTAAGGATGTGGGTAGAGATTTAGTCACAAGAGACTCCATCAAAGCACTACCTATCAGAACAGAGATTTGGAAACCACCTAAATGGCTATGAGGGAATGGCTGAATAAACACTAGCTCATCTAGAATTAAAACTCAGCAACAAAAGACGCTAAAATAAGAAATGTACTTTATTGACATGGAAAAGTGATCACATTGTGTTGTGTTTTAAAAAAAGCAGATTACAAAATAACAGAGTATGATCTCAGTTTTGTGAAAAAGTTATGGCTATGCACAGAAAAAAAAATTACAAAGGCTGCTGATCTGTAGGTGATATTTAACTTGTTACTTAATTTTTTTCTATAATGAACATATATAGTAAACTTGCCAAACTTGAGGTTCCCAAATTTTAACAATCTTAAAATGATATTTCTTTAGAAGTTAAAAATTTAAATCTATGACAAAATTGACTCATATGGCAAATGATGTTGTCAATGGTTACAATTTAATTGGATTTCCTGTATTGTATTATTATTTTTTATTTTTTTGGAGACAGAGTCTCGCTCTATCACCCAGGCTGGAGTGCAGTGGCGCCATTGTGGCTCACCACAACTGCCGTCTCCTAGGTTCAAGCAATTCTTGTGCCTCAGCCTTCCCAGTAGCTGGGATTACAGGCATGCACCACCACACCTGGCTAATGTTTGTATTTTTAGTAGAGACAGGGCTTGTCATGTTGCCCTGGCTGGTCTCAAACTCCTGGCCTCAAGCAATCCACCCACCTTGGCCTCTCAAAGTGCTGGGATTACAGGCGTTAGCCACCATGTGCCCGGCCTACAATGTATTGTACTTTTAAGTACAAACGATGTATAAAATGTCTTCACCATAAGAGTAAAACAAAAACAGTTTTTAGCTAGCTGAAAGTGTAACACATTAACCAAATTCATGTGTTAAGTATTTTAGTAGTTGAAACAGAAACATTAATGAATTTAATTCATAATTATATAATCATAAGTCATTGTGGACAATATAAATAAAAAACATTAAGAGCTTTTCCTTGTAGTGACTTTTTAGGCTTATTGTTACATATGACAATGAATTGTCATTTTAAATATCCTAGTTCTGGGCCGGGCGCGGTGGCTCAAGCCTGTAATCCCAGCACTTTGGGAGGCCGAGATGGGCAGATCACGAGGTCAGGAGATCGAGACCATCCTGGCTAACATGTTGAAACCCCGTCTCTACTAAAAAAATACAAAAAAACTAGCCGGACGACGTGGCGGGCGCCTGTAGTCCCAGCTACTCAGGAGGCTGAGGCAGGAGAATGGTGTAAGCCCAGGAGGCAGAGCTTGCAGTGAGCTGAGATCCGGCCACTGCACTCCAGCCCGGGCGACAGAGCCAGACTCCGTCTCAAACAAACAAACAAACAAACAAACAAACAAACAAAATATCCTAGTTCTGCTATACTATCTAACCTTTTCAGATCAGAAGGGAGAAGACCAAGCCATCTGATAGCTGGAACTGTGAGATGATGAGCTTCAAAAGACATAGACTAAAATAAAGAACAAAAGTATATTAGGTGAGGCTAAATTGCAGAAAACTAGCATTCTTGTTTTTCAGTCACATTTTTCACTTATTAAGAAGGACAAGTACTAAAGCTGGCTTCACATGCCCAGGGCCCACAGAAGTAAGAAAACCATCAGGAGCTATGCTAAGCTGGGCTTTTAGTGAAGGTGTTAAAACTTTCTGGGTTAAGTGCGGTGGCTCATGCCTGTAATCCCAGCACTTTGGGAGACCAAGGCAGGAGGATGGCTTGAGCTCAAAAGTCCAAGTTTGCAGTGAGCTGTCACTGTACCACCACACTCCAGCCTGGGTGACAGAGTGAGACCCTGTCTTAAAACAGCAACAAAAGAACAACAACAACAACTTCTATGTAGTGTTTCTGTATTAATTTTCTAAAGCAAACTATAAATAAAGCTCTCTGATCTACATTTCTTATTGTTCATGATTCCCCATCTTACACCCTGCTCCACCATCCTTTTCATCTGCTATAAATTTTGCCATGCATCACAATCCCTTGGAGGATCCCACCCCTAGAGATTTTGGCTCAGTAGTTCTGGATGGGGACTGAGATTTGCATTTCTAAGAATATTCCAGATGATGCTGATGCTGCTGGCTTTGGGCCACACTGTGAGGCCACTGGTATATGGTAATTGTAGACACTGGCGGTGACATTTATTGTTTCCATTTCTCCTTATAGTGGGAGAAAAGGGATTAGAAAAGTCAGAATTCAAGGCTCTATATAATATTTAGAGTATATTTGGTGATCAGACAGCGTTGTTATTACCCCAGAGCCCCACAGTGCCTTCAGTATGCCAAGAGAGTACAGGATAATAATGCCACTTGCCCATAGCTAATCCCACTCTGTCATCTGTGGTTGCACTGGTCATACTGGGAGCCGGAGTCACAGCCACCGACACACAGATTGCTCCTAGAATAGGATACTAGGCCCTCTGGTACACTTTGGGTACTCTCAGCCTACTTGGGGGTGATTAGTAAATGCAGAAATCACCTCAGTGAATATAAAATATCTAAATAATAAAAAAGGAAAACTGCTTTTCTATACTTACCATAGATCCATACTTATAGATGCACATTATTTCTATGCCTGTTAAAAGAAAGTTTACATATTATAGGTTAATTTGCACTCTCAAATTTTATCTACTATCTACAATTTAAATTTTGTGGACATCGCCAGTGAAAAATTTATCGTTCTCAGTTTAATATGGCAAAATAACAATAAATTGTCTCAAATAATTATAGACCTAATTTTAATGTTATCATTTTCTTTTAAAATGTTTGATAAAAGTGTCCTGAGAGTAGAAAACACAACTACAGGCTGGGCACGGTGGCTCACACCTGTAATCCCAGCACTTTGGGAGGCCGAGGTGGGCAGAGTACCTGAGGTCAGGAGTTCGAGACCAGCCTGGCCAACATGGTGAAACCCCATCTCTACTAAAACTACAAAAAATTAGCCAGGCATGGTGGCATGTGCCTGTAGTTCCAGCTACTCAGGAGGCTGAGGCAGGGGAATCACTTGAACCTGGGAGGCAGAGGTTGCAGTGAGCTGAGATCGCGCCATTGCGCTCCAGCCTGGGTGACAGAGCAGGATTCAATCTCAAAAAAAAAAAAGAAAAACACAACTAAAAATATGATTTAGTTATGACTATTGTTATAAATAGTCCAATGATAAATTACCATGTGGATCAGCATCTACAAGAGTGAAAACAGGAACATGAAACGTATCCCAGAGTTTCTTGACTAAAAGTCTTGTGTTTAGATCAGGAACTCCCTTTCCCTAAAAGCAAGATGAAAATTAAGAATTTTAACTTCAGTAGAATAAAATGGTTACAAGTACACTCTTACTAATAATTTAAAAGTTAGGCTGGACACAGTGGTTCACGCCTGTAATCCTAGCACATTGGGAGGCCAAGGTGGGGGGATCACCTGAGGTCAAGAGTTTGAGACCAGTCTGGCCAACGTGGTGAAACCCCGTCTCTGCTAAAAATACAAAATTAACCAGGTGTGGTGGTACATGCCTGTAATCCCAGGTACTCAGGAGACTGAGACAGGAGAACCACTTGAACCTACAAGGCAGAAGTTGCAATGAGCTGAGATCACGCCATTGCACTCCAGCCTGGGCAAAAAGGGTGAAACTCTATCTCAAAATACTACTACTAATAATAATAATTTAAAAATTACAGGTTATGCTCATACAATGGTTAGTACTCTGCATGTGGCCATAGCAACCCTGGTTCATATCTGAGCCACAGCACCAAAAAAAAAAAAAAAAAAAAAAAAGGTTATATCTTCCTACCTTGGATTTCAGGTGCTGAAAGACTGGTGTTGACTGTGAAAAAAATTGTACATTATATACAAACAGAGTGAAGGACTGGGATTTATGCCAGTCCTAGGAAATGATCCTAAGGAAATATTTCAGCAAAAACAGAAATAATAAACACCTTACATATTTAAAGATGCTCACTGAAGTGTTATTTAAAATGGCAAAAACTAACATAAATAGCCAAAATATCTAACAACAGGGATGTGGAGAGGCAGCATAGTGCAGTGGTGATCTGCACCAGTTGCGGGGCCAGGTAGCCTGAGCTCGCATCTCAGCTCTGCCACTTCTTAGCAGCATGAACATGAATGAGTAACAAAACCACTCTGTGGTTTGGGGCTCTGTGACAACATATGAGATTATTATAGGATTATTTAGGGTTTAATAAAACTTAACTGGGCCGGGCGCGGTGGCTCAAGCCTGTAATCCCAGCACTTTGGGAGGCCGAGATGGGCGGATCACGAGGTCAGGAGATCGAGACCATCCTGGCTAATACGGTGAAACCCCGTCTCTATTAGAAAATACAAAAAACTAGCCGGGCGACGAGGCGGGCACCTGTAGTCCCAGCTACTCGGGAGGCTGAGACAGGAGAATGGCGTGAACCCGGGAGGCGGAGCTTGCAGTGAGCTGAGATCCGGCCACTGCACTCCAGCCTGGGTGGCAGAGCAAGACTCTGTCTCAAAAAAAAAAAAAAAAAAAAAACTTAACTGGTGGGATAATATTATGAAGTCATTAAAATAATAATTATGTAGAAAAGTAAATTGAAGAGTGTTACAACAATGTTAGAGAAAAGCAGAAAACCAAATGAAACAGGGAGCAGAGGAAGAGCGCAGAGTAGCCCTAGAGATTCAGAATGGGCTTTGGGTTACTGCTGCGAGTTTGAATTCCCTCTCTGCCCATCATCAGTGGTGTGATGTGGGCAAGTTTCTTAGTCTCTTTAGGCCATGGCTTTATCTATAAAATCAGCATAAATATGCCTGTCACACCGAGTGATGGCATTATAGTAACATGGAGTTCAACTATTCAAATCCAGTCCTGGTTTTGAATAGCCATCCAGATGTGGTAAAAATACCTTCCTGCATTCCAGTACCCCATTATTAAGGTGACGATGATGTTAGTACCTACCTCCTAAGGCCGTTGAGAGCCTTTACAAGTTGATATGTGATAAACACCAGTAAATGTGAACTCCCACTACGTCAAGTGCTTAGCAGGGCTCCCAGCTCATCATGGGTACTTAGTGTATTTTCACAATGTTCTTTGGGAAAAATAATAGCACATGAACACAGTAGAGGAGTCAAATAGTATTAAACGACCTGGTGGAAAATGGCTCTTCTGAATATGGCCTTCGAGTCCCAGCCCCTTCTTGAGAGGCGTTTGTGAGGGATGTTTATGGAGGCAGCGAGGAGCGCTGCCCTGGAGAGGAGGTGGAATGGAGTCTTAGGAGGGCTGACCATTTCCACAGAGGCATCCGGATTTAGAGCAGAAGTATCAGACAAAACCAAAAGTTTGTGAACTGGCGAGGAGGGAAATGACAAGTCTCGTGTGGCAGGGAATCAGTTAGGTAGAGTGAGAGATAATTGAAGTGGGGGCCTGTCTGGAGGCTACCAGGTGGTTGTCTTGTGTCAGAATGAAAGGGGAAGGATTAAGGGGAAAGGGCTGAAATGAAAGAGATTCCCAAGGCCAATTCAAAAGGACTTGGTGACCATGGGATGTGAGCACTAAGTCAAACTGACTGACGTGTGAACCTCATTGCAGTATCTGCATTGATAGCCACAGGACAAGTGGCAGGAACACTCAGCTCTTCAAGGAAGAAAGCTTTTGAGTGTGGTTTTAGAAACATGAACTTATCAAGGTTACAGCGCTCTATGATCATGCCATGGTACTTTGGCCTGGGCAACAGAGCGAGACCCTGTCTCTATTAAAAAAAAAAAAAGAACTTGAGGTGACAGCCAGCTTTGAGGATGTTTAAATAAATGCCTTGGAAATTTCTGTTCTATGATCCCAAAGGATGCATTATATTGAAAACAGGACATTGTGTAGATAATATTGTAAATCCTCTTACTATATTAGTATTGGAATTATAGTAAAGTTAGATAATATACCGTAATCATGATGCATGGAGACAATTTGTTGCAAAAGTTGTCATCTAGGAGCCGCTGAAATGTTGCATCTTTTTCTACAATTAATACAAACTTTGCATCTGTAACTAAATCTGTGAAGTTAAGGCTGATAATTTGAAAGCAAGAGTATTTCAGTTTAATCACCAACTAAATTAAGGTGCCATATAGATAATTCAAAAGCAGCTATAGATACATTTTATACCTTCAAACATAGATACATGTTTGTACCTTCAAACATATAAACATATCTATTCATATATTCAGATGTCTGTCTCTTCCACTAGATGGTGAGCTCCTAAAAGAGTCCTAAAGAAAGGACCATGGTGTGTTCATCTTGACTGCTATAGGGTCTAAGTTGTTCCTTACACATTATGAAGGCTTGGCTTACCAAAGGAATGAATGAATGAATGAACATTCCAAAAGTTTAAATAGTTTTCCCACTTAAAGGATACTCCGAATTCCTTGAATATTAGATGGCACAGCAACAGCCTTTAAAAAAAAACAAACAAACAAAAGAAAAACAGTTTTTATCTCACATAAAAAGCAAAAAACCGCATTTTTTAGTTTATCACAAAGCCCTCTGTTTTTATTTTTCTTTGACCATACCAGTCATCAGAGACTTATTCCTCTGTGAAAAAAATAGTAGAAAACAGCTTTACCCCTCAGTGAGAAAACCGGCATATGACTCACAGCAATTCTCCCAACAGGGGTACTGACTTTAGTATTGTGGACTCTCTATCTAAGCCCAGCAAATAGTTTAGTATTAAAAATACCGCTTTCAGAACCAGAACATTTAATGAAGATTACTAAATAACCACGCTAAAATGATCAAGCTACACTTTATCTGAAAATAATGGTGTATTTTTAAAGAGTTGTATATGTATGCTTATTTCAATCTGACATTTGACAATTAGCATATTTTGAAACTATGTAATGTACAGTACCGTAAAGCATATTCCTATTCATCTTTCAGTTTTATTTTGAAATCTTAAGCTCTAGGTTACATAACAAAGCAAGAAATACAATTAGGCTTCAAAACTGAAGGAGCTAAAAGAGTTAAAGCTGTGAAAACATCGATGATGCTTCTTACTGTCGCACCACAGGTACAATTCACTTTGGTGCCATCTTCCTCGATATACCTTAAGTTGCCAGCAATTAAACCTTTTGATGTAGATAACTGCAAAAAATAATAGACATATTTGAAACCTGTTTCACGAATATGTTTTACGCTATTAAGTCACTCCTCGTGTTCATCTACTAAATTATTGGTATTTTCACTTGGGTTGAAATTTAAGAGACAAAAGAGAAAATATGTAAAGGTATTTAGGAATTAAAAATATTTGGTAATTCATCAGTTTGGTCCATTCACCCAAAGGAATATATTGAGAATCTATTATTTAAATTTATAGTGAGAAAAATGTAGCATCAAATAATATCAAGGCTATATTATGTTTTAAAATTATGTTTTATGCAAGCATTTTGTTTTAAAATAAAATGTTTTATATTTGGTACTACTTACTATATGCAGACTCCTCCTTGACACTTTTAACATACAAGAAATGTCATTGATAATATTGTCCACAACAGTCTGGTTGCCAAAGAGTTGGCTGTCAGTGTAATATATGTCTCTGTGAAAATTTAAAATACACATTGTTAATTAACCATATTCTCTTTGAATATGACAAGTATTAGAGTGTTAACCGAAGAAAGCTTTAACTGGATGAAAACACAACATGTAAAAAAAGTAAATTATGAGCCATAGTTTAGTCTTATGTAACTTTTCAAAGTATATAATAAAAGTTAATCCAAGTAATTCTCACATTACATTTTAAAGAGTAATTTACTAGAACAATATATTTACCTTTTGGTTGCATAAGTGTTGCTCTGTACTAACTTATAAATCATGGACAATATTTTAAGGATTAGAGCTGGAAAATAAGATTCAATAAATAAGTTGCTCATCATTTCTCTTATTGATTCAAAAGATACTGCTATCAAGGATTTTAACTTAACTTTAGTTAACATTTAAAAAATTATCTTTCCAAAATGGGAGGGTTAAGTACAGAACAGTTACCTGAGGAATCAGTTAAAATTAATTGCTCTATGGACAGCAAAAGAGGATGACTTTGCACTGAACCATATACCTTGAAAAGTATGTTTATGTTGATAACCTACTTCCGTAGTTGTTGACAATGAAAAATTCTAGAAATTTATTTTATGTACAAAAGTGGTCTATTAAAACAAGTAAAATTATTTAACTTGGAACAAATAAAATTAAGAAGATAACAAAATTTATTTATCCTTTATTACCAAAAGCTAAGAACAATTAACTTACCAAATTTTTTAACTGACTTTGGTGAATCACTTTTGATCTTTCTTGTGGTGCAATGGGATACCATCTGAAGACCTACAGAATCTTCAAACCTGTCGTTTATGTTTAAAGCAAAGGAATAAAGTGAAAAGGACAACTTCTAAACACCAAACAATATATACTTATGGTCTTTAAAACCCACACTTCTTCTCAATTTAAGCACTGAAGCTTAGGATCAACTGGTTTGAAAGCATAGGTCATTCCAGGTGATAACTAGGAAATTAGATTTGTGACATACAGAGTCACCAAGATAAACCATTTAACATAAATGAGCTAATACCTTTGATTAGGGGGTGTGGGAGTGTGTTTGTGTGTGTGTGCATACTTTTTTCCTGGGAAGACATTTTTAGTGTATGTAAAATGTTTTCAAATACTTCACAATTAGTACTTTACTCATTTTAATAATCTACTCATTTAATAATTTTACTCAATTTAATAAGCTTTGAAATGTTTCATTTCTGGTTTACCTGCAAAATTACTTTACATAAAATAGCAATTTTATTAGGTTGTTAAGCTGAACTGCCAAACTTCCCCTAAAGGTGGCAGAAGGCACCAGGTGGATATGTCAGGTGTAAGCTGCTTCAAAGCTAGGTAAAATCCATCTTTCAAAACATGACTGAAAAGTATACAGCTTATATTACTTATATAGATCATAAAACAATAGTGAGGAAGGAGACTCAAAATTCCTTTCATTTTGTTTCTGTACCTCTTACAAAATATGAGAGGCTGAAAAAAACCTGTATAACCAGGTTCAATAATTCTTATAAAGCTGTTTGCTGATTTTACCCTTTTTGGACACATGACTTAGCAGGGTTAGAAGGTCTGTCAGGAGAAAGCCTTAAATGTGCTATATGTTCAGGATACTTTTATTTTGGTCTGGTATCAGGATTGGTTATACTTCCCGTGAGCAAGTGGTTTGCTTTTGTGGTATATATGAGAATTGCACCCATGACATCTCCCCCTCTGTCTGCTAGAAAGCATAGCTCCAAGTTTAGTGTCTATTTTTAGAAAAATTATGAGACTTTATCACATGCATTTGGAATTCTAACATCTTCTGGTGCTCCATTCTGTTGGTGCTAGCATTGTTTCCCCTTTGCCTCATCTTTCACACCTACTTCTAGTTTACATCATCTCTCTGTATGGTATGTATTATGTAAACTTCCTAAATCCTTTTTTTTGGCAAGGTAATGGCAATAAAATTAAAAAAAAAAAAGACCAGAACTCTAACTCAAATAATTCAAATAATGACATAGATACTGCATTTAAAAAATAAAAATGCAAAATGCCTACTTTATGTTTTCCCAGCTTGATCTGTTGTCTATCGTGAATGCAGGTGCTTCGTTTCTTGCCAAGCTTGTGATTATGTCTTGGATAATATTTTCTATAGATACAAGAACCTCAGAACTGAAACAAACACAGCATGATTCCATCTTAATCATACATTTTGACTTTATAATATGTAATATTTTCCCAGATCAATATTAAAGTAACTTTTTATTTTATTCTTTTTTAAGACTAGGGATTGAGAAGGGATTTTTTAAAAAAGAGAAAGACTAGGTAATCCATGTCAATAATTATCTCTCCCATTAAACCTTTACTACTGCATTAAAGCAACTGTATTTACAAATAAATTTCATTTGCTTGTAATTTTACTTCTCAAGCAATTACCAATTGAAGGTCTTCCTTTTACATTAATGACTAAATTTACAACTATATTTTTATCTACACTTCATATTAACCTACCGTAATCTAGCTGAACTTTAATACAAACTTGACATACTACTGATAAATATTTTAATTAAAAAGTGATACAATATTGGCTTTGAATTTCTTTCCCAAAAATGCAATGCAAAAATTTCAAAAGAAACACCTTTTGTGGTCGCACATTACCCTAGTTAATCTCAAGCCTTAAAATCGGCTCTTCTGAAATTTAGTGATACAAAACAGAAATTTAATTACTACCCTGGAAAGAATAAATCGTGAGGCCGGGCGCGGTGGCTTACGCCTGTAATCCCAGCACATTGGGAGGCCGAGGCAGGCAGATCACGAGGTTAGGAGATTGAGACCATCCTCGCTAACACGGTGAAACCCTGTCTCTACTAAAAATACACACACACACACACACACACACACACACACACAAGCTGGGCGTGGTGGCGGACGCCTGTAGTCCCAGCTACTCAGGAGGCTGAGGCAGGAGAATGGCGTGAACCCCGGGAGGCGGAGCTTGCAGTGAGCCGAGATTGCGCCACTGCACTCCAGCCTGGGCCATAGAGCAAGACTCCGTCTCAAAAAAAAAAAAAAAAAAGAAGAAGAAAAAAGAATAAAGTGTGAGTTCTGCAACAAACGGTGACTTGGCAGCGATTACGCCACTCTACAGCAAAATGCGAAGACTAAGCCCAGTTTTCTGTCAGCTGACTGTTAATTTCACAAGCCATCAGCTTCAAAAAATGTTGTTATAAACACCATTAGCTTATTGTCTAGGAAGAGAAATCAAATGCATTCTAGAAAACAGGCAAAATGTTGAGAGCTTTAATTTCCACAGGAACTTCAGAGTTTTTACTGAAAACTTGTGTATTAGAAAATGAATTTTAAAACTTTTAGTCTATTCTAATATTGGGAGGTAACAACTGACCCAAATACTCATTTTTCCTAGTTTGGTGAAAAAAAGTGTTGCAGGATAATACTGTAACCAACTTTAAGATACAATCAGATTCATCCACGTCTGCGCTATTAACAGGGGACTTGCCACTCTCCTTTTCCCTCACTCTCCTAAGTTCTCCCTCAAACTAAATTCTTTGGCAAAAATTGGTTTGCTTGTAGGTTTTTCAGATTTTTTGGTGGTTGGTTTGGGCTTAAAAATAAAAGGCTGAAAAACTTTGCTGAGCAATCAACCAAGAAAGCAGGTCAAGGAAACAAAACAAAGTATTTTTAAGTGAAAGTGGTCAATCACGTAACCATGTTTTCCGTTGTTAATTCCAACATGGGTAGCTGGAGGGTTCCTGTAATTTTTTTTATTTATTTTATTTTATTTTATATTTTATTTTATTTTACTTTTTATTTTTATTTTATTTTGAGAGGGAGCCTCGCTCTGTCCCCCAGGCTGGAGTGCAGTGGCCGGATCTCAGCTCACTGCAAGCTCCGCCTCCCCGGTTCACGGCATTCACCTGCCTCAGCCTCCCAAGTAGCTGGGACTACAGGCGCCAGCCACCTCGTCCGGCTAGTTTTTTGTATTTTTTTAGTAGAGATGGGGTTTCACCATTTTAGCCAGGATGGTCTCGATCTCCCGACCTCGTGATCCGCCCGTCTCGGCCTCCCAAAGTGCTGGGATTACAGGCTTGAGCCACCGCGCCCGGCCCCTGTAATTGATTTTAAATACATCATTTAAAATATATACTTAGTCTTCACTTACAAAACAATAAAACATGTTGTCTTATTATAAACCACTTAAAATGGGTTGATGTCCTTGTTAATTCTGAGAAAACCATTCGCTTACTGAGAGAAGACATACAACACTCATTTTCTTTCTCAAACAAAACAAAAAAACCTTAAAATTTAACCTAAAATTTTATCTGAAAAAACGTTTAAAAAATACAAAGCTAACTGTACCCCAAACTCCCCAACCTATAAAGGATCTTTAGGAAATCTTCCAACCCAGCTGCAGAGAGCCTCCTGGAACATTCTAGAAGGGAACATCCTGGAAGCCACAGAAGAGGGGTTTTCTTTTTGAGTTCAAAATAAGGGTTCAAAGCAGGTGGCGGGTACTTAGGAAGGATTTTTTGGGGGGTTCCAGGCTGGCCCTCCAAGGGGTGCCTCCTCAGCCTCAACACTAGGCGGCAGCCCGGCCCCGGGAAGAACGCCCGACTTCTCTACAGAGTGGCTGCCTCGCGCCTCAGCACCAGCTCCTGTACCTGGAGGCCAGGCGGCTTCCCCCACTGGGGGGCTCCTGGCCACCTCTCCTCAGGGCAGCCAGCAGGGACTCCCTGTGTCGGTCTAAAACCTCGAAGAACGAGGCCTCGGGCCCCATAGGTGCAAAGGCCATTAGAGTGGTGGGCTTCCGGAAGCTCCAGAAGCCCCTGTCCCAGGCTCCGCCTTTGGGGCGTGGCTGCGTGCCTTTCCCGCGCGTTCTGAGCGGCCAGCGCGTGCGCATGTCCGACACCCAGAGGACGGGCTGGACAGGCCTTTGCGTAGTGCAGGGCGTGGAGTGCGCAAGCGCAGGGCTCTCAGGCACAGTTCCCACCTGCGAGGCCCTGAGGCGGGCGCCTCCCTGAGCTTGGGTCGTGCAGACGTCGGCTCCGCGTGGCTGAGCTGAGAGATGTTTGTGTGGCCTGCTGTGGATATTGGACCCAGAGTCCCTTGAGATGATTTAATTATTTTGGGGGTGGGCTGTTTAGGGACAGCAATATCAGCGATTTTTCGTTAAAACACATAACGATGAAGATCCAACTGTATGGGATAACAGCTCTCGGCACTGGGTTCAGCTGTGATTGAGGCAAGTGCCATCTCTGTCCTTACTAACGTTTCATAGCAGTTGAATGCCTCCAAAGCCCTTTGCACTCAGGTCCCTCTTCTAATTCCCTTAAGAACCCCAGGAAGTTCCTAATGTGTCATCCTAATTTTGCAGGAGCCAGGAAAGGTCTGCCCCAGACAGGCCTGGGTTAAAATCCCTGCCCTCCCACTCTGTAGGGCAGACCAATTTAGCAAATGAAAATACAGGGCAACCAGTTAAATTAGAATTTCAGATAAACAACAAATACTTTTTTTTTTTAGGTTAACTACGTATCATACAATGTTTGGTATATACTTTCACTAGAAAGTTATTTCATAGCCATGCACAGTGGTGCTCACCTGTAATCCCAGCTACTAGGGAGGCTGAGGCAGGAGGATGGATTTAGAGGCTCCAGGAGTTGGAGGCTGCTGTGCGCTAGGATTGTGCCTGTGAATAGCCATTGTACTCCAGGATGGGCAATACAGGGAGATCCCTTCTCAAAAAAAAAAAAAAATTCTTTTTTTTTTTTTTAAATGGGCTCACATATTTATTACTGAACCCAGCCAACCAACGCATTCATAACAGGTTCAGAGAGAGAAAATATATTCCCAATAAAACATGTCCAACTCTCCAGAGAGTGGCGACATTTTCACCTTGATGTGGTAACATGACTGTGACTTTCAGACAGCACAAATATGTATGCCATCTCAAGTGCAGTTCCTTGTAGGCCCAGCTTGGTTCTTCTCCAGTGTCTCCTTTTGGAGTTGTACCTGTTTTTATTACCAGTTTTCATCCGAATTCACTGGGAAATTGCTTTTGTTTCTCGGACAGGAATTGCTTAATCCTGAAAGTCTTGTGAGAAGACATGGCGAGAAGCGTAGTCAAGCACACACCACGATGGCAGAGAAAGGAACGTTATTTCATTGTTTATGTGAAATTCAAACTTAACTGGCATCTTGTATTTTATCTAGCTCCTCTCCCTCTTTACTATGTCGTCCCCTCGCAGACTTGGTGAGTGGTGCCTTTCCCCCACTTGCTCCAAGCCTTCTAGAGCAGAAGATAGGAATTCTGAAGCCCCAGGAAAGGAGTCCTGACTTTGGGGAGGAGAGGACAGAGGAGCGAGACCCTGGAACAAGGTGGCTTCAAGGCCTTTGGGGGCCTGGTCCTGCATGGGTGGGGTGCTGGGGGCTTGGCCCCAGAAGAGCCACTCAGTAGAACTGTTTTGTTCCTGGTAATTTGATAGTTTTCCAACTAAAACTGGTTTACCATCATAAATAATGGACTCCCCCTGTTTGCTGGGATGGTTGCCTGTGTTGATGGCTGTTCTGCATGTACCAAGCACTGTGTTGATGGCCTTACACTGCTGTTATCACAAATACTTCCTCCCTGCCTACCTTGCACCAGGCAAGGTTTATTACTGAGGACACAACTGTGAACAAAGTAGGTAAACCTCTTCCTTTTAGGGATTTCAGAGCCTAGAAGGAGGGGAGAACTAAGGGCAATCAGGTGAACTCTTGTTTTTTTTTTTTTTTTTTGAGATGGAGTTTTGCTCTTGTTTCCCAGGTTGGAGTGCAGTGGCACAGTCGCAGCTCACTGCAGTCTCCACCTCCTGGGTTCAAGTAATTCTCCTGCCTCAGCCTCCTGAGTAGCTGGGATTACAGGCGAGTGCCATCACACTCAGCTAGGTTTTTGTATTTTTTAGTAGAGATGGGGTTTCACCATGCTGGCCAGGCTGGTCTTGAACTCCTGACCTTAGTTGATCCATCCACCTCACCCTCCCAAAGTGTTGGGATTACGGGCGTGAGCCACTGCACTTGGCCAGGTGTACTCTTACATAATTAAGTTGGCAGGGTAAGAAATGCACTTAAAATAAATCAATGACTTTAAGAGGTGAAAAATAGTACACCCAGTTCACACATGAAGATACTGAGGTTTGGAGAAATTAATCCATTTGTGCAAGATTGGACCTCCAGTAAATGATAGAGCTGAGAGTTAAACCTTGTCTCCAAATTCATGCTCTTAACCACTTGGATATGAGGCACCTGTGGGGATCTGGCTTGGAGTGTGTCATCATTCTGTGGGAGTTTCTTTGGCGGTGATCTTAGTTTTCTCATCTTTGAAATGAGGGTGTTGCGGCAGGTGGGTTCTCGTGCATCATCCCCAAAAAGGAACAAACAAATGAAAGGCTCTTGCAGGCTGGGAGGTCAATGACACCGTCAAGGCTTGTCTGCTGGAAGGTGCCTCTCTTCTGGGACTAGAAACATTTCTGTCCACTTTTCCCTGTCCCCTGAGGACAGAGCCTGTGCATGAGACTCAACCAGAAGCCAGCAACCTTGCTAGATCTGACACAGAGGGAAAGGTCCTGAGCTGGGTGGGGGCACAAGGAGAGGATCAAAACAGTGAAGTGAACAAACCCGTAATAAAACTGGCATTCCTGAGAGGAGAAACCGCAAGGTGCGACTTGAAAGGACTTGGCTGGGGTTCCCACTGCGCTGACAAAAGCAGGAGGGGCAGCTCACCCTCCAGCAGCTATGGCTCTGCCTGTGCCCTGCAGGTATCCTGCTCCACCACAGGACTTGCAGGCCCTCCCCCAGCAGCTGTGTGCACCACCTTCACATCAAAGTCAACAGTCCCAGCCCCAGGCTGTGAGCAGGAACCAGAAAAACATATTCTGCTCCTAGCAACACATTGCAAATGAAACTGACAAATGCTAACTTGCAGGGAAGTCTCAATACTGAGTTCTCCCTATGGGCCAGGAAGCTTCCCCCCAAACCCTACTAGCCGTGTTTCCTCCAAACTCAGACTCAGTCCCAGAAACACCGTGGAGGGCCAAAACCTTTGTGCAGGCTGGAAAGGAGTATTGTTTAAATTAGGTGCAAAGATCTATTCCATCTCTAACACATCCAAAAGGGAAAGAAGGGAGGCAAGGATGGGGAGGCCCTTTCAACAAACCAGACAGGAGAGGATAGCATCCTTCTTACATTTAAACAAGGTGGCTTCTTTAGCAAATATAAGCAAATTTTAACATTTTGTAGATTCATGGCAGGGTGCGGTGGCTCATGCCTGTAATCCCAGCAATTTGGGAGGCCGAGGCAGGCAGATCACTTGAACTTAGGAGTTTGAGACCAACTGGGGCAACACGGTGAAACCACGTCTCTACAAAAAATACAAAAATTAGCCAGGTGTGGTGGCCTGAGGTGGAAGGATTGCTTGAGTCCTGGAGGCGGAGTTTAGAGTGAGCTGAGGTTCATGCCACTGCCACTCCAGACTGGGTCACAGAGCAGACCTTGTCTCAAAAAAAAAAGAAAAATATTGTACGTTCTTGTTAGACAAAAAGTAGAGAAAATGCCTTAATATTTTCTTTACTTCTTGAGGGTTTACAGCCATTTTTGCTTTGCATTTTTTAGCTTTTAAAAAAGTATAAGACTGCTACATGCTTCTCATAAGATATTGACATAGTTCAGAAGTGTGTCAGGTGTGAGTGAAAGAGAAAGAGACCTCCCTGCTCCCCATCACTGCAGCTGCACTGGCTCCACCTTCATGGTTCCTGCCTTTTTTTTTTTTTTTGAGCTAGGATCTCCCTCTGTCACCTAAGCTGGAGTGCAGTGGTGCCATCATAGCTCACTGCAGCCTTGACCTCCTGGGCTCAATGGATCCTCCTGCCTCAGTCTCCCAGTGTGTTAGAATTACAGGTGTGAACCACTGCTTCTGGTCTGGTCTGCTCTTTACGCTATAACCTTTGGATCCTGGAATGGTTCCTTCCTGCTCTAAGGCCTTTGCACTTGCCTATCCCTTAGCAGCTTGGGACTCCTTGTCCTTTTTCTTTCCCTACTCTCTTCCCTTCCCCTCCCAAATCCAGCCTGGCTAACTCCTGCAGCCTTCAGATCACCCTCTGAACATCTCCCTGGGCTGCACCCCTGTGTCTTGACTCCTGGTTACCATGTGCCCACAGTTCCACATGGCACATGGAATGATTGAATGAATGATTCCCCATGCAGTTACCTGTGTTACCTATTCCTTGTATTTTATCCCAGGCATTTTTCTATTCATGCCTAAATTATCAACGTGTCTAGAGTAAGACCTCACTCTGCAGACTGGTATTACTGCCTCTGATAATAATAGGAACTGAGGTTTGCTGACAGTCAGACACTGGGCCCAGTACTTCATGCACAAAATCTCATTTACCCCCTTCCATTTTACAGCAGAGAGAGTTGGATACTGAGAAGTATAGAAATTGCTGTGTTTCATAGAGATGCAAGTGACAAGGTGCTGACAGGAAGGGTTTCTTTGATCTAAGCCGCTGTACGATATTGCCTCAAAGTCAAGGTAACTTAGTACTGATGAATTAATTTGCTTGTTCTTGTAGCCAGTGATCATGTACCAGGATGTGACATAAAGCAGATCAATAAAATAAAATTAAATCTAATGTTAAGAAGACACCAAAATATTTGCAAGCCTATGGGTCATCTTATTAACAAAAGCAGGATGTTCACTTATTTTTAGAGAGTGCTGTCATGCACTACCATGGACCCAACACCAGCTTCCATGACTGTCAACTCATGGCCAACATTTTTTCAACTGCATCCACCCCCTTCTCTACCCTCACACCAGATTATTTTGAAACCAATCCCAAGAATCATATTTATTTTATTAATAAGTGTTTCAGCATGTTTCTAAAAAATAAGGACTCTTAAACACATTATAATTCCGTTATCATACTAAAATGTATGTTAACAATCATTCTTTAACATCACCAAGTATTCTGTCTGTTGAAATTGCCCCAATTTTTCAGCAATTGTTTTCTTCTCATTTAAAAAAATTATCTATTTTTAACTGACAAATAAAAATCGTATATATCTATCCTATACAACATGTTGTTTTGAAATCTGTATCCATATTTAGCTTAATTAGCTAAAGCAAGCTAATGAACATACACCTTAGCATCACATACTTACCACAGAACACACACAGGTAGTCCTAAAATCTACTCGCAGCGATTTTCAAGAATGCAATGCCTTGTCATGAACTGTGGGCACCATGGTGTACAATAGATCTCTTGACCTTATTCAGCCTGTCTAACTGAAATTTTATATCTTTTGACTCCTAGCTCCCCAGTCTCCTAGCCCCGCTCTGTTGCCCACCATGCTACTCTAAGTTCTATGAGTTTGACTTTTTTAGATTTCACTTATAAGTGAGACCAAGTGGCATTTGTTATGTTTGTTTAGTTTGTTTTCATCGAGATGTGAATAAGATCCATCCACACATGGCTGTTGGTTGATGTGACTCTTAAGCCTCCTTAATTCTGTAGGTTCTTCTCCACTTTTCTTTCCTTGCAATTTACTTGTTGAAGAAACTGAGTCATTCGTCCCAGAGAGTTTTGTGCAATTGGGAGTTTGGGGATTGCATCCCTGTGATATCATTTACTATGTTTTTCTGTTTCAGATATTTCTTATAAATTGAGGGTTGAATTTGGAGGCTTAGCTGTTTCTGGTTTGATTTTTTTTCATAAAAATATTTCATAGGTGGTTTGAAATATTTATTTTTTATTTTTAGGCGGAGTCCTGCCCTATCACCCAGGCTAGAGTGCGGTGTGATCTCGGCTCACTACAACCTCTGCCTCCTGGTTCAAGTGATTCTTCTGACTCAGCTTCCTGTGTAGCTGAGATTACAGGTACCCACCACCACACCTGACTAATTTTTGTATTTTTAGTAGAGATGGGGTTTTGCCATGTTGGCCAGGCTGGTCTTGAACTCCTGACCTCAGGTGATCCGCCTACCTCGGCCTCCCAAAGTGCTGGGATTACAGGCATGAGCCACCATACCCGGCCTAGGTTTAAAATATTTAGAACCTCCATTTTAACCTTCCAGAACTTCTGTGGCTGGGGCTTCCAGGTTGAGAACTTCAGAGCTAGCCTCAGTCTCAGCCTCTCATTCACTGAAGTAGCAGCAGAGCCCTGGAGGCTAAGTCACGCTCAGCAAAATCCCTGCAGCCTGCAAAATCCCTTCACAGACTACTGATCTAGACAGAGAAAGCTGAGGAGGGCTTTAGAAAAAGCAGCTTCCCTCTGCTGCCCTGAGTCGCCCTGGGGATTTGCAGGGGAGGTTCCCCGACCTGGTTTGCTTTCTGCTTGCTAGCACGCAGGGTGGCTATGTGCCACAGCCCAGCCTGACTCATCCTCTCTGCTTTTTCTTTCTTTCCCCCTCACACCCTCGCTGAGCTGCTAATTGCTCTCCTCCGCCCTCCCCCTTGGTTGGAATCCTGAGGCCCTGACCTAGAGACACCCCATCACAAGTGTTTCCCAGCCAGCTCCAAAACCTCATCTCTGCTTTATTTGAAAATCAGTCTACATTAAACAGAGACTTGCTCTGATTTAAGGAGACTTTTAAAACTCTAAAGTCATTTTCCTTCTCTCCCTTCACTTCTTCTTTTTCTTTTTTATTGTTTGTTTTCCATTTTTTAAAGACTTCTTGGCAACTGGTTTTGGGAGAAAGAGACCCTTTTGCAAAGGACCAGAAGGCGTGTCCAGTGTTCAAATCCAAGGCGATGAAACCCCAAAGGTGTTTTCCTTTCCACATCTCTATCTCTTCCACACCCAGGCACACACCAGAAGGGCTGTCTGATTTACACATTGGCAGGTTTATGATTCATCCAACAAATGGTTTAAGCACCTTCATGGTTCCCAGGGCCCTTCTTAGTACTGGAGATTCAGCCAAGCTCAGCATCACCAAGTTCCTGCACACATTGCTGGGGAAGGCAGATTAAAAAAAAAAAAAAAAAAAAAAAAAATTCCAGGAGTGGTGGCTCATGCCTGTAATCCCATCATTTTGGGAGGCTGAGGCAGGAGGATCACCTAAGCCCAGGAGTTTGAGACCAGGCTGGGCAACACATTGAGACCCCATCTCTGCAAAATATTTTTTAAAAAAAATTAGCTAGACATCGTGGCTCATGCCAGTAGTCCTAGCTACTTGGGAGGCTGAGACAGTAGGATCACTGGAGCCCAGGAGGTTGAGGCTGCAGTGAGCTATGATCAAGTCTGCATTCCAGCTTGGGTGACAGAGGGAGACCCCATCTCTAAAGAAAAACAAAGAAGGAAAAAAAATACACAATTTAAATTCAATCACGATGTGTTAGAGGGAAAAACGATGTGGGTGGTAGGAAAGTGGGTGACTGGGCAGGAAAGTGCAGTGAAGGTGGGAGAGAGGAGGGCAGAAGAAACCTGTCTCAGGTGAGGACCTCGGAGCTAAAGCCTTAGCTATGAAGAAGATCTGAGGGGACAAGCTCCAGGCAGAGGGAGCGAGGAGCTATGCAAAGCCCCTGCGGAGAGATTCCCTGGGAGAACTTAAAGGTCAGAGAGCAGGCCAATGTTGTTGGAGAGATGGGCGGGAGGTCTATCGGCCACAGTGAGGAAACAGGTCTCTGTTCTAAGGCAGTGATTCCTTAGTGCTGGGGGTGATTTTGCCCCTCAAAGGACATTTGGTAATGTTGGGAGACATTTTTGGTTGCCACCCATTTGGGGGCAGTTGCTCCTGGCATCTAGTGGGAAGGGGCCAGGGATGCTGCCTAAGTCCTGCAAAGCACAGGACAGCCCCTACCACAGAGAACTCGTCAATCCCGGATATAATAGTGCTGAGGTTGAGAAACCCTGGTCTAAGAGTGGTGGAAGGTCACTGGGGGGTCTGAAGCAAGGGAAGGACGTCGTGTGTGTTGAGAAAGGAGAGTGGAGTGTGGGGAGGGAGGGTAGAGGTGGGGAGATGGGGAAGACGTTGCCCTCGTCTCAGTGAGAGATGCTTCTACTCCAGGAGGCGGACCTCAAGGATGGAGAGAAGGCAGATGTTTTGAGATTGTTCCTATTCAAGTAAGCTATGGTCAAACACGTTTTGGAAATGTTGTACACTATACCAAGATAAGCAGTCTAGCATGAATCCCAGAGCAAGGCTATTGAAGTTTAGATCTTGGCTTTGCCTCTTGTTAGCTGTGTGATCTTGGGCAGGATTCTCAACCTCTCTGTGCCACAGTTTTTCCATTTGTAAAGTGGAATAATAGTGTCCATCTCAGAGGGCTAATGTGAGGAGTAAATTAGTTAATATACATATAAATAAGCTAGTAGATGACCAGAACACTGCGAATACTCAATAAGCGTTATCTGGTATTAGTACATACTCCTTTTGGGAGTATCACTGGTTATATCCACAAATTGAAGTCTCTGAGAAGACCTGTAACAAAACTGTTGCTGGACTTGCTTAGCTTGCATTCACTAAACTTATATTTTCATGACACGTCCCCCACCCCCACCAACTGTCTGAACACTCCGAAAACCAGGGATCCTCAGAAAACATTTATTTATTTATTTATTTATTTATTTATTTATTTATTTATTTATTTATTGAGATGGAGTGTCGCTTTGTCCCCCAGGCTGGAGTGCAGTGGTGTGATCTCATCTCACTGCAACCTCCACCCCCGGGGTTCAAGCAATTCTCGTACCTCAGCCTCCTGAGTAGCTGGATTACAGATGTGTGCCACCACACCTGGATAATTTTTGTATTTTTAGTAGAGACAGGGTTTCACCATGTTGGCCAGGCTGGTCTTAAACTTCTGGCCTCAGGTGATCCACCTACCTCGCCCTCCCAAAGTGCTGGGATTACAGGCATGAACCACTGCACCCAGCCCCTCAGAAAACATTTTAAAATCATCTTTATTGAGATCTAATTCACACATCATAAAATTCATTCTTTTAAAGTATACAATTCAGTGGTTTTTGGTATATTGAAAAAGTTGTACAGTCGTCCTCACAGTCTAATTTTGGAACATTTTGTCTCCTCGGAAAGAAACTCTGTACTTATTAGTAGTGTCACCTCATTCTCCCTTCCCCCAGCCCCTGGAAACCACTCATCTACTTTCTGTCTATGAATGTGTCTGTTCTGGACATGTCACATAAATGGAGTCATACAGTATGTGGCCTTTTGTGATTGGCTTCTCTCACTGAGTGTAGTGTTTTCAAGGTGCTGCCATGTAGCATGGATCTGTGTTCCATTCCTTGTTATGGTCAAATGCTATTCCACTGCATGGAGAGACCACATTTAGTTCATGCGTTCATCAGTTGCTGGACATGGGTTGTTTCCAGTTTTTGGTTATTGTAAATAAAGCTGCTATGAACATTCATGTACAAGTTGCAGTGTGGATACATGTTTTTATTTCTCCTGGGTAGACACCTAGGCGTGGAATTGCTGGGTCACATGGTGAGCTCCGTGTTGAGCTTCTTGCAGAGGAGAGCACTCTGAGGTTTGTGGATGCTGGCATTTTGTTTGCTCTGCCATTTCCCCCTCTTCTCCCTCTCCCTCCATGTTCCCCCTGTACTCCTAGATGCCAACGAGAACTTTGCCTCTTCCTAACTGTTCGATCTTGAGGAAGTGATTTATCCTTCTCTGAGCCTCCATTTTCTCACCTGTAAAATGGGAATAAAGATGAAATGGGATTATTTATGTAAAGTACTTGCTCTAGTCCTAGTAGTCAACTGGTTGAAGCCGTATTGTTGCTAGTGGCATCTGTGAGTGTGCATTGTGAGATCTTCATGTAAACAGTATATGGATTGGTACATGCAATTGCCAGCAATGCTGTGATAAAGAATCCTGTGCTTGTCTCCTGGGCAGGACATAGGATACGCACATCTTCACCTCCATTGGAGTTGGCCAACTGAATCTCTAAGGCAGTTGAACCAACGCACACTCCCAGTGGAAGAGTTTTCACCACACCATTTTTGCCAGGCCCTGAGAATTTCTTACTTTCTGCCCATTTGGTGGGTATGACACAATGCCACCTTATGGTTTTGATTTGGATGCCAGATACTTTATCTGGATTATGTTATTTAGCACTTGCAGACACCTTGTGAGGTTCATACTAATGTGATCCTTTTTTTTTTTTTTTTTTTTTTTTTGAGACAGAGTCTCCCTCTATTGCCCAGGCTGGAGTGCAATGGCACTATCTCAGCTCACTACAACCTCCGCCTCCTGGGTTCAAGCGATTCTCCTGCCTCAGCCTCCTGAGTAGCTGGGACAATAGGTGCTCGCCACCACACCCAGCTAATTTTTGTATTTTAGTAGAGACAGGGTTTCATCATGTTGACCAGGCTGGTCTCGAACTCCTGACCTTGTGATCCACCCACCTTGGCCTCCCAAAGTGCGGAGATTACAGGCATGAGCCACCGTGCCCAGCCATATGATACCCATTTTGCAAAGGAAGAAACAAACTTTGAGAAGTCAAGGGCTGGCCCATGAAACACGAAGCCAGGCAGTCTGGTTCCAATGCCTAGGCTCTCCACCTGAGCTTTACTCTGCCTCCTTGGGGCCTGGGCTGACGAATAAACATGAAAAAGACCCCAGGGTGACTACTGAGACTGCCAAGAAATTGAAGAACTACATTCATTCTTTCCATCAGCAAATACTTATTTGTGCCAGGCTCTGTGAACAAAATAAAGTGCCTATTCCCAGGACTTCTGGTCCAGTGTGGGGAGACAGCAAATAGATATGCAACATTACGTAAGCTCTGGGAGAAAAATCAAGCAGGAAAAGGGGCTGCAGGGTGATGTTTGTCTGAGGAGGTCAAGGGAGGCTTCTCGAGGAAGGGACATTTGGACAGAGAACTGGACATTCGTACAGGAAAGGACATAGTGAGGGTGCGAGCCACGTGGCCAGCTGCAGGAAGAGCTTTTTTGGCAGAGAGAACAGCACACACAAGGTTTGCATGGTGGCATGATTGGGGCGTTTGAGGAATACCAAGGCAGCCTTGGTAGGCAGAACTCTAGAGCTGGCTCTGGATTCTCATTCTCTGGTTATCCAACCAAACAGGAATCCAGGTGCTGCTGCGAAGGGTTTGAAGTTGAAATGAAAGTCCCAAGTTGGTTGATCTTAGGATATGAAGATGATCCTAATGGGTCTCATCTAATCAGAGGGACCCTTTAAGAGCAGAGGATCCTCTCTGGCTGGCACAGGAGAAGTCAGAGGGTTTGGAAGCACGAAAAGGATTCCAGGGGCCCTTGCTGGCTGAAGATAGAGGAATCCACGAGACAAGTAATGCAGGTGGCCTCTCCAGGCGCTGCGAGCTGCCCCCGGCTGAAAGCCATCAAGGAAATGGGGACCACAAGGACCTGGATCCTGCAGTTAGAGAAATGAGCTCAGAAGAGAACCAGAGCTCCTGGTAAGAACACAGCTGGCAACACATGATTTCAGCCTGAGCAGAGAACTCAGACGCACTGCACTAGACTTTTGACCTACAGAACCATGAGCTTATAAACAGGTGTTGTTTTAAGCTGCTAAATCTGGGGCAATTTGTTACACAGCATAGAAAACAAATATAGAAGTTGTGTGGCTAGGACAGGGGACACAAGGGGCAGAAGGAGGAGATGAGGCTTGGGAGGGACTGATTGCTGTGGTGAGGACTTTGGCTTTTATGCCAAGGGAGGCGGGAAGCTGCCAGAAATGTGTGACTCTTAGACCGCCTGGCCCTCTGCCACACACTTGCCTTCTCGCAGGTTCCATCCTGCCCAGTTTTTGTTCTACCACCGCAGCCCACTTCCTTACGTTTATCCATCTATCAACTGATGTGTATATGTGAGTCAGGCCCTGTTGATTGCAGGGGACAGGAAACCAGCGGAAAGTACTTATCCTCCAAATCCAGGGACTTCAGGGTGAGCTAGATCCAGGAACTCAACCATTACTTTCAGAAATCTGTGTCCTTCCGCCTCTGCCCTTCGCCCTCTTCTGTGTGTCTGCGTTTTCAGGCGGGCTCCCCACACGGTGGCCAGGATGGTCATCAGCAACTCTGGCCTTCACCCTGCCATCCCAGTGATCCAGGCGGAGAGACCCCCACCTTTCTCTCAGTGGCTCTCTTAAAAGTCCTGGAGATGACATGCCTTGGCCCGGCTGGGTCACAAGGTCACTGTGAAGCCAGTCACAAAAGGTGGGCAGCTGTGGGGAGAATACGTTTAATGGCCGGGCCTGGGCCATGCACTTCTTCCAAGAGGCAAGTGGGGCAGAGGGCTCCAGGCCCACCCTGAAACCCCCTGGACTATGAAAGTGAAGAGTGGTCCTTTATGGGGTCCCTCGGGTGCCACCTGCAGCAAGAGAGGAAGCAGATGCTGGTGGTCAAAACAGCAGATGCCCCTGAGAATGGCCAGCTTGGTCCACACCTCCAGGTGCCATGGGTTCCGGCACTCAGGCACGGCTTGGAGATTCCAGAGTGTCATGCTCTGTTGCATTCAGGTCACCCCCCCCCCCATCTCTGCATCCTATTAGGTCTTGGCACAGGCAGCAGGACTTGTGGAAATATGACAGAGCCCTGCCTTTGACCTGGTTGTTTACTGGAGAAATAAATAGAGAAAATCAGCCGAACAGATGCTTGGACGAATGGAGCAGCCCTGGGAGGCACATGCAACAGTCGCCTTTGTAAACAGACGCGGCTCAGAAAGTCTGTCTGAGCCCCAAACAAACGAGGCCTGCAGCCAAGCGTGAAGCCAACTGGGTTCCCCAACCAGCAAAGATGAGGCGCCCTGGAGCCGTGGGGCCACTGGGGCTGGGGGATTGCCCAGGATGCCCCAGCCTGTAGGGGTGGTGGGGGTGCACACTGACTCTTACATTTTCCCCTTGCTCTTTTGGAAATGCAGTTTTGGCTTTGGGAGTCCAAGGTGGGCGGATCACAAGGTCAGGAGATCGAGACCATCCTGACTAACACGATAAAACCCCCTCTCTACTAACAATACAAAAAATTAGCCAGGCGTGGTGGCAGGTGCCTGTAGTCCCAGCTACTTGGGAGGCTTAGGCAGGAGAATGGCGTGAACCCAGGGCGGAGCTTGCAGTGAGCGGAGATAGCATCATTGCACTCCAGCCTGGGCGACAGAGCGAGACTCCCTCTCAAAAACAAAACAAAACAAAACTATCTATCTATATATATATATAATGCAGTACTGGAAACAGGTCTGGGAGGAGAGGGACTGATTGGCTTGGAGATTCCCCTCCCCAAACACCAATAATCATTACAATCGACCTTGCAACAGCCTAAGGATTTTATCAGGTCCCCTTCTCCCCGGCACACATATGATTCTCTCATGACATCTCCTCTGCTTGAGCTCCAGCCATACGGGCCTCTTTGCTGGTCCTCAAGGACATCAGATATGCTTGTGTCTCAGGGCCTGCGCACCTGCTGTTCCCACTGCCTGTGACGCCCTCCCCACCCCAGCCCTGTGGCTTGCCCCTCACTGCCATTAGGTTTCTGCTCAAATGCTCCCTTAAAACACAGGACTTGTATCAGGCTCTGTTTTGCTGCAGCGGCAAACAACCCAAGCCCTCCATGCCCGACACACCAAATGTTTCTCTCTCTCACACACAGCACCTCCAACCTCATTCTAGGGGCATCTGAGACCCAGGCTGATGCAGACTCCATCTCCACTTTCATGGTCACAGCGTCAGGGGAAAGGGAGTGTGGCAAGTCACAGTGACACCTGTCACTTCCATGCACACTTTGTTGGCCAAAGCAAGTCACAGATGTCTGGGAGGAGAGCCAAAAACATGAGTGACTAGCTCAGTGTCACCTCCTTTCTTAGTCACCCTAAATAAGCAGTCCCACCCTGCTTTAATGCCTTTCCTACGCTGCTCCCCACCTGACGGTATGGATTTAGCTGTTGTCCCCTCGCTTCCCCCTAGAATAAGGTCCTCCTGAGGGCAGGACTTTGGTTTTGTTCACTGGTTTGCCTGCAATATTTAGAACACTGCCTGGCGGCATTCAATATACACTCAAATAAGTGTTAGTCAAATGAATCAAGAGCATTATGAACAGTTAATATCGAAGGCTACTGACCACGTGCCAGCTGCCATGCTAAGAGCTGTTCGTGCATTTACTCATTTGATCCTTGTCTCAATCCTGTGGGGGATGTAGGTCTATATGACCCCCATTTTCCATATAAGGAAACTGAGGCTCAGAGGGGTTCAGACAGTTGCCCAAGGTCACACAGCAAGTGAGTGGGCAGAGCCAACCTCTTGACCCACCTCTGAGGGGCCCTGCAACCCAGTCAGTCGCTTATGACCAAGAGGGCAGGGTCACTATGTCCAAGCACAGAAGTGGAGACAAGGCCTGGTGAGCATTTTCAGAGGGCAGAGCAACAGTGGCAGAAAATAATAAAAGTATCTGTAGTTCTTGGGTGCCAGGCACAGTGCCAAGGGAGGCATATGCACCTTCTTACGGTCACAAGCATTGTTGGAATCCCCATTGAACAGGGGAGGAATCTGGAGGTGATGACACTTTCCAAGGTGCTGCTAGTCTCCAGGAAAAGCTGAGGCCCTGGTCGTCCAGATCTGGAGGCTGAAACAATAACCACAAGGCTGTCCTACCTTTTTGCTGACCTGTACGTCCAGAGCATTGCAAAAGAGGCATTAATTTCCATTGTCACTGTGCCCAGGGCCCCTCAGCAAGTCAGCGAGCTCCGCTTTCCTCTGCTGTGACTTTATGAAGCTCCTTGATGGGGACATAATGCAAGCCATTGCCTTGTTGCCTAACAGTTTATTGCATTCTGTTTTTCCAGCCCAGAAAAGAAGGCGAACTTTAATGTTTTCCTCCTGTGAATGCTTGTACTTCTGTCCAGGCTTGTCCCTAACCTCTCCCCGGGTTCTGTCTGTCACTCTCCACCCACTCCTTGCCTTTTCTCCGAATTGCTGCAACAATCACATAGAAGAGTGCGGGGGATTCCTCCACAGATGCCTGGGTTCGGGTCTCAGCCCCACCACTTACTGGCTCTGTGCTCCAGAGCATGTTTCTCAGCCTTTCTGAGCCTCAGTTTTCTCATCTGTGAAGTGGGAATAATGACCATCCCTAACTCATAGGGTTGAGGGCTAAATGCATCAACTATGTAAAGACATGCATTGAGTGCTCCATCAGTGGGAGAAACCATCATTTCTGAGGACTCTGGTGGCACCAAACTTCTCTTCTAAAGTGTTTGAGGTCCATCAAAGTTGGCACAATATTGTTCATGCCTCACTATTTGGAAAAGCAAAAAAATTGCAAACACTCAGTTATTTGCCAATACAGTACAAAATTGACTCAATCAATTCTCCGTGTCTGCAATGGAAAACTCTACAGCTGGTAACAAAACCACTGTATTGCCTGAGGGGACTTTGGCTGAAAAAGGTGGTTGTGTCACATACCACATTAGTAGGTTAGATTTTGGGGACTTCACCTTCTGCGTTACATATTTCTGAAATATTTAAATTATTTTATAAGGTAGAGGTTGTTTTGTAATCAGGAGAAGCAAAAGAGGTGTGAGCTTCATGTAATGGGGTCCACCAGGATCTTTGTATGTCTATGACTTTGTTTCCCACTTTCCTTGACTCATCTTCAAAGAGTTTGGGGGTTCTCAAAGTACAAACTTTCATTACTGGTGTCTTTGAAACTCCTTATTTGCTGATGAATAAAAAAAGAGTTCAATGGGTCTGGTAGGTTTGGTTATGGTCTTGTTGTAAGGACTCTGTGAATTTCCCTCCGTGTGCCCTATGCAAGTGCTCAGCCCACTGGTCTTTAAATAAAGTTCAATGCTGCCTGATTTAGTGGCACAGGTGGGAATCATTGCCTGAGCTTCTGTTTGGAGGTAGCAGTGTCCTTTCCATCACCCATACTGCTTTCTTCTGACTACCTTGAAAACCATATCCACATGCTTTGTAATTATTTTATTAGCCCTACATGTGGAGGTGGTGCTGGCAGCTGGGCAACCCCTTGAACTCGATTATCCCAATGCCACTCTGCATCCCTGCACGTTTCCTGTCACTCGGGTTTGTCTGCTAGTGCCAGCTCTTCTATCAAGCAAGTGGGTTAAGAAGCACTGTCAGCTCTGACAACCAGGCTGAGGCAGCCTCCACTTCTATTTGTACTTTTGCAGTCACAACATTAGGGGAAAGGGAGTGTGGTAAGTCACACAGTGACACCTGTCACTTCCATGCACATTTTCTTGGCCAAAGCAAGTCACAGGTGTCTGGAAGGAGAGCCAAAAATCAGCAGTTCAGACCTCAGTTAACTCATTAGCATCTTGTTGAGACAGGGTAACTTCTGGAAAGAAAATTGCAGGCAGACGGAAGCAGTCACCAAACCTCTGACTGGAGACCTCTGGGATGACTGTCCCACAATCACTGGGCTTCCAGTGATCAGTCGCTTTTATTTCTACCATGTTTGATGGGGAGTCAGTTTGACACGTCTTTCGAAAGACTGGTTTGGGCCTCAATCCCATATGCCCCAACCCCAGCAGACAAGACCAGCAGTCATGGACAGAGTCCCTGAGATTAACTCCCATTCCCAGTTACAGACAGTTCACTTCGGTTCCTGGTGGTTAATGGCGTAGAATCTGCAGCCAGTGTGTCTGATTCACACCTGAGTTCTGCCTCTTACTAGCTGGTAGCCTTGGGCATGTTCTCCATCTTCTTGGGTCTCAGCTTCTCTATCTGTAAGACGCTGATGGTAAGGTACCCACCTCAAGATTATTATGAGGACCAAGTGAGTTCATACTTGCAAGAAGCTTAGAACAGGGCTTAGCACATATTAAGTGCTCGTAAACATTAGCCATCATGATTGCTATTCATATTATTATTATTATTGTTGTTTTTTGTCTTTCAGTAGTGATGACAATGTTTGTCATTATGAGTACATGCTCAAACTCTGTTCACATCTTTTCTCTGTCCATTTCCATCAATTTGATAAAAAGGTCTGTTGTATTGGCCAAAGGTGACATTCACCCCCTTTCATGATCCTGGATTTTAACTGTCAACTCAGTTTTGCCTCCCTAGAATTTGAGAATGCCACTCTTTTATTTCATTTCATCCATTGCCTGTGACCTCCCACGCCAGGCCCTTGCACCCTCACCTCGAATGCCTCCTCCCATCCTCTGCCCTGATGGGTGTTGCTCATTCCTGGGGATGACTTCGTCTATGAGGTCCTCTGCACCCTCACCACCCCTGCCTCTCATGCCCACAGCTCCCAGTGACTCACCACCATTCCTGTGTGCGCTTGGATGGAATCTTCTACTGAGAGCCAACTGCTGTCTAGGTCTCCCACCTGTAAGCAGAGCCATTGGATCACATAGTTGTTAAGGTCCTGTTCAAGCCAATATGGGTCTTTGGAACATAGCTAAGAAAATATTGATGACACCTGTATTGAAGGAATCATGAAATGTTAGTTAAGGACATGAAAGAAGATCAGAATAAATGGAACTATGTGGCTATATTCATGGATGTCAGACTCAATATTATAAAGATAAGAATGTATTCACATTTACTGAAGTTCAGTGAAATTGAAACAATTACTTTTGGATGTTGCATTTCTCTTTTTAAGTCCAGTCAAGTGAAGCAGTGGGAGTGGGGAAGGAACACATAAATCTGTAACTGGCTGTGATCAATTAGTTGTAAACACCATGGCACATCCTGGGCCAGCCAGGATGTTGCATTCCTAGTGAAACTTAACAAACTGATTCCAAAACTCATATGGAAAAACAGAGACGAAGAATAATTTAGACAATTATTCCAAAGAATATTTATCTAAGAAGAATATGTAGGGAGGGCATAGCAGACATCGAGTTGTTCAGAAAGCTCTAGTTATTGAGAGAGGCCGATATTGAAATAGTGTTAGAGAAATAGATGAATGAAACAGAATGGAAACTTGCTCCATGACTCAGGTGGCCTTGAAGACAAGGGAAAAGAATGGGTCATTCAAAAAATAATGCTGGGACAACTATTTCTCCATACCTTAAAAAATTTGATTCCAGCCGTGTATCATACTCAACACTCAATTCAGGATGGATTAAACACCTGTGAATGAAAACCAAAACTTCAAAAAGAACATGTTGGAAAATATGACTCTTGGGGAAGGAAGGATTTCTTCTATGGATGAAAACCAAAACTTCAAAAACAAAAATGTTGGAATATGACTTTCGAGGAGAGAAGGATTTCTTAAATCCTCCAGGTAGGAGAGGTGAGGAAGATAGTGGCAGGCTGTGTGTTCCGGCTGTGAGTCACTCCAGCTGCCACCTGCCAGCAATGTTTTGCTAGGCGTGCTCTTCATCTCTGTGCTTCAACTGGTGAAATGTGGGTGTGCATTTTGGAAAACTAGGTCCACTGCTGCCTTTCCCCATTCTTTTTTCGCCTGCAAAGTCAGTCCAGCACCCACCATGGAAGATGAGTGCTCTGGCTAATTTCTTTCTAGTGAACTGTAGGGCCGAGTCAAGGCATATGCCCCAGTCCTAGCAGATGAGACCTGAGGGCCTGTATACCACGGGCTTCGGAGAAAGGCTCACTCCCTAAGAAACAGACGTCCAGGAGCAGACACCTTCCACCAGCATGTCATTCAGACTGCATGCGATACCTGGAACTGCAGCAGCACCCTGTTACCACGAGGGCTCCAGTTGGAGGCATAGATGGGGAGCACAGAGATGGAAAGAGCCTGGGTCCCTGAAGAGTTTATGGGGACACTGGTCTCAGCTGTGACTGAATGGACACTGGACATCACATTCTGGGAGAAGATACGTTGTCTTTACTGTTCAATCCACTTAATGCATGATCTGTGATCTGCTGTTAGATTTGTTCTGACTGATGTATAATAGTCCTATGTCATGATTCCTTGTAAGAATTAAGGGAGGCAGCCAGGCTGGGTGGCTCATGCCTGTAATCTTAGCACTTTAGGAAGTCGAGGTGGGTGGATTGCTTGAGCCCAGGAGTTTGAGACCAGCCTGGGCAACATGGTTGCCCATCTCTACCAAAAATACTCCCCTCCAAATTAACCAGGCATGGTGGTATGAGCCGGTAGTCCCAGCTACTCTGGAGGCTGAGGCAGGAGGATTGCTTGAGCCTGGAAGGTCAAGGCTGCGGTGAGCTGGGGCACCACTGCACTCTAGCCTGGGCAACAGAGGGAGACCGTGTCTCAAAAAAAAAAAAAGAATTAAATGAGGTAACAATGTGTATAAAGCACTTTGCACAGTTGCTAGTGCTGCTGAGAGCTTGATAAATGACAGCTGCACAGTCGCTAGAACGTGGAAGCCCCTCACCGGGGTGACTGAGTAAGGCTAATGGTCAGTTAGAGGCACTTACAACAGGAAAGGCTCTGGCTGGAGTTCAGTGGGCATTATCCCACGAGTCCTCATAAAGGTCATATGAGGTCGGTACTATTATTATCTCCATTTTAAACACCAGGAAACCAAGGCTCAGAGAGGTGAAGGAACTTGCCCAAGGGTCTGCAGCAAGAATGTGGTGGAGCCGGAACTTAAATCCAGGCCAGGCTTAGAAACTGCAGAACTTACTCATCTACTTTGGGAGACGGTTTCTCCTAGGACAGGAGCCCTGATGTTTCCTTTGTGGGGTGGTGGGGAGCATTTTCATGTCATCAACAAATCCTGCTGCGTGGAGCCCCACCAGCTCCTGGGGAGTCCAGCGCCAGCCTCAGCCCTCTGCCTCACTGTGTCATGGCTGGTCCTGGTGCACTGCCCAGCGAGGCGAGGAAGAGCCAAGAACCCCTGGCTGAAACGCCTCACTAATAGAGTTAGAATGTTCTTGTCAAGAAGGATTTCTTTTGGGGACAGCCAAGTGAGCCACATGCTCAGCTTTTAGAGGCAAAAGGACAAACGTGACGCGTTCTTAGGGACTCAGCTATGGCAGCTGATACTTCCATCCTCAGGGCAGGGCGTACGAAGACGGGCCTGTTAGTTGCACTTGAAATCCAACTTCCTTGGGGGTGTTTTGATGGTTTCTGAACACTCTGGGCTTTCTTGCTATGTTTCTGTCAATTTCCTCTTACGACTTCTGCAGGCAGTCTTGGTGCCAGCTCAAAAGGACCTCGATCGCTGGGACAGCAAGTGGTGAGGATGGCCCCTACCCTCTTGGGGTATCTTTTCAACCCATCAGCTTGTGAAGGGGAGGGTGAGGTACCTGAATCAGGGGAGGGGACCCCTGGTGAGATGCTCGACCATCTTAACATTCTCTACAGCCCAAGGGGAAGTCCTGAGTCAGAAACTGCTGTTTCTGTTGCTTTTAAATCCCAGCCCTGGCTCTCCATGCAGATTTCCTTAGCCAACTTCAAGCTGAATCCCCCGGGAGCACTGGAGCTGGACGCTAATGAAGTCACCACTGAACTCTTGGGAGTCTTCGAAGACAGAGAAGCCGGGAGGCAGCATCTGAGGCCACCAGCCCAGGCCATCAGCTCACAGGTCGCAGCCTCCAGCAGGCCAGGGGCTTGTGTGGCTTGTGACTCAGTATTGGAGATAATTGCACAGAGACTTGCTTCCCTTTTCTTCTTATTCATCTATCCACAACACTGAAACTCCCACCCTTCTTTGCATAATATATGCAACGAGGGAAGCTGTCCCCATCGTCACATGCTTGTGAACAGCCATGTGGGTCAGCTTCTCACTGTGTTGGCTGTCTGGCTGCCATTCCTGGGATCCAACATCTCCACTGTCGCCCTGCTGAGATTCCATCTTGGGGTTATGGGTTCTTGTGTGCTGGTCACAGATGAATGACTTCATATTCTAGGCTGTGCTGATCTTTTTACCACTCACTCAAAAATAGGCAAAATACAGATCCAAGAGTCCCCTTACTGAGTCAGCTAAGCTGCTGGTGAGGAGGATGTGGGGAGTCCCTGCCGGGGCCTGGCCTTGGTCCTCACGTTGAGCCCTAGGCTCCGAGAGCCGGGGTGAGTGGATGTGGTATAAGCACTCCAACCCCCAGTGCAACCTCATCAGCCATCTCTTTTGGTTGCCATTTCAAAACCCTAGTATAATTTTCACTGCTATGTGGTGGTATTTAATTTTACCAAAGTATGACAAACTTGCAAATATATTCCCTTTGGGGCTTTTCTCTCTCCTCCCATTTTACATGACACATTTCAAACAAACTAAATTCTTCCCCTTTCAGCTCCTGTCCATGTCTTTCTCTTTGCGCTGCTTTACGTTTCTTCCTATCTCCTTCTGACGTGATGTGAGGTCTGATGTTACATCTGACTCTCTGGGTGCTGCCGGCAGTGGCAGCTTCAGGGGGTCAGAGGCTTTGTCAGTCTTTTGCTGCTTCCTTCCCTGTGTCTAGAATAGTGAGTGTCTCGTGCCTTGTGGGAACTCAATCAGGATTTGGTGAACAGTGGCGCTAAGCCATTCACTAAGTGTTAAATTACTGGACAACCTGTGATATGTGTTGAGTACTGTGGAAGACATAAATAATGGCCAGATGGCTACCATTGATGGACGGCTGGGTGCAGAGGCCGTGGGACATCTCCACGTCTGCTCTACATTGAACCAGGGAGCAGTGGGACAGGTGGTCAGAAAGCTGGGTTCCAGTGACCAACTGCCTGACTTCATTTCTGGCTGCAGTACTTGGTAGATCTGTGACCTTGGGCAAGTTCTTTAGGCTCTCTCTGTCAGTTTCCACATTTGTAAAATGGGGATAATAGGAGTACCCATCTCGTTGGGGTGTTGCCCAAATTAAATGAGGTCACGCATGTCAAGCACTCAGACACCCTGCAGGACACAGGCTGGATGAAGGCAGTGGTCACTAATCCCTTCAGCAGCTGACAAAGCAGGAACCATTAGGATGCCCATTAGCAGATGAGGAAATGAAAGAAGTTCACCAAAATACTCAGCTGGTAAGCATATGGGGCCTCAGAGGGGACCCATCCTGCCCTCAAGAAGCTTACAGTTCACCCTGGAGAGGAGACAATTGCACAGATAATGATGCTATGCAGTGCACTTTACAAAAAAGTCAGATTCAGACAAGGTGCTCCAATTCCACCGCTCAGATCCCTTTTCTTACAGAAGGACCAGCTCTAGGGCCTGTATACCCCAGTCACAAACCTGTACTCTGTGACTTCCAAATGCCTTGAACAAACTCCCCTGCCGTTTCAAGGGAATCTTCAGTTATGCAAGGATGTGGGCTGGGATGGAACCTCAGTGTCATGTGGTGTTCAACATTTTACACAAATAGCAGGATTTTTGAAGAGTGTTCTGTGAATAGAAAAAGCTTCAATAATATATATCACAATCCAATAGCATTCCCAGTGATGGTTGAGGGTGGGCTATTCCAATTAATCATAGGCTAAATTCATGATGGGACTTACTAGCGACCTGTAGCAAATGTCCATGCATTGACTGCATTATTTCTGCTTTAAGAGTGCTGAGCCCGGGGACCCAGGACACAGTGTGGCTCCCATGAGTTTCTTATTCCTTAAGCCAAACTGCTCCTTGCAAGGTGAGGCTGTTTGCTGCAATTTCACCTAAGGGAAGCTCCATTCCTTCCATAGCAAGCTGAAACTTGTCTTAGATTGAAGGCCCAGTAGGGGTAGTCATTAACTGGTCCTTGCTTTGAACCTTGCCAATGGTGGTAAATATTCTTTAAAACGGGCTGAGCAGGCAGGCATTTCATTGGGGGTGGGCCCTGTTTGAGGAATTAAGTCATCGACTAACAGAGTCTGCAGATGACTTCATGGCAACTTCCAAGAAGCAGGCCATGGTCTGGTAGCCTCTTTAGTGCTCCAAGTCACCCATGGCTATAGAGCATCAGTGGTAGACTTAGGCTGTGTACTGGGGAGAGAAAGTAAAGATTAGCAATAGTAGTCAATGTTAATGAGTACTCCCTATGGGCCAGGCACATGCATGACTTAAACTCCTCATGAATAGGAATTATTATTAGTTTTGAGATGAAGTCTCACTCTGTCACTCAGGCTGGAGTGCAGAGGCACCATCTCAGCTCACTGCAACCTCCTCCTCCCGTGTTCAAGTGATTCTTGTGCCTCAGCCTCCTGAGTAGCTGGGATTACAGGCGCCTGCCACCACACCTGGCTAATTTTTGTATTTTTAGTAGAGATGGGGTTTCACCATGTTGGCCAGGCTGGTTTTGAACTCCTGACCTCAAGCGATCTACCCGCCTCCGCCTCCCAAAGTGCTGGGATTACAGGCGTGAGCCACCATGCCTGGCCATGAATAGGATTTATTATCCCCATTTATGGGAAAAAAGTCTGAGACTCAGAGAGGTTAAGAAATCTGCTCAGGTCATGCAGCTGGAATACTTGACGTCTGATATTTATGGTATCTTGGACGTCTGGCTCTAGATTGTACACTCAGACTCAACTTGTCTGCAAGTCTCCCTCAAGAGAGAAGACAGGCTCCGCAGAGAAGAAGAGGGGGAAGAACGTAAGGGGAGAGGAGGAGCAGAGGAAGAAGAAAAAGTAGCAGGTGTTGGGGAGTGAATTTGGGCAGCTGTGATGATTTGCCCCAGGCCCCCCAAAGGAGCCTGACTTGTTGGGCAGGAGGGCCAGCTCACAGCCGTCTGCAGAACACCAAGGGCAAGTCTGGGAGGTGTGGCTACTAGAGCAACTTCAAAAGCAACTATGTGTGTTTTGCCTTTGGGTATGAGTGAGACTCTTTGGGTTGCAAGTGACAGAAAACCTAATCAAACCAGCTCAACAGAAAAATAAACATTAGCTCATGTAACTGAAATGTGCAGAGTAGATGGCTTCATTCAGGCAAGGCTGTGTCCAGGTATTCAAATAGTGCCTTTCTCTGTGTTGTCTCCTTTCTCAGGCAGGCACTCTCCCAGAGAGATGGTGGTCTGGAGCTCCAGGGATGTCCAAACCAAGTAGTAACCCCAGCAGAAAGAATTGCCTCTCACAAGACTTCCGAAAGGAATTCTGGGACTGAGTGGCATTGACTCTGACGAACTTGGCCTGGGTCAGGTGTCCATCCTTGAGCCATCTTTGGCCCACACTTGTCCATCCCTGCTCATGGGGATAGGAGGATGCGATACTCTGTGCCCAGTTCACCCGTGGGCAGAGCCGGGCTCAGTCCCACTGGACTACGTGGAGAGAGTTGCAGGGTTGGGTGGGGGTCTCTGTATTAGCCTACTTGGGCTGCTGTAGCAAAATACCGTAAACTGGGTGGCTTAAACAACAGAAATGTATATTTTCACCATTCTGGAGGCTGGAGGTCCAAGATCCAGGTGCCAAGATGGTCGGGTTCTGGCGCAGACCCTCTTCCTGGCTTATAGACGGCCACCTTCTCATTATGGCTCACACAGCCTTTCCTCGGTGTGCATGGAGGTGGGGCATCAAGGAGCAAATGCTCTGGTCGATGTCTCTTCTTAGAAGGGAACCACTCCCATCACATCAGACCAGGGCTTCGTGGCATCTAACCCTGGTCACTCCCCAAAAGCCTCATCTCCAAACCCCATCACACTGGGGGCACAAGCATTCAGTTTACAGTCTCTGAGGAAAAGTTCTAGAAGAAAGAAAAGGTTAACATTCTGAGAAGAGAAGACAAAACTGTCAAATGTTCTGTACAAAGATCTGTCTTAGAACTCTCTCATAGTGTTCACCTTCTCCCTTTCTGTTGTCACAGCCAGAGTAGCTCTGGCTGTCACCTCTCCAACAGCTCTCTTGCTTGCAGCCCCGTGGCAACCTATGGGCAGAGCGCACTTCTTAAGGGGCAGTTCAGGTGTGGTTCCCCGCTTTTAACAATGTTTTCTTCCAGGGTTACAGAGTAAGGCATGACATATTGGAAAATATAGAGAAAAAAACTACCCACAATCTCACACTCAGAGGAAGCCATATTTCCTTCCAGCTCTTTTAAACGCACTATATTTTTATACAATTGAGGTCATTGTACTTATACAATTGTGTGTGTTGCTGCTTCACTTAAGTAGCGTAACCTTTTCCCTGCATCATTAAAATACCTTTGTAAAGACCCAAAACCATGGTGGCCAAGGGCGTGAGGTTGTGAGTCTTGTGCCCCACACCATGGCCAGGACATCTGATCACAGGGATTGGCAGCTGTCCCAGGACCATAGTGGGAAAGCACAGTAGGAAAAAGCAGTTCCCCTGATGAAGAGAGTGGGTCTGTTTTACGCAGACAGAATAATACATGTTGATTCTTAACCTTCCCAAAGGCCTACCTCCGTATCCAGCTTCCCGCCTGGCCAGAAGACACAGTGCTCACTCAGCCTCTCCCGCTGTGTCCCCAGCTGCCCCATCCCTGTATCACTCCAAAGCTGGGGTCATGGTCACGCCCTGTATTTCCTGGCTGGGAGCAATCTCACACCTTCTCCTGTCTCCCTACAGGCATCATGTATGGTGAGGACTGCCTAGCTCAGGGCTATCTAGGCCCAGTCCCGTCTTCCCCCAGGTCTGTTCCTTAATCAGTGGTTTCTTAATGAGAATCTATGGGGGGACACTGTGCTCGGGGATGGGGAAGCCATGGACAGCCAACAGGCATGGTCCTGCTCTCCTGAAGTTACAGTCTCGAGAATCAGCCTGTATTAGTCTGTTCTTACGCTGCTAATAAAAACATACCCAAGACTAAGTAATTTTTTTTTTGGGGGGGGGGATGGGGTTTCACTCTTATTGCCCAGGCTGGAGTGCAATGCGTGATCTCGGCTCACTGCAACCTCCGCCTCCTGGGTTCGATTGATTCTCCTGAGTCAGGCTTCCGAGTAGCTGGAATTACAGGCATGCGCCACCACCCCAGCTAATTTTGTGTTTTTAGTAGAGATGGGGTTTCACTGTATTAGTCAGGCTGGTCTTGAACTCCTGACCTCAGGTGATCCACCCACCTCAGCCTCCCAAAGTGGTGGGATTACAGGTGTGAGCCATCACGCACGGCCGAGACTGGGTAATTTATAAAGAAGGGAGGTTTAATTGACCCTCAGTTCAGCATATCTGGGGAGGCCTCAGGAAACTTACAATCATGGCGGAAGGGGAAGCAAACAGGTCCTTCCCATGGCAGCAGCAAGGAGACGTGCTGAACAAAAAGGGGAAAAGTCCCTTATAAAACCATCAGCTCTTGCGAGAACTCACTCACTATCTTGAGAACAGCATTAGGGTAAACACTCCCACGATTCAATTACCTCCCACCGGGTCCCTCCCATGACACATGGGGATTACGGGAACTATTAATCATCTTAATACAATTCAAGATGAGATTTGGGTGGGGACACAGCCAAACCATATCACAACCACACAAATAACAAGGTGACCAGTGCCCTAAACCTCAAGGGCATCCCTTGAGGAATTCCCCCTTAGAGAATCAGGGATGGCTTCATGGAGGAGGTGATGTCTGAGCTGAAGTCTGACAGATGAGAAGTTACCTGGTCTGAGTGGCAGAGAAGAGAGTTTCAGGCAAAAGGGACTGCAGATACAGATGTTCCAAGGAAGCATGGTGACCTCAGAAGTGGGTGAAGCTGGACAGCAGTGAGGTATCGGGAGCAGGACAGGAAATGGGGAGAGGAGGCTGGAGAGGACCGTGGAGCAGAGCAAGTAGCACCTGCAGGACTGGTGCGGGTGTGGGACTGGTGCGGGTGTTGGTCCTTGTCTAAGAGCAATCGTGAGGTGGCGGTTGAAATGATCTGTATGCCTCAGGCATCAATAGTGGATGGCAGTGGATCAGAGCTTAGGAAATAGAAGCTGCTCTAGGTACTCCAAGTTTGTAGGGTTTAATCGAGGAACTGGGGGCTTTTGCAGAAGCAAAGGTAGTGAAGGATGGAGGTGTTGCCAGGAAAGATCATGGTCTGCTTCACAGAGGGCTCAAGAAGAAGCTCCAGCCGGGTGTGTGGTTGTCAGGAGATCACCGAGAAGCCCCTGGGAAATCTCAGGTCTCCCGTGCTCCTGGCTGCAGCTGCCTTGGAGATCAGCAGCTCCTTCTTTTCTTCCACTGTCCAGGTTTCTCACAAGAACCTCTCCTTGCAAAAACGAACCTGAAGCCCATGAAAGAAGGATCCTTGGAAACCCAGATCCTGCCCCTGCAAAGCCACTTTAGCTGGACATGGAAGCAAAGAGAGCCCCAGACAGCCTGTGGCATGGCGTGTGGTTCACAGCAGGTGGTTTGGAGTCTGGCAACTTGGGTTCAAGTCTTGCTACCGCCACTTTTGAGATACGGGACTTAAAGCACATGACTTATTGTGTGGGTCTCAGTTTCCTCTTCTGTACCATCTGCCATGGGTTGGTTAAGAAGCTGAAATAGGCCGGGCGTGGTGGCTCATGCCTGTAATCCCAGCACTTTGGGAGGCTAAGGGGGGAGCGTATCACCTGAGGTCAGCAGTTCGAGACCAGCTTTGCCAACATGGTGAAACCTCATTTCTACTAAATATACAAAATTTAGCCTGGGCCGGTTGTGGTGGCTCACGCCTGTAATCCCAGCACTTTGGGAGGCCGAGGCGGGCGGATCACGAGGTCAGGAGATCGGGACCATCCTGGCAAACACAGTAAAACCCCATCTCTACTAAAAATACAAAAAATTAGCTGGGCGTGGTGGCGGGCGCCTGTGGTCCCAGCTACTCAGGAGGCTGAGGCAGGAGAGAGGCGTGGGCCCAGGAGGCGGAGCTTGCAGTGAGCTGAGATCGTGACAGAGCGAGACTCCGTTGAAAAAAAGCTGAAATGGGTTAATATGCACGATACCCTTAGACCAGCACCTGGAAGTTAGTGAGGCTCACTGTGATTGGCTGCTATTCATGATTCCATAGATGGTTCTGGCCTCAACGTGGAGAATGGATAGCTATGAAGTGATCACAGAAGAGGGACAACTGTCCTGGGAGAGGCAGCACTGGCTGGGATGAGATGGGAGTGACAGGGCCGGAGCACTGCCAATGCGTTTGGGGGCTCCTCAGGGGATGAGATTGGCAGAGCACGGTTGCAGACTGGAAATGGGGACAGGACGGGGAGAAGGAGGCCTCAACACCAACTCCCTGAGGGTCTGCCTCATGCAGCCCCCTGAATGTCGCCGGAGCTCACTTCTCTTTGAGCACCCAGCTCATGCTTGGTGCATGGTGGTTGCAGCAGGCCCCAAGGAGGGCACGTTGCAGATGTGGCTGCAGTGAGCAAGAAAGCAGCCGCAGGGCGTGAAGGCAAGGCCGTAACATGATGCCTGCGAGAAAGAGAGTCACACAGGGGCCTGCGGCAGGTGCTAGGAAGGTATTTCTGAGAACTCGTGAGCAACTGCCTCACAGCTGGGCAGGGGAGCATGCTTTTCCACTGTTGGTGGGATTGTGAATTGGTTCAACCATTACGGAAGAGAATGTAGCGATTCCTCAAGGATCTAGAGACAGAAATACCATTTGACCTAGCAATCCCATTACTGGGCATATACCCAAAAGAATATAAATAATTCTGTTTTAAAGATACATGCATGCATATGTTCACTGCACAGTATTCACAATAGCAAAGACATGGAATCAACACAAATGCCCATGAATGATAGACAGGATAAAGAAAGTGTGCCACGTATATACCATGGAATACCATGTAGCCATAAAAAGGAATGAGATCATGTCCTTGCAGGGACATGGATGGAGTTGGAAGCCATCACCCTCAGCAAACTCATACAGAAACAGAAAACCAAACACCACGTGCTCTCACTTATAAGTGGGAGCTGAATGATGACAACGCATAGACACATGGCAGGGGCAGGGGGTGGGGCGGACAATACACACTGGGGCCTCTTGGGGGGTGAGGAGGGAGAGCATCAGGAACAATAGCTAATGGATGCTGGGCTTCATACCTAGGTAATGGGATGATCTTGGCAGCAAACCACCGTGGCATACATTTACCTATGCAACAAACCTGCACATCCTGAACTTAAAATAAAAGTTGAAGACAGGCCGGGTGCAGTGGCTCACACCTGTAATCCCAGCACTTTGGGAGACCAAGGAGAGCAGATCACCTGAGGTCAGGAGTTCCAGATCAGCCTGGCCAACATGGTGAAACCCCATCTCTACTAAAAATTCAAAAATTAGCCAGGTGTGGTGGCAGACACCTATAATCCCAGCTACTTGGGAGGCTGAGGCACTTGAACCCGGGAAGGTGTAGGTTGTACTCCAGCCTGGGTGACAGAGTGAGACTCCGCCTCAAAAAAAAAAAAGGGGTTAAAAAAGAAATTAAAAAAAAAAACAAGGTGAAATTTACATAACATATAATTAACCACTTTAAAATGTACAATTCAGTGGCTTTTAATACATTCTCACTGTGCATGCATCACCACTCTGCAGTCCCAGAACACCTTCATCACCCCAAACGGAAGCTCTGCACCTGTTACCTAGTCAGTCCTCATCCCTCTCCTGCCAGCCCCTGGCGATGAGTCATCTTTGTGCCTCTTTGGATTTGCCTATTCTGGACATTGCATATCAATGAAATCATAACAATGTGTGATTTTTGTGTCCACCTTCTTTCAATTAGCATGTTTACAAAGTTTATCCATATTACATCATGTATTGGAACTTCCTTCCTTTCACGGCTGAATAATACTTGGTTGCCTGGCTATGCCACAATTGTTTATTCACTTCTGGATGGCCATTTGGGTTGTTTCTGCCTTTTGGCTATTGCAAATAATGCTACCATGAACATTTGTGTACAGATATATGTCTGGGCCTCTGTTTTCCATTCTGTTTGCTGTATACCTAGGATTGGAATTACTGGGTCATGTTGTAACTGTTTAACTTTTTGAGGAATTGTCAAATTGTTCTGATGAATTATTTTTATTTTTATTGTATTATATTTTATTGTTTTGAGACAACATCTTACTCTGTCACTCAGGCTGGAGTGCAGTGGCATGCTTTTGGCTCACTGCAGCCTCAACCTCCCAGGCTCAAGCAATACTCCCACTTCAGCCTCCCTAGTAGCTGGAACTATAGACGTGTACCACCACACCCAGCTAATTTTTGTTTTTGTTTTTTGTTTTTTTTTTGTAGAGACAAGATTTCACCATGTTGACCAGGCTGAATTTTTTTGTAATGGAGTTAGAACTTTTACATCAAGTACATCAAATACACACATTGCTAGACAAATAGCTTGATGAATTTTTCCATATATATGGAAAAAGATAGAACATTTCCATGACCCTGGAGTACTTTCTTGAGCCCCTTTCCAGGCAGCACGTCTCCCATCTCAACAGAAAGGTAACCACTGTACTGAATTCTCTCACTGTCGATTAGCTTTGGAACTTTATGTAAATAGGATCATATAGTGAGTTCTGTTTTTGTCTGGGTTCTTTGTCTCAACACAACATCTATGAGATTCGTTGATGTTGTTGTTATTTTTTATTGCTGAGCAGTATTCTACTGATGAATATACCATACCTTTTTTTTTTTTTTTTTTTTGAGAGAGAGTCTCGCTCTGTCACCCAGGCTGGCGAGCAATGGTGCGATCTTGGCTCACTGCAACCTCCACCTCCCGGTTTTCCTGCCTCAGCCTCCTGAGTAGCTGGGATTACAGGCACACACCAGCACACCCGGCTAATTTTTTTTGTATTTTTAGTACAGATGGGGTTTCACCATGTTGGTCAGGCTGGTCTTGAACTCCTGACCTTGTGATCCGCCCGTCTCGGCCTCCCAAAGTGCTGGGATTACAGGTGTGAGCCACAGTGCCCAGATGACCATAACTTATTTATCCATTCTATTTTTGATGTATATATTTGAGCTGTTTCCAGTTCTTCGTTCTAAGGAACCAAGCTGCTTTGAGCAGCCTGTGCTTCTCTTTGTGCAGATGTGCATGCACTTGTCTTGCTCATGCCTTCAAGGAGGGCATACACTTAGCTTGAGTAGGTGCAGCCCAGCAGTTTCCCAAGGGGTGGAGCCCATGGAGCGTCCACCCTGAAAGGCAGGAGGGTTCCAGTTGTGCCACCTTCTCATCAATATTTGGTATTTTAACCTTTTTTTTTTTTTTTTTTTAGCTATCCTAAAAGAATTTCAATAAAATTTCAATAAAATTCAACTAACAGAATTTCAATAAAAATTATTTGATACATTGAGTGGGTAAAACATTCAGACAGCTTCTAGTTCGAAAAGTATGTAAAAGTTAATACTAAGAGGCCTCCCTCCTGCCCTGCCCCCATCCATCCACCCCAGTTCCCATCCCAATAGGAAAGCCCTATTAATAGTTCATTGTTTATCCTCTCATATATTTTTTATAGATAAAAGGCAATGCAAATATATATATATAGAGAGAGAGAGAGAGAGAGAGAGTCCCCATTTTACACAAAAGGCAGAATATTATGCACACTTTTCTGCATCTTGTTTTTTCCGTTGAGCCATCTTTCAAAGCTCCTTTCACTTCAGTACATGAAATTCATGAGTAGATGTGCCATGATGAGGCCCCCTTGCTGGAAATGTTTAGGTGGTGGTTGATCGTTTGTTTCTACAGAGAGAATTGCAATAATTAACCTTGTACAAAAATGATCTTAGTCCTGCTCAAGAGCAGAACTGGCCAGGCACAGTGGCTCAGGCCTGTAATCCCAGCACTTTGGGAGGCCAAAGCTGGTGGATCGTTTGAGCCTAGCAGTTTGAGACCAGCCTGAGCAACATAATGAGACCTGTCTCTACAAAAAGGAAAAAACTTAGCTGGGTGTGGTGGCACTTGCTTGTGGTCCCAGCTACTTGGGTACATGAGGTGGGAAAATCACTTGAGCCTGGGAGGTCAAGGCTGCAGTGAGCCATGATCATGCCACTGCACTCCAGTCTGGGTGACAGAGTGAAACCCTGTCTTAAAAAAATTATCATTCATATTTACTTATTCATTCTTTCATTCATTCAGAAATATCAGAAATATCACTTGGGGTCCTTGTTAGGTGTCAGGCACTGTTTCAGGTACTAAGAGGAGCCAGTCACAGTGGCTCACACCTGTAATCCCGGCACTTTGGGAGGCCGAGGTGGGCAGGTCACCTCAGGTCAGGAGTTTGAGACCAGTCTGGCCAACATAGTGAAACCTCATCTCTACCAAAAATACAAAATTAGCCAGGCGTGGTGGCATGTGCCTGTTATCTCAGCTACTTGGGAGGCTGAGGCAGGAGAATCACTTGGACCCAGGAGGCGGAGGCTGCAGTGAGCTGAGACTAGACCATTGCACTCCAAACTGGGCAAAAAGACTGAAACTCCGTCTCAAAAAAAAAAAAAAAAAAAAGTACTAGGAGGCATCTCAGGACCTAGAACACTTAGACAGTATGCTGTGCATAAAAGATGCTCAGCCTAATATTTGTTAGGCAATGAAATGAGTCTCTAAAGAGCTTTCCAGCAACACCATTCTTGTTTGCTGTTGGTTGATTTATTGTTTGTGACGTTTTCAACACAAAATCAATTGAAATTCCAGCTTTTACAGTTTGTGAAAATTGTAATCTGTACAAAAAATGCACAAATTTGTTAAGATTTGCAAAATCTATAATTTATTATTTGTGTGACTTGGAAAAAAAATATTTAAATTTCTGAGCTTCAGACTCCGGACTGTATGAAGGGGGATAATAACATAACCCACAGGCTTGTTCAGGAGGGGAGAGAAATTGAACCTTAGAAAGTGCTTAGTGCGGCCGGGAGCAGTGGCTCATGCCTGTAATCCCAGCACTTTGGGAGGCCGAGGCAGCTGGATTACTTGAGGACGGGAGTTTGAGACCAGCCTGGCCAACCTGGTGAACCCTGTCTCTACAGAAACTAGAAAAGAATTAGCTGGGTGTGGTGGGGCATGCCTGTAATCCCAGGTACTCAGGAGGCTGAGGCAGGAAAATTGCTTGAACTCGGGAGGTGGAGGCTGCAGCGAGCTACGCTCGCGCCACTGCTCTCCAGCCTGGGCGACAGAGCCAGACTCTTGTCTCAAATAAAATAAAATAATAAAATAGTGCTTAATATGCAGTGCCTGCCTGCAGAAAGCCCTCAACAATGCTAGCACTGGTTATGCTTAGGACCTGGACAGCTCTGTGACATCTCATGAAGCTAGAATGGTTGAGGAAGAGGAAAGGAGGACTGTGCCACCTCAGCCTTCCTTTCCCTGATCTCAGCCTTCCGTCCCCCGATCTGCTCTTTCCTCTTCCATTTTGAAGTGACCACATCCGAAGGAGGCAGAATCTCATCTGTCGCCCCTTAGATCAAAGTCTCCTTGGTCTGAGCAGCTGGCAGGTCTCTCTAGGTGTCCTGAGGGGGCTGATGGAGTATGGCAGGCCCTACTCCTTGTCTGCCTGCACCTCTGATTAGCAACACATTTCCCCTAGCACAGCCCTCGGGTCACCTACCTGAAGTCACACTCGATGCCCTGAGATTCCTTTTGCAAAGTATGTGACAGCCCTTTCCAGGTCACTGCAGTGGAATTTGACCTCTGGAGCTGGGCTCTCCCACTTTCCAGAGTCATAGTATTCCACGGTTTGTTCCCACCCTCCTCCAAAGACAGCAGTCATGGGCATTTTCATTTCAATGTGCACTTCTTGTTACCATTAGTATTTGTCGATTACAAAAGTCATATATTCTCATTATAAAAATATAGAAACATAAACGGAGAAAGCGAATCCTTTTCTCCAGAAATGAGCAGTGTGTGAAAATTCCTTTAGAATGTATTTGCCTACCCTGACCATATTTTTTAAACTAAAATGGAATAACCACATATTGTTTAGTCATCTTCATTTTCTTGTTTCTTTTTTAACTTTAGGCACATCTTGGACATCATTCCAAATAGAGTCATCCTTTTTGAACGGCTGCAAAGAAACACATCATATGGATGATCTGTAACAGGGGTCCCCAACCCCTGGGCAAGGACCAGCACTGGTCTGTGGCCTGTTAGGAACGGGGCCACACAGCAGGAGGTGAGTGGTGGCCGCAAGCGACCATTACGATCTGAGCTTCGCCTCCTGTCAGATCAGCAGTGGCATTAGTCTCATAGGAGCATGAACCCTATTGTGAATTGCACATGCGAGGGATCTAGGTTGCACACTCCTTATGAGACTCCAACGAATGCCTGGTGATCTGAGGTGGAGCAGCGTCTTCCCAAAACCATCCCCCACACCCACCCACTCCCAGTCCGTGGAAAAACGGTCTTCCATGAAACTAGTCCCTGGTGTGAAAGAGGTTGGGGACAGCTGATCTACAGTATATTGTTCCCACCCTATGGGTTGATATTTAAGTAGCTGCCAACATTTTGCTATTCCAAATAGCTCTGCAGCAACAAACAGCATTATACACGTATGGTATGACACTTGAGGAACTGTAAAATTGAAAGTTGAAGTTACAATTGCAAAAATAGAATCTGGGCCAAATAATAGCCATAATATCAGTCAAGGGCCCACTGGATCCAGGCATGGTTTAATGCGCTTCCTGTTTACCAATTAATTTGATCCTTACAGCAATCTATGAATCAGGCACTGCCAGTCCCATTTCCAGGTGTGAAAACAGAGGCAGGGAGAGGTTAAGTAATTGAAATCACATGGCTGGTAAGAAGTATGTTTCGCCTTCTGACCCATATTCCAACACCGTCTTCCAGAAAGAGTGTATCCAGGCGTGCTGTTGCCAACTCGGCCTTCCTCCACTACCGCAGAAGCAGAATGCGGAGGCCTGCAGCTTACAATGACCGAGTACTTCGCGTAGATTCTGCCATTGCAATCCTTACAACCACCCCATTAAGCAGGAACCCTCCTTATCCCCCTTTACTGATGGGGAAACCAAGGCACAGAGCTTAAGTGTTCACTTGTGATCTGCCTCCTGGTATAAGCAGATTTGGAATCATGATCTGTTGAATTAAACATAATTCACGTGAAAGTGGTTTAAGAAGTTTATGGGCACCCAAGACTACTGGTCCACTAGGTGACCCCTCTCCCCCAGGCATTCCCTTTGTACATCATTGGTGGATTTGGTGTCATTTGTGGTTGGCAGTGACAGTGCCCTTGGAGACCTATGGGGGTGGCTGGGATGATTTCAGCACAGATGTCAAAGCTGAGCCGGCTTCCATCTGTGAGAGGGCAAGACTGTCCTCCAGGCGAGGCTTTGATACCCGTTAGTGGGAAGGGAGGGAGGGCAGAGACTCCCCCAAAGGTGAGGAAGGGAGATGGGAGGGGTCCTTGCTCTGAGATAGCCTCCAGGTGAGTACCTCCTGGGGCACCCACCTGTGTACCCCTCCCCATCCGCTGTCCCCTCCCCTGCACACTGGTCTGGGTTCCTCAGCTTCACTTTGTGGCCTCTCAACATCCAGCCCCAGGTGCAGCCTGGGCCACCCACAGCTTAGTGCCAATTGCTTTACTCAGCTAATTAGATCAGCACCTCAGCCTTCTCGGGTGCCTCTGGATGTCCAGATGTGGGCCTGAGGCTGGGGAGAAAGAAGGACAGTCTCCTTCCCTCAGGGCTTATCAGGAAGGAGACAGACTTATTTCTAAGGAGACACAGCACAGGCTTGCGTAGAATTGGGGGTGCACAACTGATAATGTGGACAAAGCTGTCTCCGGGAGGGACCTCCAAGGAAGAGTGAGCCAGGAAAGAAGGGGAGGGCGTGGCTTCCTGGCCACTGAGGAAGGACAGTGGGGTGGAGTCAGTCCCCAAGGGGTAGCCTAGACTGCTCAGATTCTGCCCTCCTGGCCCCACCCCGCAAACACACACACCAGGGGCCCACAGAGCCCTGGGGCGCTGCCTTTCCTGCTTGGAGAGGGCTGCCCCAGCTGGGATGTGACCCCAGCCCCTGTTCATGAGTCTGGTCTTGGGACCCTGGCTCCTCTGTGGAGTATTTGTGTGTTTGTGGATTCTTTGCTCACTCCTCCACTCTCTTAGAGTGAAGACAGCCACCTCTGGGGTGGAGAGAGGGCCCTGAGAACCTGCCCTGGTCCCCCTGGCTGTAGCATGGTGTGATTGCCAGGGTCTGGTAGCCCCTTTTATCTCCTGCTTCCCCTAGGACCCCCTAATACCACTCCCCTCAGCTGCACAATGGACACGGGATTTCCGCTCTGAACCTTTGCACAGGCTGCTTTGTCTGTCCCAGAACACCTTTCCCCGCTTCTGGGGTAGGGTAGGGTTATTGTCCTGGAGAACCTTACCCATCCTTCAGATCTGCAGTGACATTTTCCCCGCCTCCCCCACTCATTCTGGGTGGAGTGTAGCTGCTAGCCATGGGTACCTTAGCTGAGTTTTAAAAAGATGTCCTTGTACCATGATTATGCAAGATGCTAACATTAGGGGAAGGCGGGTGAAGGGCAGATAGGAACTCTGCTGGTTTTGCAACCTTGCTGCAAGCCTAACATTATTTTCAAAACAAAAATTAGTAAGCAAAGATATCCATTCCTCCCGACAGTCTTAGTGGGCTTGATCTCAGCTCCCACTTTTCACATGCGCAGGGCATCAGACCTGTGTGATCAGCCTGTGTGATCAGACCTATTGGTCCTGTGGGTTAAGGTCTCCCCTTTGTGTGTCCCCCATTAACACGAAGTATGGCTGGATGGGGTGGCGCCCCAGGATACACACAGGCGCACTCACTGATGCCCCTGGTCTTAGCTTCCATAAGGTTCAGCACAGGCTGTTTGACTCCTAACCTGCTGTTTGAAATCACTTTGCTAAATGTCTTTGCATTAGAGCAAGTTTCCCTGAAGCTGACCCAGAATCACTGATTCATATGCTGGTGGTTTATTGGGATACATATCCAGGAGAAACCACTATTGGAGTCAGGAAAGCAGAACTGAGAAGGGAAAAAGTCAAGGAAATCTGTGATTTTAGGCAGAAACCCAGCCTCACCTGATCCCAGGGAGTTCGGGGCTGTGAATGACACCCAGAGCTTGGCCTGCCTGGAGGCAGGACTGGGCTTTCAGAACCTGGCTAAGGGCTTCGGGAAGGTAGGGACCAGGTGTGTCCGGCTCCCTGCACCTGCAGGGGGAGCATCTGTGACACAGAGCACCAGGCGCCGGCTGTGGAAGTTGGGAGGAGAGCACAAAAGCAGAAAGGGGGACCAGAGGAGACCTGGGCAGGTCCAGGTGCGTGGAGTTAGGAGAACAGACAGTTGGGAAAGGAAGGTGGATGCCAAATGGGGAGAGGAGGGAGAAGCTGGAACCGACAGCACGAGCTGGTGCCCCGAGGACAGACAGAGCCTCGCATCCATTCTTGTTGCGTCCGACCATGGTGAGGAGCTGCCCCGGGCCATGCAGTGTACAGTGGAGAGCAACCGTGTTTGGGCGTGCCACGAGGGGCCGAGGTAGTTTCGTCCTTCAGGTCTCACTTGAGGGTCTCTCTCCTGGTCTCCTTCTCACGGGTTGCATTGTGTCCCCTAAAAGATGTGTTGAGATGCTAAACCCCAGGGTCTCAGAATGTGATGTTATTTGGAATTAGAGTCATTGCACGTGTAATTAATTGAGGTAATGAGATCATTTAGAATAGGGTGGGCTCCTGATCCAGTGGAACTGTCCTTATAAGGAGAGGGAAACGTGGACACAGACCTGGAGGGGGAAGACGATGGGAAGACACACAGGCAGAAGATGACCAGGTGGAGATAGAGGCAGAGATTGGGGTGATGCAGCCACAGCCAGGGACGCCTGGGGCTACCAGAAGCTGGAAGGGGCCAGGAAGGCTCCTCCCCCAGAGGTTTGGAGGGAGTTCTGCCCTGCTGACATCTTGATTTTGGCCTCCAGGCTTCTGGAACTGTGAGAGAACACATTTCCGTGGTTTTCAGTCATCCAAGGGTTCAGAACTTTGTGACAGCAGCCTCTGGAAACAGCCTCGCAGCAGAAACCCACATGGAAGACAGTTCTGGAAGCGTGGCTCAGCCAGGCCCCGCAGGAGCTCAGAGCCACCCCAGCCTCTGAGATGAATGTCTCCTCCTCACGGAGTTTTGTCAAGCCCCCTCCCATGTCAGTCCTCTGCCTGGCTCCTTTCTGGTGCCAACCACAGTGGCAATTGCACTGGGGCCCTGGACAGTCTTGCCAGGCTCCCTCAGGAGCCCATCACTCCCTGAGGACAAGGTACTGTCTGTTTCCTTCTTTTGGTTGCCCGAGGGTTCAGCAAAGGGCCAGTTTCCTTGTAGGGCCTTTTGTAACTGATGGAGAGGGTGGGGAGTTGCAAGGAGAGAGAAGCGCCCATCCCCAGGGTGGCATTGCAGCTGCAGGGGCCTGGTGGGTAGGAGTGGGGCCTCCCTGATCTACCGCACTCTGTTGCCCAGGCTGGTCAGCTGATGAACTCGGCTCAGAGAAAACCCAGCTTTTCTTTCCCAGTCCTGTGGGACAGACAGCTCCAAACCCTGGCCCACCAGCTTTCTGCGAGTGTTAATTTATCAGGACAATAATAATCCTCCTATGATTTAGGGTTTGGAGGGATTACCAGACTGTGGTGGTGGAGCTGATAGGCGTTTATTACCTACTTAACCATTTAAGTAGAACAAAAAAGAAAATCCTTGTTGCACAAAAGGTGATGAATGTTTTTGTTAAAACACTCTATTAAAATGATTCATTAACATGACAAAGAATCGCCCGGTCTCCAGGCACCCTTGAGGAGGTTGGAACATCTGACCAGACAAGTGTTTTTGGGGAACTGCAAGAATTCAGGATTTGCTTCTACTCTGCATGGGGTGGAGGGGTGGGGCGCGCCCCCCACCCCATGCAGAGGATGCCCCGCTGCTTTGCGGGATGTGGGGTTTTTTTTTTTTAAGATCCCAGACTCTTGTTCTCCTATGACAGCGCTGCTGCAAACCATATTGCTAAGGGAGCAGCTATGAAAGAGTCCCCACGGGTTTCCCAAAGTCGGCTACGTATTAGGTCATTTGCTCTTCCATCCCTTTCAAACAGCAAAGGTGTCAGCTCGGCACATCACCCCCGTGCCGTCCGATGATAGTGTTAGATCACTCAGTGGCTGACGCACAGTAGGTGGGTTCTAAAGTTTTAATGAACATAAGATGGCAGGAAGTGGCTACCCTGGAGTGATGGACAGCTGGGTCGGGAGGTGTGGAGGGGTGCTTTGGACTGGTCTCGGTTGACATCCTCACTGCTCCACCCTCGCTGTGTGACCTTGAAGAAGTGACTTCTCTCCAAGCTTCAGTTTCTAGTCTGTAAAACGGAGCTCACACCCAGACTTTGTTTCAGGGCTGTCGCAGGGGTTAAATGAGAGCACAGTGGCGATGTTCTTGGGCCAGTTCCTGGAAGGAACGTAGCACATTGCCCGGCACAGAGCAAATGCTGAGGAAAGTCACTTGGGGCTGTCTTCAGGCTGGATCACAAAATTCCTCTTTCAGCAAAGACACCATCTGGCAAGCGCCCTGCAGTCTCCGCCATCCTCTGTAGTTCTGCCAGCTTATTACTGTTTTGTTTAGTTTTAAAAATATAGATGACATTTATCGAGTACTCACTGTTATTTCTCCCTTAATTCTCTCCACAGACCCACGTGGTAGGCGCTGCCATGAGCCCTATTTTCCAGATGAGGAAAATTGAGGCTTAAAAATAGTTAAGCGAGCCGTCCCAGATCACACAGCCAGTAAGTGACGTGTGCCCAATTTGAACCCTAATCTGTCTGAATCTTTGCCTTTGGTATTTACAAAAGTGTCTTGCCAGTTGGGAGAGGCAGGAAATGGGCGAGTGTTTCTTCAGGAATCACGAACCAGAATCTTCTGTGCCCTTTATCTCATCGAAGTGCCACGGCAGCACTTCAAAGTAGATGTTTTATTTCTTTTGATTTATGGCTGTTTGCTCATGAGTGTTATTCCTTTGGTGAGGAAGGAGAGGTCTTGGGGGAGGCAGGCAGGCTTTGGAGGCAAAATGCATTTGGGTTCAGCTTCACGATGGAGCTGTGTGACCCAGGGGACGCTGCTTAACCTCTCTGTGCCACAACTTTTTCAGTGGTAAGCTTGGCACCTACCTTCTAGGGTGGTCTGAGGCACAATGTCTATGAGGGGCTGTGTCCGGTGCCTGCCCACTGTCAGGGCTTGCTAACTGTTGGCTGAGATGATCTGGCAGGACCATGCTGGCCTCCCTGTCATTACTCAGTGGGTGGCGATGATCTATGGGGTTTCCACCACTGCACACTGTTCACACCAGTCTGACCCGCTGATAACTCCTCTACTCCCAACAACAGATCTCCCTATTTTCCTTTCAGTTGAAGATGAAATTCATATTTCTATTATCTACTATAGGTGTGTCTGAGAGCAAAAAGGGGAAAAAAAAGTGATTTAAAGCCTGGAATTCAAACCCCTCAAATCTTTGAAGCTATAGCCAGCTGAAAAAAATTGCAGTCAACTGTAGTCATTCATGTTTATCGGGGGAGAAAAAGAAAAAAAAAAAAGGTTCACTCCAAACAAAAGCCCTTACCAGGGAGAGGGAAAATATGAGAAGTATTTGGTCGGACGCTTCATTTGCTCCAGAGCCTGCCTATGAGCGGCTTACCCAGCCAGGCATTCCGCCCACTGGGGGCTCGACCTGTCCCCCGCCCCAGGACATTATTAAGTTGGAAATAATTAAGGTTGCTAAGTGATTTCACCTCTTGTGAAACTGCTAGAAAGGAATCCAGTCATTGTATAATTAAAAAATGCAGAAAGAAAGGCTAAGAAGGGCAAAAGAAAAGGGAGGAAGGAAAAAAAAGAAGGAAAAAGGGAAGGAGGGAAGGAAGGAATGCGGAAAGGAAGAGAGGAAAGGGAGCTGCGTGATGTGCTCAGGGAATGGGCTCAGAGGCTGGGTAGGGGGCATCTCTTCCTATCACACAAGACGCCATCTCCTGCTCAGCTGCACTGCGGTCCCTGCCTTCGCCTGCCCCTGTGGCCATCATCCCTCCTGGCACCACCGTTTACACAGCTGCCTCCTCCCTGCCACCAGGAGGAACAAAGTGAACCTGCAGTTCTCTCGGCGTCAGACGCCAGCTTCTAAAGGCCCAAAGGGGCCCAGTTAACACACTGAGCAGGAGTTCCGATTCAAGACTGGCTCCTGCGCTTCCCAGCCGTGTGGCCTGGGGAAACATCTTTTAACCCCAATGAAGCTGCCATTTTTGTAGGTTAAAATGGTCAGATATCAGCAATTCCATAAGGTCCCACCTGAATTGCTTAAAAGAATAGAGCATGGGAGTACTTTTCCAGTGGGCAAGCCTCGTCCTACTACGAGGCAGTAACGCATTCCCCACGCAGTCACTGAGTATCTCTGAGATGTCGACGTGGGGCTAAGTTGGTCCGTAGTGTGGACCTGCTTAATCCCTGTAGCAACCCCGAAAATGGATGTGGCTGTTTCCGCATATTGTAGATGAGGCAGCGGAGGCTCCAACAGCCCAAATCTCATGCCTCAGGACGTTCTACTAGAATGTGAAGCAGCTGGGATTTGAACCCCGGTAGTCTGGCTTCAGAGTCTGGGCCCTTCACTATTAATTAGTCAACCATCAATTAATTAAATCAATACATTCATTTGTTCGGGAAATATTTATGGAGTTTTCTTTTAATGAACCATGCACTGTTCTAGGCATTCGAAATGCAATGATAAGGAAGAAAGAGACTCTTCCATGGAGAAAGGTAACATGCGGCAGATAAATAAAAGGTATTAAAGACAATGCTGGCCCCCAGGGGGAGAGATTTTGCTAGGGTGGTCTGGGTGGTGATATAGAAGGAAGAGGCATGGTAGCTGGAACATCTGGAATGGGGCAAAGTGATACTGGCAGGCAGCAAGGTGGGGGGCAATTGTGGGCTGTGGCATGGACTTCCAGGGCCACAGTCCAGGAAGACGTAGCCTGGATCCAAGGCAGGAGAAGTGGGTAGGGTCAGACTCTACCTTGAAGGTAGAAGCAGCAGGACCTGCTGATGACTTAGATGCACGGGAGAGAAGAAGGCTATTGTTTTTGTTACCCCAGGTCCACAGCTACTAAGTTGCAGAGCAAGGACTTGGAGCCAGGTTCTTTACATGGGGCAAATATTCACTTTGCCATTCATTTCACAAACATTTGTTGAGTTTTGTGCCAGGTGCTGAGACAGCCTTGTTCTGTCCCCCCAGAGCTTCTATTCTCCAGGGGAAGGCAGACTCCAAACCACAAAAGTCATTGGGACCCATATAATTATGTAGGTGCAAAGAAGCGGGGTGCCCAACACATAGCAAGGGAATGGACTCCATCACTCCAGGCTTCCTGGAGCCTGCAGAGGGGCAAGGTTGGACTATAAAGATAGCTGGTTGGGCGCGGTGGCTCATGCCTTTAATCCCAGCACCTTGGGAGGCCAAGGCGGGTGGATCACAAGGTCAGGAGTTTGAGACCAGTCTGGCCAACATAGCGAAACACTGTCTCTACTGAAAATACAAAAATTAGCCAGTGTGGTGGCATGCGCCTGTAGTCCCAGCTGCTAGAGAGGGTGAGGCAGGAGAAGCGCTTGAGCCCAGGAAGCGGAGGTTGCAGTGAGCCAAGACCGCGCCATTGCACTCCAGCCTGGGCCACAGAGTGAAACTCTGTCTCCAAAAAAAAAAAAAAGCCAACACCTTCTGATGCTTCCCAGAGGCCAGGGAGTATGCTGAGAAATTTACATCCATTATCTTATGTCAATCTTTATAAGAACCCTGGGAGGCTGGGTGCAGTGGCTCACACTTGTAATCCCAGCACTTTGGGAGGCTGAGGCAGGTGGATCACTTGAGTCCAGGAGCTCGAGAACAGCCTGGGCAACATGATGAAACCCCATCTCTACAAAAAATTAGCTGGGCATGGTGGCACACACCTGTAGTCCCAGCTACTTTTGGGGCTGAGGCTCAAGTATTGCTTGAGCCCAGGAGGTCAAAGCTGCAGTGAACCATGATTGCACCACTGCACTCCAGCCTGGGTAACAGAACAAGACCTTGTCTCAAAACAACAACAGCAAGAAAAACAACCCCCAAAACAAAAAAAGCCTAGGAGGAGGGAACTATTTTTACTCCCTCTTTACAGATAAGAAAATTCAGGTTTTGGGGTGGTGGGGGCAGGTTGCCTAAGGTCACACCACTGGCAGAGCTGGGACTCAAACCTTGGGACTCAGATCCTAAACTTCACCCCTTCCCTCTCTGCTCAAAGTTCTCTGATATCAGTGTCTTCTCATCACTTCTTAGAGACAAAGAGATGTGATTAACAAATCAATATGTCAAATACTAAGCATGTTCTACCTCCAGACAGTCTCTGGTGATGGGAGCAGGTGTGTTTGGGGCAGGGTAGAAGGTTTGAGCTGAGCAAAATTTGATGGAAGTCCAGAATTTTGCATGGTTTTTAATTACTTTCAGATTTAATAGAATATCATTCGGTGTGATTTATTCTACTCAAAGATTGATTAGTAATACAACTTGAATTGTATTCCATTTCCCCACACAATTTAAGATGATTTAGTGTCAAATAAAGACTAAACCTAAAAGCTGTTTCTTTAAAGAGCCCTAGTCGCCCTTGTTCTAATGCACTTGGAAAGGAGAAATTGTGCCTCCACCAGTCAAACAGCAATTTGATCCTTCCTGAACCTCAAACAAATGAGGGTCCTTCCCATCTCTGCAGGGGTAGGTGCTCTAATGGGGTCTGAGTCACCTCCTCCTAGCCCAGCGTTTGTCAGCCTCTGCACTGTTCTCTTCTGGGCTGGATCCTCCACAGCTGGGGGGCCCGTCCTGTGCATCGGAGGGTGTTAAGCAACATCCTTGACCTTCACCCACTAAATGCCAGTAGCATCCCCTTTCCCCAGTTGTGACAGCAAAAATGTCCCTAGACATTGCTCCATGTTCTCTGTGGGGGCAAAATTGCCCCCTGCCGCGAATCACTGCTTTTGTGGGGAACCAGAGCATGTTCTTCAGAGGCAAACTTAAAATCTCACTCAAAAGTGGGGAAACTCCCTCTGAGGGATAAATCACAGCTTTTGTTTCATTTTTCTTTTTTTAGAGACAGGGTCTCGCTCTATTGCCCAGGCTGGAATGCAGTGGCCTGATCATAGCTCACTGCAGCCTCAAACTCCTGGGCTCAAGGGATCCTCCCACCTCAGCCCGAGTAGCTGGGACTACAAACATGTGCCTCCATGCCCGGTTTTTTTTTTTTTTCTAATTTGTTTTGTAAAGAGAGGAGGTTTCACTACATTGCCCAGGCTGACCTCAAACTGCTGGGATCAAGCTATCCTCCCACCTCAGCCTCCCAAAGTGTTGGGATTACAGGCCTGAGCCACCGTGCCCGGCTTGTTTCCTTGTTTCTTTTGTCCCGCTTGCTACGTGGACAGCATCCTTCAGGTGCCACTGGGGGACCCTCAGAGGACTGACACCTGCAGACGTCGGGGCTTAAGAGGGGTGCGGAGCAGGCAGCTACTTGTGCCCTGGCAGCGGTTGTTATCTTTCCATCTGTTTCTTCCCTTCTGTATCCTGGATTCTGCATGAACCAAAGGGCCCCCTGAGGCCTCAAGATGAAAAGTAAAGTGGTCAGAAATGTGCCTCCCTTAATGCTGTTGGAGTTCTTGGGCCGGGGAACACATGTTGTTCCATTTAGTGGATTTGCTCTACCAGCTTCTGGGTGTTCAGCTTTTGGGAACCCCTGTCTCTCCAGGGGATGATGTTACTGTGTGTGTGTCCCTAACACTCTGCAGGCAGTAATTATAGAAATTTGCGGGACGGTCCTCGTCTCGCCGACCCCCTCCCCCTTTTTCCATCTCAGACAACAAATAAAACAACCCAGCTCTCCTTTGCGGCAGGACCACCAGGGCTGAGCAAAGGGCCGCCAGCCCCTCCCCAGGGTCCCTCGCGCTCCCCACTTGGCTCTTTCAAGGGCGTTTCAATGAGCAGCCTTGTTGAGACTTCCACTAGGGCCTGGCCTAGAAGGGACCATTAAAAACAGTTTCATCAGAACAAAAGCGGTTCTGTTCTTATTGTCCCCCTGGCTGCAGTTTGGATGCAGCAGTTGAAAATCTATCTGGACCGAGCAACAAATCTGGACCCAACCAGGCTGTGGAGTTCGCCCTCAGTAGGGATTTCTGGATGGATCCTTGGAGCAGATAATTTACAACTAAAGCAAAACACAAGGAGAAGCTTTTTATTTGGCACAAATGTTTTCTATTAAAAGCCTTCGGAAGCCCCAGTAACTGGAGCTCTCTTCTTACACGAGCTCGAGGTGATTGTATTCCTGCACACAGAGCCCCTTAAAAGAATTCCTGGTTTGAATGCCAGTCTTGTCTGCAGGGAAGAGTGTGGAGCTGCACTAGGAAAGATCGCACGGAGCCCAAAGCATGTGGAAGGGGAGTGTCTTTGGGTTGATTTTAAATGCCTGCCCTGGAAGCTTTGTGGTTGGTGATTTTCTGCTGCTGAGACGCACCAAACAGGCAGGGGCATTTGTGGTGTGGACACAGGGAGAACTGCCCCGGAGAGGAACTGTTGGTCTGTCGTGGGGGATGGAAACTTTTGTGGCTAACTTTCTGGGACATCAGATGAGGTCAGTGCCACCAATTCCACAGAATGGACTGCCTAAAAGAAGTTATTTTAAAATTTTTATTTGTTTTAAAAAAGTTATTTTTAGGTAGGGTGTGGTGGCTCACACTTGTAATCCCAGCACTTGGGGAGACCGAGGCCGATGGATCACCTGAGGTCAGGAATTCGAAACCAACTTGGCCAAGGTGGCAAAACCCCGTTTCTACTAAAAATACCAAAAAATTAGCCAGGTGTGGTGGTGGGCGCCTGTAATCCCAGCTACTTGGAAGGCTGAGACAGGAGAATCGCTTGAACTTGGGTGGTAGAGGTTACAGTGAGCCGAGATCACGCCACTGCACTCCAACCTGCGCGACTTAGGGAGGCTCTATCTCAAAAAAAAAAAAAAAGTTATTGAGAAATTTTTTTCTGTACTGCCAAAGATGAAATTTCGAGAGATGACTAGTTTCAGCAGCTTATTTAGTTTGAACTCTGGAATCCTCATGCAGATTTCCAGAATGGTCATTTTCAAAACTGCCAGCTAGTGTCTGTGTGCAGGGCCTAGCGCAGCTCAGAGCCACTTTCATTCGGGTCATGCATTTGTCAAAATAGAAGAGTTGCAGGAGCCAGTTTTGCTGTTTTGGATTCTCAACTCCAGAAAAAGTGTCCCTGCAAGGCCCTGAGGACGACCCCCAAGTGCAAACAAGAACGAGCCAGAAATCTACAGGCCAACAGGTGTATCACAGCATTTCTGAGAATTCTCTATCAGATGGACATCAGCTATATTGCTTTCCCTGTGCCCAACAACCAGGACATTCCTGGAGACTGCTTTTCTTTCTCCCTTGAGGAATTCAGAAGTGCCCTCCTGAGGAAATGTCAACTGTGAGGCCGACATGAAGAGTGGTACTGGCTGCCAGTCTCTCTCTCTCTCTTTCTTTCTCTTTCCTTCTCTCTTCTCTTTCACATAGTCTCACTCTGTTGCCCAGGCCGGAGTACAGTGGGGGTGATCTCAGCTCATTACAACCTCTGCCTCCCGGGTTCAAGCGATTCTCCTGCCTCAGCCTCCCGAATAGCTGGGATTACAGCCGCCCACCACCACACCTGGCTAATTTTTGTCTTTTTAGTAGAGACAGGATTTCACCATGTTGACCAGGCTGGTCTTGAACTCCCGACTTTAAGTGATCAACCCGTCTCGGCCTCCCCAAGTGTTGGGATTATAGGCGTGAGCCACTGTGCCTGGCCAGTTTGACATTTCTTTTCTCTTTTTTTTTTTTTTTTGAGACAGAGTCTCACTCTGTCACCCAGGCTGGAGTGCAGTGGCAGCAATCTCAGCTTACTGCAAACTCTGCCTCCTGGGTTCACGCCATTCTCCTACCTCAGCCTCCTGAGTCTGAGTAGTTGGAACTACAGGTGCCTGCCACCATGCCTAGCTAATTTTTTTTGTATTTTTAGTAGAGACGGGGTTTCACCATGTTAGCCAGGATGGTCTCAATCTCCTGACCTCATGATCTGCCTGCCTCAGCCTCCCAAAGTGCTGGAATTACAGGCGAGAGCTACCGCACCTGGCTGACATTTCTTTTTTTTTTTTTTGAGACTTGAGTCTCACTCTGTCGCCGGGGCTGGAGTGCAGTGGCACGATCTCAGCTCACTGCAAGCTCCGCCTCCCGGGTTTACGCCATTCTCCTGCCTCAGCCTCCCGAGTAGCTGGGACTACAGGCGCCCGCCACCTCGCCCGGCTAGTTTTTTGTATTTTTTAGTAGAGACGGGGTTTCAACGTGTTAGCCAGGATGGTCTCGATCTCCTGACCTCGTGATCCGCCCGTCTCAGTCTCCCAAAGTGCTGGGATTACAGGCTTGAGCCACTGCGCCCGGGCCTGACATTTCTTAAATTGATTTTGTGTTAGGCACTTTCCGTGGATTATCTCATTGGTTCTTCCCAGCAATCTGAGGGAGACAGATGAAAGAAATAATTTTGCCCATTTTATAGATGAGAAAACAGAGACCCAGAAAGGTTTGGCAAATTGTCCAGGGTCACATGGTGAGCGAATGGCAGATTCTGATTCAGGAGTCCTGGGTGGGCTGAGGTCCTGCTCCTGGTAGTGCTGAAACCCCGTCTCTACTAAATAGACAAAAATTAGCCAGGCGTGGTGGTGGGCGCCTGTAGTCCCAGCTACTTGGGAGGCTGAGGCAGGAGAATTGCTTGAACCGGGAGGTGGAGGTGGCAGTGAGCCAGGATCACACCACTGCACTCCAGCCCTTTCTTTTCTAAAAATAAAAACCAGAAGGCTCCTCCCCAGTGATGTGAGCGGCTCCTTCCCCCTCTGTCCTCAGGGGTCCCTGCTCAGATCCGGGGCTTTTCCTGATCACTATAGCTACAGTGGCATCCTTGTCCCTCTCTGCACCCCTGCCCTGTGTTACTGGGCCCTGTCTAACAGCCCTACTAGGGTAAAAGCCTTGTGTGGAGAAGTTTGGTCCATGTTGTTTGCTACTGTATGCACCACGCTCAGAACAATGTCTGGCACCTGGTAATATTCATTAAATAATTAATGCAAGAGGATAGAATGAACCCCTAGAAGAATCTATTCCAAAAGCAGACAAAAGGAGTTTAAAATTCAAAGTAGGAACAAAGACAGGGGCACAAAAACCAACACACAAGCAAAACCCAGCGGCAAGCCACAGCCGCTCCCTGATTGAGCAGCTATGTCTTGAGTCCCTGCTACCTGCCAAGTGCTGAACCAGGAGGCAGGAGCCTGCGGCAGATGGTCTCATGATGGAGGTGGATGAGAAGTCACGAACCACACTGGACTGAGTTAGGGCTGCAGCTGAAAAGGGGCAGGGGCTCTACGAACTCCTCTATCGATCAAGTGTTCATTGAGCACTGACTGTATGCAGAGTCCCGTGTTAGATACAGAAAGTATAAAACAGTGTATGTGGCATGTCCTCTGGGAGCTCACAAAGCACCCAGTGCTAACGACCTGCAAACCCATGCCAGTGTGGAAATTCAGAGCTGGAAAGGCCATTGTTGGGGGTAAGTGCCTGCTCCCCAGGGCCTCTGTCTGTCTGCGGAGCCCCTGTTCAGCTGGGTGCTTGGCCATCAAGGGGGTTTTTTGATCAAATTTTCTTTTCTTTTCTCTTATCTTCCTCTTTCTCTTTTTTCTTTCCTTTCCTTCCTTTCCTTTTCTTTCATCCTTTCATTCTTTCTTTTTTTTGAGATTTCGTTTTGCTCTTGTTGTCCAGGCTGGAGTGCAATGGCATGATTTCAGCTCACTGCAACCACTGCCTCAAGTGATTCTCCTGCTTCAGCCTCCTGAGTAGCTGGGACTACAGGCACCCACCAAGATGCCCAGCTAGTTTTTCTATTTTCAGTAGAGATGGGGTTTCACCATGTTGGGTAGGCTGGTCTCAAACTCCTGACCTCAGGTGATCCACCCATCTCTGCCTCCCAAAGTGCTGGGATTACAGGTGTGAGCCACTGCACCTAGGCAAATTTGGTTTTCTTTTTACTGACCCAGTGTCCCTTCCTGGGATTCAGGTGACAGCATACCCCTGCTTTGGGGAAATGGTGCCTGCCCTACCATATGGTCTCTGGTGGGGCTGACCCAGTGCCCTGACCTCCACCCTGACTCAGAGGTGAGCAGGTGAGGCTGGGAAATCCAGGTGCTCCCTTCCCCGTTTGCCATTACTGGCGTGCGAGGTGAGCCAAGACCTGGATATCCTCTCCTGGGAGCAAGAGGCTCGCTCTCTCTTCCCAGAGTCACTTGCTGGCCTTGACATGTGGCAATGCAGAGGAAAACCTCTCTGCGGTAGGAAATAATGAAGCCAGCATTCAGAGAGATGCCAAATTGAAAGATGGAGACAGAGAGAAACAGAGCCACGGAGACAGAGGTCACTCCATGAGCCCCTGGGCACACTGTTGATAGGACTTCCCTGTTAGAGACTCCACTCTGAGTTGGGCATTGAGCCGTTTTGAGGTGGGTTTCTGACGCTTGCACATGATAGATCTCTGACTTAATATAACAGCTTGCGAAACACTCTACCCTCTCCTCCCTAATTAAAGACTGAGAATGTCATCCCAGCACTTTGGGAGGCTGAGGCGGGTGGATCACAAGGTCAAGAAATCGAGACCATCCTGGCCAACATGGTGAAAACCTGTCTCTACTAAAAATACAAAAATTAGCTGGGCATAGTGGCGCACGCCTGTAGTCCCAGCTACTTGGGAGGCTGAGGCAGGAGAATCTCTTGAACTCAGGAGGAGGCGGAGCTTGCAGTGAGCCGAGATCCGGCCACTGCCCTCCAGCCTGGCGACAGAGCAAGACTCCGTCTCAAAAAAAAAAAAAAAATTGAGAAGTCCCGCAGTGAAGAAACGTGTTTCCCTTTCTGGAGCCCATCGTTTCTTAAACTTACTTGACAGAAAGCCATTTTCCCTAACAACATGTGCAAACATTTTTACAAACAGGAGAAAAAGAGAGGGTCCTTGATGCAGTGAAACATTGAAGGAGTGGAGGTGGTATTTGCAACACGAAACTCCTCTGGAAATCAGGGCTTCAAAGTGGCTCCTTGAAGCCAGACATAGAGAATTATCTAGATCAAATGTTCCTGTGCTGTTGTAGAACTTAGCTCCTGAGTAAGGAATTTTGTATCTACACGGGGCCATTTTCACAACACGACTTTTTTGAGTCACGTTCTGTTGTTTTATCTATAAAATTTCTGCCTCAGAGACAGGCCTGCTTTTTAAACACAGGGTGGTTTTATCTGCTCAGCCTGTTTATTGCTTCATGCCAAGAAGGCTTTCCGAAGTCACAGATGCCTTGAACCTCTAAGCAAGGGACTCAAAATGTCCACACTGGATTGATTTCTTTTCTCTCCTTAAAACAAATGGAAATAAAAGAACCAAATGTCTGTAAATTGAATTTTCTGGTTGTAATGAGGTGGTTCCCACCCCCAACCCCCAGCAAATTCCTACATGGCATTTGGGGATGAAAGAATATTACCCCATAAAAACAAAATCAGGGCTCCAGTGCCAGAGATGTGGAGGGTTGTAAGGAGCCATGGTTTACAGTGGGGTCCAGGGAAGGGAGGTGGTGGTGGCTTGAGGTGTAGGGTAGCTTCTATGCTTCACTGGAGCCCTAAAGAAAAACCCCTGGACTTGGTATCTAAACAGCAGCCTTAGGAAATGGTCTGGGTCTCAGGTGACCACGATCTTTTGCAAACTCTTTGATGTCTGGGAACATGATGTTTCCTGGCTTTGCAGATGCAGGCAGCTCACTGGGAGCTTGCTGGGAGCAGAGATGGGTGGAGCAGAAGTCTGGCTGAGGAGGGACACTGAGCCTTGGAAGAGGAGAAGAGACCAGGGCCAGCAATGCCCGTGTGTGGAGACTCTGTTCAGGGACAGGGGCCCCAGCTGGAAGTTGGGTCGCAGTTCTTTGGGCTGTGAGAATTGGGCACCAACTCGAGTCACCCCAAGGAATGTGGTGGGATCATAAAGACCCCTGTGGGGAACCATCAGCTCCAGGAAAAGCCGGAGTTAGGAGGGTCTTCTGGAGCCAAGCATCCCAGATGCTCTTGTGGTCACCACAGGGCCTTTGTACCCACCGTTGCCTCTGCCCACAGTCCCCTCCCCCTACTCCTCCTAGGCCTGGCTTTGGAGACCTCCCCTCCTCAGAGAGGCCTTCCCACCCTCTGCTCTCAGCCTCTCACTGGGCTTTCTTTTTCTCCATGGCACTTGTCAGTGACTCCTGCTTCTCGTCCATCTCCCCTAACTAAAATACCTGTGTGAGAAGTCTTGAATATCTTTCCACTGCTACTGTCTCATGGTCTGAAAGAGACTATCACATGGTGGGAAAAATTAATATATATGTGAATGAATCAATGAATGAATAAAATTTCAGGGCTGCTGGGTACAGTTGCTGAGAGTGTGTACTGCACAACTCCGGAGGTCACTGTTGTCAAAGGCAAGAATAGGAATGTTGATGCCAGAGTGCACAGTGTACAACCTACACTACTGGACCCCAGTGGCCTGAGCTCCTTTGTAAGGCAAGCTTGTTCACCACTCATCATGGCCACACTTTCTACCTCTTGACCTGGCCTTACTCCTGTAACCTCGTTTTCTCTGGATTTCCTATTTCAAATACCCAAGGAAGTGAATCTGATAACTCTGGATAGTTGTCTTGCCTGAAGCCATGTCATCGGTCACTCTGGGCAGCTTGGAATAATGGCCTTCACATGACATCTTCTATCCTGGTTATTTCAGGCTGGGGAAGGGGCAAGGTTGCCTGTGGTGGTCACCTATGTGTGCTGCCTGCCTGGACCCATGCAAATACTTCACACACAATGTCTCATTTTATCCCCACAACATCCCCACAACAAGGCAGCACATTTATTTATTTATTTGTTTGTTTGTTTGTTTGTTTGTTTGTTTATTTATTTATATCTGAGATGGAGCTTTGCTCTTGTTGCCTAGGCTAGACTGCAATGGCATGCTGTCAGCTCACTGCAACCTCCTCCTCCAGGATTCAAGTGATTCTCCTGCCTCAGCCTCCCAGGTAGCTGGGATTACAGGCATGCACCACCACAGCCAGCTAATTTTGTATTTTTTATTAGTGGGTTTCACCATGTTGGTCAGGGTGGTCTTGAACTTCTGACCTCAGGTGATCCACCCACCTTGGCCTCCCAAAGTGCTGGGATATAGGCATGAGCCACTGTGACCGGCCAGGCAGCACTATCATTATACCTACTTTACAGGTGAGGAAATGGGCTCAGAGACTGCTATCAGGCTGGCTGAATTAAAACATGGTTCCATTGCTTTCTGGCAGTGGAATTGATTAATCTGAGCCTCAGTTTCCTCATCTGTAAATTGGGCACAAAAGTATCTATTTCAAAAGAGTTGTGAGGATGAAAGACATCGTTGGTACTGATGTCTGTTGGTGTGCTGTCCTTCTCTCCGACTCGGAAGTGCTTGATGCCACTGTCTGCAGTGATGCCACGGGTGGGAGGAGCTTGCATGTGCTCTGAACACTTGACGAAAATGAAAATATTTGTTTTTTAGGGTTTGTGTTCTGAGGCTCAGTTGTCTGGGACACAAGTGCTTGAAGAAGAGGAAAGCTCCCCGGGACGCTTGCACACGTGCTCCGGCAAGGCTGCATCTGACTCTCAAGGCTGTTTTGTCACCTGATCTCCCAGTGACTCTGAGATGTGTGATGAGTCCGGCTCAAGGAGTGGGGAGCTCAGGGGCATGCCCACTGCCACTCAGCAGGTGAGTGACAAGCCCGAGTCAGGCAGTATTCCACACAGAAACCAAGACGTGCTCGCAGAGAGCTCATTCACTCATTCAGCAAATCTTCACCGAGTATCAGCTACATATGGGACACTGTTGTGGGCTCTACTCATGGTAGTGAACAAATCAGACCAAAACACATGCCCACATTTCCATGGCAGGAGAGAGACAATGAACAAATGAACATGTAACTGTTGTATTTCAGGTGGTGGTGGTAAGAGAAAAAGAAAACATGGGTTGCTTCTGATAGACGGGCAAGGGAAAATGTCAATGGTGAAATATTTGAGCAGAGACCCAGAGGAGGTGAAGGAGGTGAATATCAGCATGAGCCTTCCAGGCAAATGGCACAGCAAGTGCAAAGACCCTGAGGCTTTTGCGGAACCAAGGACACAGCTGATGCGTCTTGCTTTATGCATAAAAGCCCTTAGTGTAGAATTGCCAGATAGAATACATGGTGAGAGGTTAAGTTTGCATTTCAGATAAACAAAGGCTCATTGTTAGTATAAGTATGTCCTGTGCAACTTGGGACATATTTATTTAAAAAAAAAAATGAGTCATTGTTTATCTGAAATTCAAATTTAACTGGATATCCTATATTTTTTATTTGCCAAATCTGGCAACTCAACTCAGTGGTTTGTCATCATGTGAGCTATGGAAATAAAAATCTCAGGCTGGCTTTCCAGGGGCAACTGGCTGGGTGAAATAGGGGATCAGAATTGGGTCATCCAGGTTTGAATGCTGGCTTTGTCATTTGTTAGTCATGTTTCTTGGCCAAGTCCTTTGACCCCTGGGCCTCCATATCTTCATCTGTGAAATGGGAGATACTGCATCCAATTTCAGGGTGATTCGAAGACAAGAGCTAATCAGCAAAGCTTGGACATCAGATAGCTGTGTCATTCACGCTCACTCTTATTAGTTGTTGCATCATGTGTAAGATGAGCTCAAATCTGTTAATCTTCCCATAAGATCTTTTCACATGAGTTGGGACTAACCTGTTATATTTAGAGTAATGGTTTACCAACAGGGAGGCAATAAAGATAAAACTTGAAGTAAAAGAAAGAACACAATTTTTTCAATGAGCAGAAACACAGTGAAGGAGGTGAGAGAAGGAAGAAAACAATAGAGATGGAGAGAAGCACGACGTGGGGTGGTGAGGAGTTCCCAGGACCCTGGGAGCCAGGAGCCCAGCCTAATCCTAGCTCTGCCCTGATTCACTGTAAGAGTTTGGGTTCAACAGTTTCTCTCTGGGTGTCAATTTCTCTATCTTCAAGATGAAGGAATTGAACCACATGTCTGCAGGACTTTTGTTGTAATGGACTGGAAACTCAGTACACAATGGCTTAAGCTGAACAGTCCTGGGTGGGGCTGGCTTCAGGGATGGTGGGCTCCAGGGACTCACTGATGCTGTCGGTCTCCTGCCCCCTCTTGTTTTACTGTCCTGTGGCTTCTCTCACAGGGCAGGCTCTCCCTGAAGGGAGGGAAGATGACTGCCAGCAGCAGCCCCTGACCTAGCAACCCCAGTGGGAGGAAAGACCCCTTTTCCTGGTAGTTCCAGCAAAAGTTCTAAAGTTGAATCTCACTGACTTAGATTAGGTGACATGACTGTCACTGAACCTATCGCACGTGCATCTCTGGTTGACCAGGCTGGGTCACGTACCCACTCTGAATTTTAGAGAAGAGGATAGTTCAACCTGAAATACAGGGACTGACAGTGAAGAAGGGACATTTCCACTGAGGAAAACAGAGGAAATCTTGGCCAGGCACAGTGGCTTATGCCTGTAATCCCAGCACTTTGAGAGGCCAAGACAGATGGATTGTTTGAGGCCAGGAGTTCAAGATCAGTCTGGCCAACGTGGTGTAACCCTGTTTCTACTAAAAATACAAAAATTAGCCAGGTGTGGTAGTGCACATAGTAGCTGTAATTCCAGCTACTCAGGGGGCTGAGGAGGGAGAATTGCTTGAACCCAGGAGGCGGAGGTTACAGTGGGCTGAGATTGTGCCACTGCACTCAGCCTGGGGACAGAGGGAGAGTCTGTCTCAACAAAAAAAAAAAAAAAAAAAAAAAAAAAAGCAAGAAAGAAAACAGAGGAAATCTTTGCAGAAGATGGAGAAAAGGCAGGGTCTCAAATTAGGTGGGCTTCCAAAGTGTTTTCTATGAAACCCTGGGAGCAGAGAAAATGGTAGTGAAAAGAAACCAAGCCTGGGGGCTCTGGGCCCCTGCTGGGATCACCTGATAAAAGGCAGGGTGTCCAGTCCGATTTGAACTTCAGATAAACAACGAGTGAATTTCAGTATGAGTATATTTAATACATATACTCCAATATAATGGGATATACTCATACTAAAATTCATTCATTGTTTATCTGAAATTCAAATTGAACTGCACACTCTATATTTTTTTGCTAAATGTGGCAACCCTAGTCCCTCCCCTGCTCTATTTAACCAAAGAAGCTCTGTTTCTATTTTCTGTGTCGAGCCTGTGTGGAAAATTTCCTTGACCAAAAGTTTTAGCTGCTGAACAAAAGAGAAGGCCTGTATCCTTTTAACTGACATGGTTGCCATGCCCTCTCCAGCTCCCCAGTGCTATATCCAGCAGGGCTCCTGGCTGCAGGCAACAGAAACCAGCTTGGGCAGGCTGGTGCAGAAAAGAAGTCCACTAGAGGATCTTGGAGGCTCACAGAACCCCTGGGAAGGCCAGAGAACCAGGCTTGGGGGCTCTGTAGCTGGGACACGGCCCCAGATCACTCTGCAGAATGGTCTGGGCCTGTGCTGATAGCTTCTGGGGTCGGTGCCTCTGACTGACTGAAACTTGGTCACCTGTCAGGGCTCTGGCTGCAAAGCAGGCAAGACAGTGCTTTTCTGGATATTCACCAGATGGGGCATCCTCAACCAGAAGAGAGGGCTCAGATCTAGCTGGGAGGAGGGAGATGCTGAAAAGCAGGAGCAATGAACCCTCACTCCTGCTCTTGCAGGTGGAATTCTGGTTTTTGATGTTTCTGGGGAGAAGGGGAGCTTATCAGATCAGTCACCAGGGGCCAAACGGCAGCGTTTTGCTGGGAAGGGACTCTGGGGAAGGTTAGGGTCAGAGTTTGCCTAAAGGGGCCAACAGTTCCAGCCTTTTCAACCACTGGCTCAGTAGCCCTCAAATCATGAATTCAATGGAGCTGTCTTGAAATGCACCATCCTTAGTGGTCCTTTGGTTTGGGTGGTGGGTTGGGGGAGTCTGGGCACATCCTCCAGACACAGCAGAGCCCTTCATGAGGCCAGGGGCAAACCAGATTCATTGGTTCTGACTGGTAGATGTGTCTTCTTTGGTCTAATGACCAAAACGAGTTCAATTAGTTGCCAATAGATAAACATTGAGAGATGTCACCATTCAAACTCAAGTTTCTAGCTTCTCTGGAAAATTAGAACTATCTGGTGATGTTGGAATCAAATTTCTGATGCCATCCAGAAATATTCCTTGGGCCTCACATTGCATCTCTGTATTTGTGTTACCTGGCTGGTACCCATTGGCTTTTGAGTGCATGACTTCTGCAATAAAGGAGGAATTGAAGAGGGGCTCAGAGGTATGTTCCTCAAACACTGATAGGGCATCTACTGTGTGCAAGGCCTCCATGGGCACTGGGAGGTCCATCCAGGACTAAGACAAACCATGTGTTTTGGTGTACCTGAATGTTTAAGGACTTAGGTCCTGGAATAAGATAGCCAGTGTCAGAATTCTGATTTTACCATTCATTCACCATTGGTGTGGCTTCGGGCGGGTTCTCTCAAGTATTTGAGCCTCAATTTCCTCATCTGTAAAATGGGGATAATAATAATAATAATAAAATAATACAAGGTAGTTGGGAGAAGTAGAGTTAAGCCGGAATCACAGATAATGAAGTTTTAATTTGAAGCCCCAGTTGGTCGGCTGTAATTTCAGAAATCTAGAGCCTCGATCGTCAACATACAGTCTGAAGACCACAGCCTCTGAGCCCCCAGGAGCTGATAAGGAGTGCAGAATCTCAGCCCACTCAGACTGGCTGTGTGGGAATCTGTGTTCCAGCAGACCCCCAGGGGATTCATATGCACAGTTGGGTTGGAGAAGTGTTGCTTTAAGTTAAAACAAGGAAGGAAGGGGCTGCTCCCAGGTCACTAAACGTTCACTGATGCTTAAAGGCCTGTGCTGTGTAGACAGATGTGGCTTTGGATCCTGGCCCCATTACAGATTGGCTGTCTGACTTTGGGCAAGGTGCTCTCTGGACGTTCGATCTCCTTCTCTGCCATCTGAGGAGCAGAACTAGCCTCTCCATGCAGTGAGGGGTTGCAGGTGATGTGGGCTTGGGCAGGGCAGGCTTAGCAGGTGTCCAGCAGAAGCAAGTGCTCCCAACAGGTGACAGGTCGGCCGCTCCCTGTCACGTTTTGGAAGGAGGAAAGGGCTACCTCTAATGCTGAACCAAGGATAGTTAGTGCTCAAAACCATACCAGACTTCCTCCAATCAAGGAAGAAATACAGCCCTGATAATAATAAACAAAACACTGCTTCCCCCTAGCTGGCTTCCAGATCCTAGAAATCCTGCATAGTATCAGCTTTCTCTAGAGTGTGTGTGTCGTCTCTGTTTTCCATTTGGAACTGTGGCCACTGCCATGTGTACTTAAGACTGATGGAAGACATTTAGTCTCTCATTCTGCTGCTTTTAAAGTTGTGCAAAGAAAATCTCAGAGTGGGCAAAAGTGAGGAGTCCAAGCCTCCTCACGTGCAATGAGAGATCTGCATGGGAGACAAAATTTTACCACAGGTGTGCTCTAATAACTTCTTCTGCAGGGTCCACCTCTCTGCACACAAGGATTTTCAAGCCTGTGCACGAGGCGGCTCTTGGCCTTCTATTCCTTGTTGGGGTTGGAGGCCCAGGTCATCTGGCCTTAGTCAGGTGGTGTGGACAGAGAGAGTGGCCCACTGGCTTCCTTGACTGTGCTCCCCGGGGAGCCCCAGGGCCGGCGAACCTCCTCTAGGGCAGATGGATGAAGATGAGGTCCCCACCTCGCTGAACAATGTGTGTGTCAGCAGAATTCTTTTCTTCTTTTTACTGCCTTAGAGAGACATGCTGACTTGGTCAAAATCGCTTCGGCAAGATGTGACTGATGACGGAGGAAATGAAAACTCCTGGCCCAGTACTGGGAGGCCAGCAGGCGAGGGGCACGGACCCTGGGCCGGGGCCGCCTGACACAATAACACCCCTCACAATTCCAGGCCATCTTTCATCCAGGCGAAGGCGGCCCCAGGTGTGGAGCAGACTGGGGCAGATCGGATTACGGTCCTGGAGCCTAGTGCTGGGTGCCCTGGCCAGGGGAGCCACAACTGGGAGTGTGTGGGTGGGGGACTAGCTGCTGGGGAAATGAGATAGGCCCCAGGGAAGTCCCTGGGCCCGGCTGGCCTGCCGTGGGCCTGGGCACAATGTGAGGATTGGAATGCAGTGATGACCCTTTCATCTCTAATGTTCCCTTCTACTTCGCTCTCTCTTTTGCTCTTGCTGTCAGAGTCAGGATACATTTGCTTTTCTCTGCTTGGCCAAAAAGCAGATCATCATGAAAAGTTTTGTTGTTATTTTGTAACTCAGGAGGCTTTTTTGTTACCATATTTTCCTTTTCATCCAGATGGTAACATAATCACATTTATCAAGGGTTTTCTTTGTGTCCCAGGCACTGTGCAAAGCCCTTTCCATGAATTAACTTCTGAAACCTCACAGGTATCCCAGAAGACAGGCGCTATCAGTCCCCCCATTTTACAGATGGGGGAACTGAGGTGTAGAGAGGTTAAGTCCCTTGCCCATGGTGCACAGCTGGAAGAGACAGAGCTGGAGTGTGAATGTGGGTGGGCAGGCTCCAGTGCCCAGGCTACCTCCTCCACACAAGACTTGACCTTGGCAATCTCAAAGCCTTTTCTGGTGGTGGCCTCAGCTCCCAAACTGGCATCGGATGCACTCCCAGATGGATATTTCTTGCTTGCTGGTTTTCTTTCATTCATTCATTCATTCGGCATTCACTGAGGGGCTGGTGCAGTCTTGGGGATGCCTCTGGGGGAGGAAACAGGGAAAAGAAAGACCCCCCTCCCCCAGCATGGATCACAGGAAAGATAAGGCTAAATGGGGGTTTGTGGGAGTTCAGAGGAAACCTTATCTCTTGAGGTCTTGGATGTGAAGGGCATGTTGTCTCTTCCTCTTGCATGAGAAAAGATGGCATCTCAGAGGAAGGGTTTCTGGGGAGAGGGATCTGGGAGATGCCTTAGCTTGGCGCCTGCACTGGCGCCTGCATGGTCAGCCCTCAGTCAACTGGTCTCTTTAGGTGTTGGCTGTGCTTATTACTATTCATTCAACAGGTACTAATTGAGCACCTGCTGTGTGCCAGGCTCAGAATAGGCTCAGGTGAGATGCACAAAGAAGGGTAAACTAGAATCCTTGCTTAGACACTGACAGATCAGTTGTTTCATATGTAAATTGTAGCACTGAGACCTGCTGCCCCTGCCCCCAGCCTCACCTGCTTGTGAAGATCCCTCCAAAAGATTTGAGAGTAGATAAAAAGCAGAGACTACTGCTGAAGGGTAGGGCTGCTTTGGCTCCTTGTTATTTCAGACTTTGGAAGAAAGTGACCTCCTTTCTCTCTGCTGGCACTGGAGGTGGCATAGCCTGCCCCTGGCAAGCCAGCGCTGGAGGGTGTGTGCAGGGCTGGGGACTGAGCCTGGTTTCTGTTCCCTTCTCTTTAGGGCTCAAGCACTTGCTGTTCCTCCACCTGGGATGCCTTTCCCTGGAAAAGCCTGTCTCTTTCTTGTCTTTCAGAACTCAGGTCAGTGGCATCTCCTCCAAAAACTCCCCTCCCCACCCTCCATCACCTCACCCTGTTTATCTGCCCCTCCCTCCCCCTGCCCCCCCACCGACTGCCTGTCAGTTATCACAGGCTGAAGTGACCCAGGTTCTCCAGTTACACACTCTCAGATGGATCCTGGATGACTGACACTACTGCAATTTCCCCAGTGGCCCTGGGGTAGGATTCCTGCACGCCACGATGCCCAGCTTTCCTTCTCCCTCCTGCATGTCCTCCTCTGCCTGGCTTCTGAATTGTTTCCAGAGAGAGTGATGGACAAGACCTGCCTCTTCTCCAGTCTCTGACTCTTATTTGAGGCCCTTGCTTTGCTTCCCTGGCCTGGAGGCCGTGGCTCCTTGATGGAGTCCGCCATGTGGGTTTGCTCATGGCTGTGTCTTCCTGCCCAGCATTGTGCTTGGCCCCAGGACTGGCCACATAATATCTGGGTCAGGTGCAAAATTAATATGGGGCAGGGGGGACTTTGTTCATAGGTGATTTAGAACTGCATATGGTGACCCCAGAGTAGGAAACCAAGTGTGGGGCCCTTGAGAGCTGGGGGGCCCTGTACGATTGTCCAGGTTGCAGGCCCCACAGCTCCCCACCTGATATCCTGTGCTCCATGCTTGTCTGTTGAAGGAAGGAGTGAATGGATGAAGATAGGTGGTGGGGGTGGTTTGAGGGCCTTGCCTGGTGGGTGGGCAGAGGCCTCTCCCTGGCATGGGGGCTCAGGACCTGTTCCATCTCACAGCCTGGTGCCTATGTATAAATGGCCAGGACCTGCAGGCTGGCATGGGGGCTCAGAACCTGTTCCACCTCACTCTTGGGGCCTATGTATAAATGGCCAGGACCTGCAGGCTGGCATGGGGGCTCGGAACCTGTTCCATCTCACAGCCTGGGGCCTGTGTGTAAATGGCCAGGACCTGCAGGCTGGTAGTTTTCTGCTCCTTGCCTGGCCTCTGGCCTCCCCTTTCTCTACCCACGTGGCTCCTCAGGCTGCTATCTAGTTCAAAAGCCCCCAAGGGAGACCCAGAGGACCACTTGGCCTAACTACTTCTGCTCCAGAAAACTGTTGAAGACCATAATTCTCTTCCCCAGCTCTCCTGCTCCAGGAAGGACAGCCCCAAAGTGAGGCTTAGCCAGAGCCCCTCCCAGACAACCCCCCTGCCCCGGCCCGCTTTCCTAACCTCAGCCCTTCCCAGTTCATCCCAAAGCCCCTCTGGGGATCCTCTCTCACCCAGCCCCAGCAGGGGAAGGAGACAGGATGGACTTTTACCCCGCTGCCCTCACTGAGTGGTCTGGGGACTCCCTGTGACAGCGCGCATGTCTCGGTATTGATTGAGGGATGAATAGATGAGGAGAGGCAGGAGAGGAGGCTGATGGGGAGGTCTCAGGCACAGACCCTTGGAGGGGAAGAGGATGCGAAGACCAGCGGCTGGCTCCCCAGGCACTGCCACGGGGAGGGCTGATGGGAAGCCCTAGTGGTGGGGCTGGGGTGTCTGGTCTCAGGCTGAGGGGTGGCTGGAAAGATACAGGGCCCCTTAGAGGAGAAGGTGGGAAGAACCCCCCAGCTCACACGAAGTTCACTTATTCACTCAACAAATTGTGATTGCGCAGCCACAGTGGCTACCAGGCGCTGGGTTCAAGGCACTGCGGGCACCAGAGCTGCGGAGAAGATCGCTGGTCCCGGCCCCAGTGCGCTGGGCGTCTAGCGGGGATAAGAAGGCAATAAAGAAGGCACGGAGTAACTCAAACAGCAATTCCAGACAGCAAGAGAAATTACAGGAAAGAAAACATGTGCGTGGGGGTGAGGCGAGGAAACAACCTCAGCTTGGCAGGTCTTGGAGGTCTCTGGGAGAAAGCAGGGTCTGATGGGGGGCGGGAGGTGGGGAGCGGGGAGCGGTCCAGGCGGAGGAAATGGCGAGCGCAGAGACAAGCTGGCAAGCGGTTCAGAGAGGCGCGGAGGGGTCAGCGTGGCTGGCTTAAAAGGAGACGGGGACTGAGGGGCAAGACCGCCTCAAGGGTCACCGCTTCCAGGAAGCCTTCTATTTCCGCACCACCTCCGCCCTCCCCCAACTTTTCCCACCGCGGCCCGCAGCCCACCGGTCCCGCTCGGGCCGCCTTCCTGGTCCGGACCGCGAGTGCCAAGAGGGCAGGGCCGGCTCGGATTCCTCCAGCCGCATCCCTGCGACGTCCCGCCAGGCTCTAGGCACCCCGTGGGCACTCAGTAAACATTTGTCGAGCGCTCTAGAGGGAATGAATGAACCCATTGGGCACAGCTGGGGGGAGGGCGGGGCCGAGGGCAGGTGGGAGGCCGCCGGCGCGGGAGGGGCCCCTTGAAGCCCGTCCTCCTCCTCCTCCTCCTCCGCCCAGGCCCCAGCGTGTACCACTCTGGCGCTCCCGAGGCGGCCTCTTGTGCGATCCAGGGCGCGCAAGGCTGGGAGAGCGCCCCGGGGCCCCTGCTCTCCACGCCAGAGGTTGGAAGAGGGTGGGTCGCCGCCGCCTGAGGGCGAGAGCGCCAGAGGAGCGGGAAGAAGGAGCGCTCGCCCGCCCGCCTGCCTCCTCGCTGCCTCCTCGGCACTGGCTCTCTGGACTCCTAGGCTTGCTGGCTGCTCCTCCCACCCGCGCCCGCCTCCTCACTCGCCTCTTCGTTCGCCGGGGCTGCTTTCCAAGCCCGGCGGTGCGCCCGGGCGAGTGCGGGGCAAGGGGCCCGGGGCCAGCACCCAGCAGGGGGCGGGGGTCCGGGCAGAGCGCGGCAGGCCGGGGAGGGGCCATGTCTGGCGCGGGCGCAGCGGGGCCCGTCTGCAGCAAGTGACCGAGCGGCGCGAACGGCCGCCTGCCCCTTCTGCCACCTGGGGCGGTGCGGAACCGGAGCCCGAAGCCCGGAGCCCGGAGCCCGGGTCGCGCGTAGAGCCGGCGCGATGCACGTGCGCTCGCTGCGCGCTGCGGCGCCGCACAGCTTCGTGGCGCTCTGGGCACCCCTGTTCCTGCTGCGCTCCGCCCTGGCCGACTTCAGCCTGGACAACGAGGTGCACTCGAGCTTCATCCATCGGCGCCTCCGCAGCCAGGAGCGGCGGGAGATGCAGCGCGAGATCCTCTCCATTTTGGGCTTGCCCCACCGCCCGCGCCCGCACCTCCAGGGCAAGCACAACTCGGCGCCTATGTTCATGCTGGACCTGTACAACGCCATGGCGGTGGAGGAGGGCGGCGGGCCCGGAGGCCAGGGCTTCTCCTACCCCTACAAGGCCGTCTTCAGCACCCAGGGCCCCCCTCTGGCCAGCTTGCAAGATAGCCATTTCCTCACCGACGCCGACATGGTCATGAGCTTCGTCAACCTCGGTGAGTAAGGGCACTCGGGGGTATGCGTCTCTGTTCGGGGGCACTTTGAGACCGGGAGGGAGGGAGCCGCTTCTTCTATACAGCCCGCCCAGCTTTCTGCTCCTGGTTGAAATCGCAGTGCCTGCCCGAGGGTCTCCCACCCACGGCCCTATGGCTCCCAAGCTGTGTGCGCCTCCGGGTCTGGCGCAATGGGCTCGGTGGGCCTGTGGGGGTTACTGGGAAGGAAGGATCCACCGAAGTCCCCTCCATGTTACGCCGCCGGCCGCATCTCTGGGCTGGAGGCGCCGGCCGTTCAAAGCGCGGGGCTTGGTCATGTGAGCTGTTCCGGGCCGGCGCGGCTCGCGCTACCTGGATGTAAAGGGCCCTTCCCGGCGAGGCTGCCTTCCCGCCTTTCCTGGGCCCCTCTCAGCCCTGCCTGGTCCTGGCATCGCGGCCGTCGCACTCCCTTACCCGCCCTGACAAGCCCTACCTGTCCCCTAGTGGTGCGCCCGCCTTAGCGTACCGCGCGCTCCGAACGCCTTGGGGCCCCTCTCCGGGCCTCCGGATGCCCCATTCTCTCTTGGTTGAAGCTGGGGAGCTTGCTAGTTTGCTTTCTTTTCTTTATTTTTTCTTTCTTTTCTTTTCTTTTTTCTTTTTCTTTTTTTTTTTTTGAGACGGAGTTTCGCTCTTCTTGTCCAGGCTGCAGTGCAGTGGCGCAATCCCTGCTCACCGCAACCTCTGCCTCCCGGGTTCAAGCGATTCTCGTGCCTCAGCCTCCCGAGTAGCTGGGATTACAGGCATGCGCCACCACGCCTGGCTAATTTTGTATTTTTAGTAGAGACTGTGTTTCTCCATGTTGGTCAGGCTGGTCTCGAACTCCCGATCTCAGGTGATCCTCCTGCCTCAACTTCCCAAAGTGCTGGGAATACAGGCGTGAGCCACTGTGCCCTGCCGCTAGTTTTCTATTTTAAATATTTAGTGGTAGGTCTCGGGCTGGCAGAATCCATTTTCAGCATTTATCACGTGTGGCGCGCAAACCACAGGTTTTGGCGATTGGGTTGCGCGGGATCTCTGAGCTGACTCCGCGGGGGCGACTGGGGGTCCCAGTTTACGACTGGAGCCGCGACGACCCCGAGGACGCGAGCCTGGGGCTGCGGCGAGGGCCGGGGAGCTCCCCCTGCGTCTGCGCGCACTCATTCTCCAGACTTGCTCAAACTACCCCCCCCCCCGCCCCCGGCAGCGCACTGCGGGACTGATGATCAAATATTTGGTTTCCGAGATAACACGCCCCGATAGCGCTGTTTCCTGAGCGCTTTCATTCTACTTGTGTAACTTGCTGCGAAAACCCGAACCAAGTCAAGACAGCAAACTCACGCCCACGGGCGCTGTGTCAACATGGAAATAATGATACTGAAGCCCCACGCTGGGCACCTGGGGCGTGGACTGGGGGCGCGGGGAAGCGCAGATCCGCCTTCCTGCTTCCCCCTCCTGATAAGGTCCCTGGAGTTCCCGGGGAGGCCATTGTCTGTACTTAATAACCAAATCCAGCTAGTGAGCCAGGCTTCAGCGAGCAAGGGGTGGGAGTTTTAGATGCCAAAATACCTTTAAGAAAGTTTAAATTATACTAAGCAGCCAGTTAAGAAGGAAGCAGCAATATATGACCTGATTTAGAACCATCTCCAAGATGCATGAGGTGGAAAGAAGCAAGGTGCAGGTGAGTGGCCTGCATGTATGCTTTTGTATATCATGGTGTCCTCCTGGAGGAAGACACCAGGAACTGGAGAGAGATTTTACTGGAGGGCTAGAGAGGTGGGGGCACAGCTGGGGCTTGGGGAGTGGGAGCTGGGGTCTGATTTTTCATTGTCTGCACTTATGTATTGGTGATTTTTTTAAAAAAAACAATGTGTATTTATTAACTATACCAAAAACTAAAGGAAAATTCCAAATACATACACATAAATAATGAACGCAGAGTTCTGTCGCCCTCCTGAAGCCTGGGGTTAGCCAGGGCCCTTTCTCTGCTGGGGGATTTATGGCATCTTCCGTTCTGTTGGGTACCCCGGACTCCCACTGAAGGTGCAGGTCCCAGCGGCTGCCTTCAGAGCCTGGCTGGAGTCATTAAAAAGGTATTTGTAATCTCCGGCTTCTGTAGAAGGCCCTGCAAACCAAGAGCAAAAAAGCCGCTGCTGCTTATGGGCCGGCGGTGTGGACTAGGCCTCAGGGGCTCCCTGTCCCCCAGAGAAAGACGAGGTTGCTCGGAGGGTGCCTCTGGGAACTTTGGTGCTGGCTATTTGCTTCCCCCATGGCGGCAGGAGCAAGCTGGGACTTGTTTGGGAAGGCCACAGCTGGGTGGTTTTCCTCCTCTGGCTGTACACACACCTTTCAATCCATTTCTTTCATCTTGAAAGGACAAAGACCGGCTTGTCTGAGCCTCTTAATCAGCCAGGCTGGCTTTGGGCTTTGTGGGACCCTGACTTTCTCAGGTCTAGCTTTCTGGGACATCACTCCAAATTAGATGGCAGAGTGGCTTTTAACAGAGCGCACTGACCTTGTTTTCTTTCTCTCTCTGTCCCTAAACTCGAGGTCATTAGTTAGGTGAAGACCTGGGCTGCAGTTTGGCGAGACGCTTCCTGTAGATGCTTCTAATGTTGGCCTTTAATTTCTGCTAAGCAGCAGCACAGGAATAAATTGCCTGTCCCTTCAGTTCTGTTGTAGCCTGGAATTTCTCCATAGGAGGGACTTGGGGGTGGCAGTAGGGTTGAAGAGGGTTGGGGGGAGGTGTAGCAGACTTGTCTGGCCACTGAGTTTGCTGAGAAAGAACACTGCTATACTGTTTTTCCTTGGATTGCAAATCATGTTGATCTGTAGTATTCAGTTTTCTAAAGGTAAGTTTATTCTCGCAATTTACCGAAGAGTGAGAAAGTATCACTAGCACATATCAAACTATTCCTTATTATTATGGTGGGATTTTGTCGGGGGGTGGGGCATGGGTGAGGATCTTGGCAGCCTCTGTTGCCCCTTCCCCCTGCACTGCATAGCTCTGCTGTCTTGCAGGCAGGCGGCCTGCGTACGCTGGGGGACCCCTGCCTGAATTCTGAAGGCTTTTGCAGACCTGGTGCGTTTATTCTTCCTTCTGTCTCCCGCCAAACTGGTTTTTGTTCCTGTAAGTTGTTCTTGGAATTCAACTTTTTTGCCAGGCTGAGCGGGATCTAAACTAGAGGGAAAACTAGAGGGGAATTTACGACAAAACCAGGTGGTGGGAATGAGGACTAAAGGCTGCACCTTATGACAAAGCCCAGCCTGTACCATAAAGCCCCAGGCAATGTGAGCTGAGCTGCCTGAGTGAGACTCCCATCTTCCCAGCCTGGGCCCCTTAAGTTCAATGGCAAGATTTGTAAACTGGTTTGGATTAACAACCCCAACTCCTCTGTGTAGACTTAATTTTGGAATTCAAAACAGCTACCCTCTCTTAAATAATCCCCAGGCAATGGCGATTCTGCCCACTGAATCTAGCCGTAGCCCGTTACCGTTCCTTCTTTGGGAAGACGCAGCAGCTGTGTTAGGGATCTTCTAAAGTAGCCGGCTGGCACTAGGGCAGTGGAAGTCATCATGTTTATCTCTGGTCCAGGTAATGAAGGCATGAAATTTGTGTAATCTTTGACGCTAAATTGAAAAGAAGAGAAAGTTGGAAACCTATCATTATTGGAGTCAGCCTATAAAAGTGGCTTTTGTTAATGTAGCTGAAGAGTAGGGAGAAGGCCGTGCAGTTTGATTTTTGCTTTTATGCCATCTGGCTGTCCTTTTTGTTGACAAGTGTTTGGCATTAAGACCTCTCCCATTGCCCCTCAAGAGCAGTCCCTACCACTGTAGAGTATTAGAAAAAGATTCTGTTACAGTTTAAAAATTTCCTTTAGGGAGTGCTTCGCAAAGGGGAGCGTGGACTGCAGGCATTTGCAGCTGTAACCTGGCTTGTGTTAAAATTTGGAAGGGGCTGTTCCACATTCCAGCACTCGGAGCGCCGGCCCTCACTGGTGAGCAGCCAAAGGTTAATATAGATGTCACACAGCTCCCCCCTCTTTCTTTCTTTCTGCAGAGCGCCTTTGCTATAGGAGTGCACCAACAGCTGTGTTTTTCGTAACCCTTTCAAAATCACTTCTTTTAAACCTCATTTTCCTGCTTATATAAATCAAAGATTTTCCTCCACTTTTCCCAAGCATGTATGTGACCCAGCTTTGAACTTTTTTCATCTTCTATGTATTTTCCTTCTGGAATCAAGGCAGGGTAAGGCTGAAACCTGGATGCCAGCCTGGGTGGCTGTTTTTGGTTTTGGTTCCAGGGTTGTCATTCGGTAGTGGAGCGGTCCCCATGGAAGGGGTAACAGAGATGGCCCACTTGCAAATCAGTTTCAGGGGGATGACTCTCTGAATGCACAGAGAGAAGAAACTGCTTTTGAGATGCAGCCCCCTCAAGCTACAGTTTGGGGCTTTACCATGGCGTGGTAGGCTATCAAGCCTTGGCCGAGATAAACACAGCTGGTGCACAATCCCCTGAATGTGCCCTGAATCACACCGGCATGCCTGTGATGTGAGTGAATATCACATGTCCGCTGAACTCAGAGACAAATGATGACTTCATTCCAGGGAGAGTCCCATCTAAGTTGATTGATCACTCCTATCGCTTTTAATATCTCCCCCTCATTTGGTAAGGTCATATTTGGCCCATTGCAAGAATCAGCATGTCCTAAGTCTCCCCCGTCTCCACCCTTCCCCGTCTGCCCATCCGTGTAACCGGCTGAATATTTTGAATGGGGAGCCCTTTGCACCATGCTTCTGGCCACATGAATTCTTTCACGCTCACTCTTCAGGCTTAGCTGGGGGGCTGTCGGCACACTGTTTTCTTGGCAAGCCACTGCAAGGCTTCACCTTAATGCACTCTGACACTGTCACCGGGGTTAGGGCACAGGCGGGGATGTGTGGGACCTGTCATGTTATCGTCAGAAGGAATGTGCGGATTAGCCTTTACAGCATAGTGGTGGGAGAGCACTGCAGCTGTGTACACTTATTATAAAAGATTTAAGTCCCACTGGTAAAATCAATATATTGAATTGCACAACCCTCTGCTTTTAATTAGTTTAAATCAAATGCGCCGGTGCCATTTTGCCTCCTCTCACCTTCATGGGGTGAGGAAATACCAATATTTACATAGAAACTGTTAATTTGTGGTGAAAATGATAACACATTTAGCTTTACACACTCAAATTGCTCCAGCCTGATGGATCCCAGATCAACGTGGAGTTGAGCTGAGGAGATGACGTCACCAGGAGCGGGGAGGAGACAACCGTGATGTCTGTTGCCTGGACCCTGGATTCCAGATGCAGGTGGACATGTGTGTAGAGGCAGTGCCTGGGGAGGCTGGTCCTTCAGAGAAGTGAGCTGGTTCTTTCTATTGCAGATCAGAAACAGTGAAATTTACCCACATCATCTAAAATCCTTTCTTGGAAGCATTCTTACAAAATTGCGAAGGGGGCACTTGCTCTTGGGTCATTTTGAGCCTGTTCTCCCAGTATGCAAGGGTCATTTGCACTGGGCAGCTCAAGGCACGGTGCTATATTTATTCCAGAGCTTCACATGCTTTTCTTTCCAATCCCTGAAACAGTTTATAGAGGAAGGGGGGTTTGTTCACTGCAAATGATCCCATGTATGACCGCGGCTATTATGTGAGCCGTTTGGTATTAGCTGTGTGTTCAAGCTGGGATTGAATTTTCGCAGCAAATGGCATCTGACAAATAATATTTGACAAAAAAAATGTGACTTGGTATTTCTTAATATGGAACAGATAGGTCATTTAAGCTTCCCCAGCAAAAAAAATTGCTCAAACCCGAACTGAAACAGCAATGCCAGGGAATACCAGGGCGGCTGCTGTGTGTTTTTCCCTCTCCAAAGTGGAGTGTTTATGATTTGGGGGGATATTAGAGTGCATGAAGTTTGACACTTACTTATGCGAAACTCAGGCTAGCGTGTGCGGTACTGCCTTTTCAACATTTGTGTCGGAAGGCATGGTGGGGAGCCGCGCAAAGCCTGTGCTGATCCGCGTGGAGTGGATTGAATTAATGACAACTCCGAGAGCACCAGCTTTAGGGTAATTGCTTTATTGTTTTGGAGCCAGGGTGCTTATAATCCGGTTCCTGTGCAAACATGTTGAACGTGTGTTAATGCATTTCCAAACCAGAGCCTCTCACACAACCCTGCTTTTCATTAATTGATGTCGGTAGCATGGTACAGTATTTCAAAGGGCTGGCCAAGTATAAACTGTGTTTCCAATTTCCTTCCTTTCCTGTGTTTGGAATGCCAATGTTAATTTGTTCCCATGCAGGAGCGGGGGCTGCCAACCGCGGCTTTCTATAAAGGGCTTCACAGTGAAGGCTTCCAGCCCTCGCTGATGCTTGGGGCTGCCTGGCCAAGTCTCCTGACACTTTGCAGCTAATTCTGGGTGATATATGGAGTGAGGGGTTGGGGGCTTCACTGCCGTGTAACGGAAGTTCTTGGTGACAGCCGTGGGTGTGACTTGGCAAGGGAGGTTGGAACGGCATCCACAGTGATTCTCTTTAGACACAGCCTAAACCCATGTGTCTGTTTCCATGATGACTGCATATTAGCTGTGTGACCTTGGGCAAGTTACTTAACATCTCTGCATTTGTGTCCTCGTTTTATAAAGGCTGCAATAGAATCTCTTCCTCAACACATTCTGAAGAAACAGAAATCATATCACTCATGTGCAGAGGCCATCACCTAGTAGGTGTACAACAAATGGTAGCTCTTGTTTTTACTGCTTTGGCCAGATGAAGATTTACGTTGGTATAGTAGTCCAAATTTCAGTTTTTAACTACTTACTCTTAAAATACTGAGATTAAACTGCCCATGTTGTTTTAAATGTCAACAAAATGATCTCCAGAGTGTGAATATGCGCGCGCCTCCCTCTTTCAGAGATCACTGGAATTTGAATGAACGCACCAAACTTATTTGAGGATGAATAGAGTCTAAGACTGAATCTTTCCCCCAATTTTAGCATCTATGGTTATTTAATGATTTTACTACTTGGGAAACTGGAACTCAGTGAGAGGGTGTACTGGAACTCTCTGTACTGCCTTTGCAACTTTGAATTAAAAATTAATTTCAACATAAAATGCTTAATTTAAAAAATCACATTACTGAAGTATTTCTTCTCACTCCTTTCTGGAAGACGGTCAAAGTACAAATTGTCTTTCCCTTCAAGGGAGTGACAAGCCCAAAGCATTCATTAACAGAACTGCACAACTTCCCCACTTTTTATTGGAGCAGGTGCAAGGCTGCCCAAGGCTCCCGCAGCTGGGGTTAGGCTGCAACAACAAAGCCCTGTGTGAATTCAGCGTGTTTAGAAGCCTCTGGAGACCAGAGGACGAAAGAGAATGTCTCCAGGGCCAGATACCGAGGGGTGGCATTTCTCACTCAAGACTTTCCGTAAATTCCCTTCAGCTCTTTCTATACTGTTTGGAAAATCCGACTTACCAAGTATTAGGTTTCCCTGCA
>NC_045453.1:29949995-29990177 GCF_002776525.5 Piliocolobus tephrosceles | reverse complement strand
TATACTGTTTGGAAAATCCGACTTACCAAGTATTAGGTTTCCCTGCATCTCTGAAGTCATGTGTTCTGTCACATCTTTATCTCCCTGGAGTAGCTTTCAAGTTTCAGTCTTTCGTTGCCTGGCTTAACTAAATTTGGCCATGAATAAAAACTTGCACCATTTCCAAAATCGAGAACTTGCATGTTTCTAAGCATTGGGTTTAGGCCTGCCCTGTCTTGTGCTTCCAGCCTCTCTTCTGCTTTCATGTAGTTTGGACTACATGAAAAAAAGAAAAGAAAAAAGAAAAAAGCTAAGCTCTTAGCATGACAGTTGGCATATAATGGTCCAAGTACTCATCCCCCTGGCAACTTACACACACAAAGGCAGGCAAGTTTTTTTTTTTTTTTTTTTTTTTGTGGCTTGTGTTTTGGCCTTCAATAAAGGACACTTTTCCGGTTTTTTTTTTGTTTTTGTTTTTTCCAGACAACCTTATTCTCCCGCCCATGCACAGCCTTGCAGAACTCTCATGATATAGAAGGTGCTCGGATATTGGTTGTTTCTGTGCATGTATGACATGAAGACATTCTAAGCAGTCTCTTCTGAATGCTTTTGATCACCAATTCCCACTACTACCTTTTCGGGTACATACCCCAAATAGTAATAAGTTGTATAACTACTGCAGGATAGCTAGGATAGCTTGTACTTCATAAAACATAGACAAAACTAGAAATTTAAGTAGGAGACACTAAAGCTAAAGCAATACAAAATTTTGGTATGAATATAAATTTTAGCTAATGAATCATTTTAATTTTAATTGTTAACACAATTTTAATTAATATACATTTAATTAAAACTTAATTAAATTTTAACATAATTAAGTTTGCAGTCACGAAAATTTGCAATGCAATGGACTGTTCCTTGATGTTTTCGAAATTGTGATTTAACAGTTTAGGATTACTGATCTAAAGGCCTGGTCCCAAATTTCGATGACCCTTCATCCGGTCAGTATACGTGAAGTTATCGCATGTGAAGAAACTCACAATCTTGGTGGGTTAAAAATCCCAGAAGTTTGTTTTTCATTTGTATCAGGTTATAGCTCTATCGTGGGTTCAGGGTTGGGGTGTGGAGTTCTGCACATTGGTGGCAGCAGGGTCCCTGGGAGAGGCTTAGGTCCTCAGAATGTCACGAATAAGGTGCCAGAAGGAAAGACAATGTGAACTGTGCCTTAGCTTTTAATACTTCTGTCTGGAAGTGACTTTCTAACTTCAACATTTTCTATTTTTGTATATGTTTTATGAAGTACAAACTATCCTAACTAGTAGTTATACAACTTATTTCTTTTCTTTTCTTTCTTTCTTTTTTTTTTGAGATGGAGTTTCACTCTTGTTGCCCAGGCTGGAGTGTAGTGGCGCAATCTTGGCTCACTGCAACGTCCGCCTCCTGGGTTCAAGTGATTCTCCTGCCTCAGCCTCCCAAGTCGCTAGGATTATAGGTGCCTGCCACCATGCCCGGCTAATTTTTGTTATTTTTTATTTTTTTAGTAGAGATGGGGTTTCACCATGTTGGCCAGGCTGGTCTCGAACTCCTGACCTCAGATTTTATCCACCCGTCTCGGCCTCCCAAAGTGCTAGGATTATAGGTGTGAGCCACCTCATCCAGCCACAACTTATTTCTGTTTAGGGTATGTACCCCAGAATTTACTCTTCCACCTGAAAGAGCTTCTGCTCACACTTCATGGGTGAAAGTGGGCCATGTGGCCAAACCTGACCCAAGGTGGGCAAGGAGATGACGATGCCACCACTTGCTCAGAAAGGCAAAGCACCAGAGAGTGTCCAGGAAATGGCACGGATGACACCACACTATCATGGCTGAAGCATCTCTCACAAGATTCAAAGACAGAAATGTGAGAAGTAGGTTGTGGGGTGCGTTACTGAAACCAGACCTTCATTTTTCAACCCTACCTGTCATATATTTTTGTCGAAGCTAGTGAACTCCCATGATTGTCAGTTGGAATTTGCTTAACTATTATAATTGTAATGTATCTTTCCCTGCCTCCCAATGGGTTCCTCTTGCCTCCTCCCCACTTGTGCGCCATTTTGGAGATTGATATTCTGGAAGCTTCCATCTCACTGAAGTACTCAGTTGGTTTGACAAGAATAACATCTCTTTCCATTCCCACTTGTAAAATGACTTCCCTGTTTATGATTTGTCTTTCAGCAAAGGCAAGCTTCAGCTTTTGTCCAGTTCACTACCTAGAGAATTAAGGAGCATTACTCTGCTCCTGGCTAATGAGGTGACTGCTGGTGTTTCCCTGGAAGGTGCAGGTTATCACTTTGCCATGAAATCTTGTCCACAATGGAAGAGCTGCTTGCTTTCTCTCTTGGGCCTTAGAGACATTCTTCTTTCTTTCTCTCTTTCTTCCCTTCTTTCTTTCTTGTTTTTATTTTTCTTGAGATGGAGTCTCTCATTATCCCCCAGGCTGGAGTGTAGTGGCATGATCTCCGCTCACTGCAACCTCTGCCTCCCGGGTTCGGTTCAAGCGATTCTCCTGCCTCAGCCTCCTGAATAGCAGGCATTACAGGCTTCTACCACCCTAACCGGCTAATCTTTGTATTTTTAGTAGAGATGGGGTTTCACCATATTGGCCAGGCTGGTCTTGAACTCCTGACCTCAAGTGATCCACCCGCCTCAGCCTCCCAAAGTGTTAAGATTACAGGCATGAGCCACCACACCTGGCCCCCTAGAGACATTTCTTAGTCCAGGCAGGATCCTGCATGGCTGAATCTAGACATTAAATTCAGAGACCCCTTCATCATCTAAATGCATCACTGAAATGGATTGTAGACCTCAGAGGGCTAAGATCTTTCTGTGTAGCAGCAATAGATTCAGAGTAGCCATCTTTCTGGGGCCCTCATGCATTCTCTCAGCATTCTGCAAGGGAAGCAGTGTCATTTCTATTTTAGAGAGGAGGACACCGAAGAGACCCAAACATGCACAGCTAGGAAGTATGGGGCCGATGTGTCTGTCCAGCTCCTGCTGGGTGTGGAGCTGCCCATTCTTTCCTCCTGAACCTGTGGGGTATCAAAGAAGGAATGGGGAGCGTGGAGGAGATGATGTTGAGACTATTAAAACAGAAGCCGAGCCCCTGGCCTTGACTCTGTGGTCCTGTGTTCTGATGAGTGACATAGAGATAAGCAGGCACACACCTTTCCCTTCTGTTATCCACCCTGCTTGTGATACCTTCCCTCTCCTCGGTCTTTATGGTTTAAAAATAATTGTCAGGGCATAGGGCCCTGAGTGCCTGTGGGGGGCACCTACATGTGCCCCATACCCCCTCCATGGGGAAATTCCAGAGCCAGCCAGAGATTGGTATTTTAATAGCAATTCCTCAAGATGCCATATAAAAAAGACCACAGAAACAGTCTTTTCCGTATGTGCCAGCATGCCTTTGTGTATGGTCTGTAATATTGTAAAGTCCCCAGAATCAAAATGCGCATGAACAGGGGATTCGAGAGAGCAGCAGGTGTAGCTCTGGGAGGGGATACGGAATGGAGTTACCCCAGCAGGGACTTCTTTGTTTTTATTTTTTTATTTTTTTACTGTATCAGTGTAGACTGGAAACAGTGTCAGAAGGAGAAAGCAAGTAACAGAAGGATGTTTAGGATGTAACTGTTTGTTAATTACGCACACGGGCACCCCCAACCTCCCACACCAGGGCACCAACTCATATTACAAATTTATTATTTGTGGGTTCATACACATTGCAGTAATACTGTGGACACATGTGCAGGAAGGACTCCCTACCTTCAGGGTGAGAGCCGCCCCTGGGGAGGAGGGAAAGGATAGTTTTGATGAGAGTTTCAAATAAATTTCACCTATTTCTGTCAAGTTTTCTGTCTTTTAATAAGAAGAAACCAAAAGAGGCCGGGTGCAGTGGCTCACACCTGTAATCCCAGCACTTTGGGAGGCCAAGGTGGGTGGATCACCTGAGGTCAGGAGTTCGAGACCAGCCTGGCCAACATGGCGAAACCCTGTTTCTACAAAAAATACAAAAATTAGTAGGGTGTGGTGGTACACACCTGTAGTCCCAGCTACTTGGGAGACTGAGGCAGGAGAATCGCTTGAACACAGGAGGCAGAGGTTGCAGTGAGCCGAGATCATGTCACTGCATTCCAGCCTGGATGACAAAGCGACTCTGTCTTAAAAAAAAAAAAAAAAAAAAAAAAAGAACCAAAAGAAAGTACAATGTGATGTCCTGGACTGGATCTTAGACCAGAACAAGGACATCTGTGGAAACACTGGTATAGTCTGAAACAAATCTGGAGTTGAGTTGACAGTTACACAGCAATGTGAACGTCTCGGTTTTGTCAAATGTCCTGTGCTTGTGGAAGATGTTCACCCTGGGAGGACTGGGTGAAGGGTACTCAAGAATTCTCTGTACTAGCTTTGCAATGTTCTTATAAAGTTATTCTAAAATAAAAAGTTTATTTATTTTTTAAAGGAAGCAACTATGATGGGAGCTCTCATCATTTCTCTGTTATTTGTGCATGGATGTCCACGAGCTCAGCCACCAGCTGCTGTTTGTGGTGGTCCTGCCATTTCCAAGGCTGGGGGCAGGAAAGCCAGTCCCAGAGCCTGTTCAGTACGACGCCCCGAAGGCCAATAACGAATCAATCTACAGACCCATTAACACGACAGGGACTCAGCGAGTAAAAGAAAAACCCACAGGACAGTGCCCTGAGAACTTTAAAACTCTCTTTTCCTCATTCATAAGGTGCCCGATATAAAGCAGCTGTTTGTTTATGGTCAAGAAAGTGGGGGCAGGGTGGGAGCAGATCTAAAAGATCTTTCTATTTTCTTCTTGGTCCTGAATTTTGTAAAATGCCCCCTGCTCCATTCCCCAGTCTTCCCCCTTCTCAAGTTTCAGTTTTTGACTGACTTGACCTAACATTTCTTGAGAAAGAAGCCCTTAAAAATGGCAGCAGGGCCTCAGAACCTTCCAGGCTAGTAAATGTTTATGGGATGGAGGCACTGGTTGGTCATTTCCTTTAGGAGGAAACGATAAATGAAGCTACTTGCCTTATGCCTACTCAGACCCTGAGCTCCTAATTATCTTAATATACTGGCGGGAAGCAGGGATGGAAGGGGGGGGACCCAGAAATCTCTGCGCCTCTGGAACTTGGAAGCGCCCCTTTTTAGTACGTTTAACGTACGGTTTCTCAGCCTGGGCACTATTGGTGTGTTTAACCAGATAGTTCTCTGCTGGGAGCTGTCCTGTGTATTATAGGATGTTTAGCAGCATCCCTGGCCCTTCCCCCAGGACAACCAAGTGTATCTCCAGACATAACTGTACCCTGGGGGGCAAAGTTGCCCCCATTTGAGAACCACTGGTTTAGGATAACTTGCCGCAACCTTGGGAATTCATCTGGGAGCCTTAGCCTCAAACCCACTGACCCACAGCGGTGAGTGGGAAAAACAGCATTTCTAGATGGGCGGGTTATTTTTTGGCTGAAAGGAGCACAGATTGCAATCAAAACTCAAGCCTTCTCCTGGGAACACAGCTCTACCTGACTTTGAAACACCCTGGAGACTGAGATGGAGCTCAAGTCTCTAAAGCGCAAGCATTGTCTCCTGGGAGCCAAAATACTTTATGCACCTTTTGCTCGATGATGCTAAAAGTTTATTAAACACACATTGAGGACTGGCCCCGCTTTTATTTTTCTCTTTGGACGTTCCTCGGGAGGAATAGGGCAGATCTCTCTCTCACCTTGTTCCCCTCTCTTGGCAGGTAACTTACTCGGGGTTGGGAGAGGGAGGGTGGGCACAGAAGCTGTATTTTTTCTTGTCTCCCAGTAACTTAAGTGCTGCTTGGAGCAGGGAGACCTGCTTCCTTCAGACCCCAGCCCACAGGCCAACTCCAGCCCCACCACCTGTTTTTGTACAGCCTGTGGGCTAAGAATGGCTGGTACATTTTTAAAAAGTGTGATAAATAAGAAGAATCATATTTCATGACACTAAAGTGACATGAAATTCAAATTTCAAGGTCTATAAATAAAGTTTTATTGGAACACATCCATCCACTTCCTCATTCTCTTCTTTATTGCTGCTGCGACAGGGTTGAGAGTTTCCACAGACACGATGGTGACCAAAGCCTACAGCAGTTTCTGCCTGGCTCTTCGTGGAGTTTGTTGAGCCCTGCTTTCCACAGGCTATGTCCCCTACCTGGGAAAGTGCAAAAAGTAAAAAAGCCTGACTTTTGTTTTGTTTTGCTTTGTTTTTTTGAGACAGAGCCTCGCTCTGTCACACAGGCTGGAGTGCGGTGGTGCGATCTCGGTTCACTGCAACCTCTGCCTCCTGGGTTCAAGCAATTCTCCTGACTCAGCCTCCCGAGTAGCTGGGATTACAGGCGTGCTGGTCATCATGCCCAGATAATTTTTGTATTTTTAGTAGAGACGGGGTTTCAACGTGTTGGCCAGGCTGGACTCAAAAGTCCTGACCTCAAGCGATCTGCCTGCCCCGGCCTCCCAAAGTGCTGGGATTACAGGCGTGAGCCACCGTGTTCGGCCAAAAGCCTGAGTTTTTTATCGGTCCCTTTTGTCCTTCTGCAGACAGTGAGTCAGCCACACTTCCGGCTCCCTTCCATGTTCGATGGAGCTCCTCTGAGTCTGCGAAAGCTCTGGGTTAAAGGATGTCCCCTCTGAAGACTCCTCTGCGTCTTTAACGTGAGGTGTGTGCTCAGAGTCCCCACACGGGTGGTGTCAGACACAGTGAGGCTTTTCCTGCATTTGCCTGGTCCCAGCACCCTGTTCTCCTGTGTTCTGTTTTTGAAAAAGTTCTAAAATGTCTCAGATGGTGGTTAAGAGTTTGGGTCTGAGTCAGACTATCCAACTGCAGAGCCCCCACCGCTCTGCCCCCACTGCTTTGCCCCCACCTCCCCGACTCACTCAGGCAGGTTGTTAAACCCTGGGTCTCCTGTTTTCCTACTCTGGGGTTGATGCGGGTGCCTGTCTCCCGGGCTGCTGTGAAGATCCCGTGTGGGGAGACAGGAGGAGGGCTGACCTCAAGCCGCCTGCTGCTGGTGGCTGGGGACGCCACTGGTAGGCAGCGATGCTGTCATTTGCCACACCATAACTGATCAGGAACCCACCGTGCATGGGACCTGCCTGTGCCCTCTGCACCCACCGGATCCCACCGTGCTGGGATCCAGAGCAGGCTGTGGGCACAGTGCCCTCCAAGCCGTGACTCCACAGGACTTGGATCAGGGCAGCTGGCCTTCTCTTTGTGATGATACCCCAGCTGAAATTGGAGGCTTGTTGGTGTCGACTGGGCACAGGCAAACAGGAAACTGGCTGTATTATGACGAATCCAGTTATACTAGAAAATTGCCTTCTGCTGATTAAGATCTGTGTTTATTGGTGCAGAGTTTTAAGGAGACACCCCGATCTGCCCACCCTTGCCAGGTGGGGCACAGGCAACCTGTTGGGTTTAGACAGTTGACTGTGGGCTGGCCTACTCTGAAAAAAGCACATAAATAAAACTTTCACAGTAAAGTTGTCTGTTTTTCTTTTATTTATCTGAATACCATTCATGTCAGACTTGGTGGCATTTCTGTGTTACCCCCACTTTTTGATATGGATAAATGAATTTCTCCTTTTTTTTTTTTTTTTTTGTCAGAGTCAGGGTGACAGGTTCTGTCATCCAGGCTGGAGTGCAGTGGTACGATCTTGGCTCACTGCAGCCTCTACCACTTAGGCTCAAGTGACCCTCCCACCTCAGCCTCCTGAGCAGCTGCAACGACAGGTGTGCATCACCATGCCTGGCGAATTTTTTTTGTATATATGTGTGTATATGTATGTGTATATATATTTAATATAGATATGTATTTATATTTATAAAAATATATTAGATATATATGTAGAGAGAGAGAGTAGAAATTGGATTTCACCATGTTGCCTAGGCTGGTCTCAAACTCCTGGGCTCAAGCAGTCCTCCTGCCTCGGCCTCCCAAAGTGCTGGGATTATAGGTGTGAGTTACTGCACCTGGCCCATTTCTTCATTTTAAGTGAGGACCTGCCCGTGCCAGTTGTTCATTAAATAGCATGATTTCAACATTTATTTTTACATATGTGAAAATGGGATCAGGAATGAGAAATCACTCGCCCAGTTTTGGGGATGGCAAGTCTGTCTGTCTTTGGGTCCAGATCACTGGTGTGTGTCCTCAGGCAAGTTACTGAAAGGGTCGGAGTGCTCTGGGCCTCAGTTTCCCTCTCTGGTAAGCCGCTCAAGGCTCAGGACACTGGGATTAAATGAGATTTGTGGCAGGAAAGGGCTCAGTCCTCACCTACAGGGAACTCTCAGTAAACAGGGCTGCTCCTGGCTGCCTTGGGGGTCCAGTCTCGCTGCAGAGCCTCTTCTAGGCTCATCTGTGAACATGATAGTAGACTGATGTCATTAGGGAACATGACAATGGCCTGATGATGTTTTTGTTCACCTGCTGCAATTCACTGGAGATGCCTGGAAGTTCGTGACCAAATCCAGCCCTCTTATCCAAGACTATACACTTCCCTAAGTACCTTCACATCTCAGACATTATATGTATGTTATTTACTCAACTCCTATTATAGATTTTGAAAAGAATCTCGGGAATTTGAAAAAGTGTGATGTAGTCACCCCTGCATCAGGCGTAGGCTAAAGACAGCAGGTAGGACAGACATTGGGCAGAGTGGGAATTACCCTTGAATTCCCATGGGAAGCTGTTTCGTTATGCGGTGTCTCTGTATGGCTGAGTCCGTTCTCCCAGTTTCTCTTCCAGTATTGCAGCAGATCGCTGCTGCTTCCATTGCATATGGGATGAAATAACCTGCTTGACTGTAGGACCTGTATTGTACCAAAATACTTACCTTCAGACACTAGAGGGTCAGAAGTTTGGCACAATACAGGTCCTACACTTAAGGACCTTCCTGGTGTTACACTTAACATTTCAGGACCTATAACACCCTCTGGGACAGCAGATACTATAAGAGATACACATCCTAATGGTCACTACCTGCTTCTGTGGAGAGGAATGGTGTTTCACTTAGAACTTGTTCAGCTGCAGTTCACAGAACGCCTGCCTAGCATGGCTTCAGCACAAAAACATATAATTATCTCCCCTAACAGCAAGTCTTCAGGGAGGCGAGTTCACGTTTGTGGAGGCAGCTCAGTGATACCATCCAAGCATCTATGAGCTTCCCACCTCCCCCCACCACCATCCTCAAAATTCCTCGTGGCTCTTACCTCATGCTTACAAAATGGCTGCTCCCGCCCCAGCCAGTTCATCCTCATACAATCTCACATTCAAGGCAGGAGGATGAGGAATGGCGCAAAGAGCTCTCCTTGCCTGCCTACCTCTTGGTTTCCTAGAAGTTCCTTGGAAGACTTCTCCTTAAGTGTCTTGGGCTAAACTGTGTGTAAGCCCCCGTCTTGTTGCTTTGAGGGAAGGTATGAAGGTATGCAGCTGGCATCCAGCCAGCACAGTGAGAGGCGGGGGAGGGAAAAGTGGGTTGGAAGTGGTTGTTGGGTGGCCACGTTCAAATGATTGAAATGGTTTCTCTCTCCCTCTTTGTTGTTATTTCCTTTGTTGTATACAGTTAGATTTACAAAAGGTGTCTGTACATGTGATGTGGCTCCACTGTATGCACAGATAAATAGAGGCCCTAAGCAAGCTTCCAAAGCCTCCAGACGATAGTGTTCCACTGTGAATATACACAAAAGGTTGGTTGCACATTGACATTAATTTAACCAGACCCTCTGTAGCCCCTAGAGAGATTTTAGTTATTCTTTAAACTCATACCTACCTACAAGTAGGTACAACATTAGCTCTAACTTTGAAGACTATATAGAACTCTAGCCAACAGCCAATTGTTTGCTGAAAACAAGCTTTGTTTTATTAACATAACCCTCCTGATCTCCTGAGATAAGGGCAAAATTTCTTTCTTTCTTTTTTTTTTTTGAAACGGAGTCTCGCTCTGTCACCCAGGCTGGAGTGCAGTGGCCGGATCTCAGCTCACTGCAAGCTCCGCCTCCCGGGTTTATGCCATTCTCCTGCCTCAGCCTCCTGAGTAGCTGGGACTACAGGCGCCTGCCACCTCGCCCGGCTAGTTTTTTGTATTTTTAGTAGAGACGGGGTTTCACCGTGTTAGCCAGGATGGTCTGGATCTCCTGACCTTGTGATCTGCCCGTCTCGGCCTCCCAAAGTGCTGGGATTACAGGCTTGAGCCACCGCGCCCGTCCCAAAATTTCTTGAAAATGACCTGAGGAGGGCAGGAATTATTGTCCCCTGGGAGGAAGCAGAGCCTGGGGTGGAGCTTGGTTTGAGTTCTGCTTGTGAGACAGGCAGCTCCTGTTTCCCCTGAGTGGAGGATGAACAGATCAAGAGACTCAAAGCATTTTAAGAATCTGTCAGTGTTTGTTAGCCAAGGGTGGAGAGCTGCTTGAAAGAAACGCCTGCCTGCCCTGGTGAAATGGTGGAACTTCATGCTTACACTGAGAGCCTGATCAAATGTTTTCTAGTAAAGAGTTCTGGGCACCTATATTCTTTCTGCTTGTTCCCATGGGAGACTGAGGTGATAGGTCTGGGTGCCTCCTTAAGGCCATTTGTTGAAGAGGTGATTAGGGGAGAAGCTGAGAGGTGGTTCTGAAAAATATTTTGCTTTCTAGTAAGTGGCCGCTGAGCAAACGCAAGTCTCTGTTCTCTTCCCCATTTTCTTGCCTTGAATGTGGTTTTGTGAAGACATATTGCTTGGAGCCACAGCAGCCATCTTGTGACCGTGAGACAAGAGGCCTAAGAATTAAGTCAACATGCAGACAATGACAGAGCAAAGAAGACAGAAGAAATTGGGGTTCTTAGTCATATGGTTGAACTACTACATTCAGCTACAATTTTTGGGGAGAGGCTCTTAAGCAGTTTGAATCACATGTTCACTCGTGAATCAGTTGGGTCTAGAGGGTAGACCAGGCTACATCAACACAGTCGCTGGAGTCAGCCTCTGGCCCTTTATGCTTGGGCTGGGGTGTGGAGGTGTGGCTACTGTCTGATTGCAGCTATGTTAGCCATTGTAATAATCATCCCAGTAGCGAACATTTGTCAAAGGCTTACTATGTGCCAAGCACCCTTTTGTCCTCTTTTGGTTTTTTTTTTTTTTTGAGATGGAGTCTAGCTCTCTCACCCAGGCTGGAATGCAGTGGTACAATCTTGGCTCACTGCAACTTCTGCCTCCTGGGTTCAAGCGATTCTCCTGCCTCAGCCTCCTGAGTAGCTGGGACTACAGGCACGTGCCACCACGCCCGGCTTAATTTTTGTATTTTAGTAGAGATGGAGTTTCACCATGTTGACCAGGCTGGTCTCAAATTCCCAACCTCAGGTGATCCACCCACCTCGGCCTCCCAAAGTGCTGGGATTACAGGCGTGAGCCACTGCACCCAGCCTGTCCTCTTTAGTTAATATTAACTTATTTAATTTTCATGACAGCCATTTCAGGTCGGGGCTATTATTAGCAGATAAATGAGCAGAGAGCGGTAGTTGGCCCAAGAACACATACCCAGTTAAGCGTCATTGGATTTGGAGATCCAGTTCCTGAGCCTTCCCTCCTACACTTGATCCTGAACTGCTTCTCAGGCCTGAAGGATAGGTTTGGAGCAGACCAGTCAACAGCAATGCTAATTGGAGAGTCTCACATGAGGGCAGGAGGAAGCCACATAGGGGTTTTACAGTTATGTGTGTCAGGCCTAATGCCCCATATATTTGCTTATCAAAGTCTCTGAAAACCAGGATGTCTTTAAATTGATTAAGATATTGGTATCTTTTCCCGAAGAGCTGTTGAATTGATTGTGCCTCTTAGTATGGTGACGTGTATGTTGAGTAGAGCTGGCAATGAGTAAAGCTAACAACACTTACGAATAAAACTGCTAATTGAGTTTTAATAAAACTGCTTATTGAGGTGTAACATGTGTAGAATAGCATAGAAATCAAGAATACTTGTGAGTGTTTGCAAGGCAATCACACAGGGTAACCAGTGTGTAGATTAAGAAACAGAATCGACCAGAACCCCCTTGTACTTGTACCCAGGGGTAACTATTGTCCTGTTTTCTAGTAGCATAAATTAATCTTGCCTGTTTCTAAACTTTATATACATTTAATTATACAATAATGCTTTTAAATCACTAATCACAAGAGCAATGATTTGGAAAGAAGACCCCAAGTAGAACTTATGGGAGTCTGTTTGCACCTCTTCCAGTTACATTTCATATAGAATACAAAATGTCATTTAAAAACCATTCTCTGGGCCCCGTGGGGTGCCTCATGCCTGTAATTCCAGCACTTCGGGAGGCTGAGGCAGGAGGATCACTTGAGCTCAGGAGTCCAAGGCTTCAGTGAGCTGTAATTACATCACTGCACGCCAGCTGAGGGTGACAGAGTGAGACCCTATCTCTATAAAAAATAAAAATAATAATAAAAAAAAAACCACCAGGTTTTTGATGTGATCTCATATTCTTCTGCTTCCTGCACCAGAAATAGGTTCAAAGGGCAACGATGCAATTTTAAGGGTGTTTTGATAGTTTAGCTTAGGAAAGTTCAAGTTCTTACAATATGGACTTGAAATGAGTGAGGCTCTCCACGATTTCCAGTTCCCACCAAACCTCCCCCATCAGCCCCTGGGGTGGCTTTTGTACGTCTCTGCACCATCCTGTTTTCAGAAATGAAGCTGATTACTCTGGTCCAGGGACAGAGTGTGGCTTTAAAGAAGACTCTTATTTTGAAAGGGAGACAAGGGCTGGGCAGGAAGGCAAGGCAGAACCATCTTTTCCTTCACTGCACCTGCATCTCCTGGGCCTAATGAGTTTAGGTTGATGGAACCCAGGCCTCAGGAAGGATTATAAATTCTCATTTGATTTGATTTGCCTCTAAGATACCTTAAACCAGCTGTGTCTGCCCAGCTGACCCAAGCGTCTCTGGCTGCTCTGGGGGAAGGTCTGAGCAGACCCCTCCTGTCCTGGGGAAAGGAGGGAGGATGGCAGCCTCACTTCCCCCACCTGGCTGCTTCTGGGGCCTGCTCTGGCCTGGCTGGGAGCAGGCAAGGCACAGGTCTGTGCTGCCCTCCCTGGTGGCCAGCCTCCATGTCCTTGAATTCTCCCAACAGCCCCAGAACTGGGGGCCTCTGTCCATCCCCATTTTATAGGGAGAAAAAGTTGAGCCTTCTAGAGGTGGGTTAGCTTGTCCTGGGTCACTGCTGGTGGTGATTGGCAGAGCCTGCATGTGAACCAGACCTCCAGGCCCCACAGCCCATGCTCATCCCCAGTTCTCTCCTGTGTCCTGGGCTGAGTGAGGCTGAGGAGCGGGTGTCTTCCTCCTGATTTGCTCATGGAGAGAGTTTCAAAACCCACTTCACTAAGTCTCCGGAGAAGCTGCTGAGTGCCCAGCAAGTGAGCGTGGGAGGTGGTGTGTGAACAGTGCTAAGCAACAGAGCAATCAGAGCGAATAGCTTCCAAGACTATCACATGTGCCAGGCACTCCACAGACACTCTCCTTTCCTCTGGTTCTCAGAGTGGCGTTTCTAGAGCTGCGTTATCACCGTCACCTGGGCATGTGTTAGACATTCATGCTCTTGGGCCCACCCTAGACCACCCACCTTAGACATGCTGGGAGTGGGGCCGAGTGGCCTGTGCGTGAATAAGTTCGCGTGTGACTCTGCACATCCTGAAGGCGGAGCATGCCTGGTCTACCGTCCTCCCAGGCTTTAACTGGCAGCCCAGTGGAGTCAGTGCTGTTACTAGCTCCGCCTGCATTTTACAGAAGAGGAGTGACACGCCCCAGCAAGTGGCAGAGCCGAGACTCGCCCTGTTGCCCAGCTCTGCTCTGGAAACCTGAGTCCTGCTCCTTTGCTCAGTTCTTACTCTCCTGGAGTTAAAATCTAGAAGAGAGGGCAGTGGAGAAACAGGTCAGCAGGCCTCTCACCAAAATAATCCCAGTATTTAGGCTATGGGAGGGAAATGAAAGAGGCTGAGAGGGAAGGAGGCCCAGGGAGACTGTCAGTGGGGCTGAGACCAGCTCAGCTGTGGGGAGGGGCCACAGTGCCTGGGCAGGCCTGGAGCAAAGCCTCTGCCGGCTTGAACTTGGCATGTCTGACAGTTATCGGCAGGATACCACTCGCCAGGTGCTTGGTGGGGAATGTTTGCTCCCCAGCTGACCCCATGAGGAGAGTGGGGATCCTCATACCTGAACAGCCCCCATGCCAGGCCTCAAACCCACAAGTCAGGAGTTGAATTCCTGCTGCTTCCACAGAATTTCTCACACTGGGAACGCCATTTCTTTATTTTTTAAATTAATTATTTATTTTTTAGGTAGAGTCTTGCTGTGTTACCCAGGCTGGAGTACAGTGGTACGATCTCAGCTCACTGCAACCTCTGCCTCCCAGGTTCGAACGATTCTTGTGCCTCAGGCTCCCAAGTATGTGGGACAACAGGAATGCGCCACCACGCCTAGCTAATTTTTGTATTTTTAGTAGAGACAGCGTTTCGGCATGTTGGCCAGACTGATCTTGAACTCCTGGACTCAAGTGATACACCTGCCTCGACCTCCTAAAATGCTGGGATTACAGGCGTAAGCCACCAATCCCAAGGTTTTAAAGAAAAACTTTCTCCTGCATCTCTGAGAACATAGGCGAGGACCCCCATTTGCAGTGGCCCCCTGCAAGCCCTTGGTGCAACAAAGCAGTGTGGGCAACAGCACCTCTGCAGTGATGGGGACACCTGAGATCTGACTGTCCACTAGGAAGGCTATGAGCCACATGCAGCTGTTTAGATTTTATTTTATTTTATTTTTTTGAGATGGAATTTTGGCTCTGTTGCCCAGGCTGGAGTGCAGTGGTGCCATCTTGGCTCACTGCAACCTGTGCCTCCCGGGTTCAAGTGATTCTTGTGCCTCAGCCTCCCAAGTATGTGGGATTACAGGCGTGTGCCACCATGCCTGGCTAATTTTTGTATTTTTAGTAGAGACACTGTTTCACCATGTTGGCCAGGCCAGGCTGGTCTCAAACTCCTGACCTCAAGTGATCCACCCGCCTCGCCCTCCCAAAGTGCTAGGATTACAGGTGTGAACCACTGTGCCTGGCAGCTGTTTAGATTTAAATTAATTACAATGAAATACAATTAAGCATTCAGATCTCAGTCACGGGAGCCACATTTCCAGCGCTTAGTAGCCCCACATGTCTCAGTGTGCCTTACCAGACAGCATAGATAGAGCCTCCAAGCTGCCCCGAGGTGTTAGGGTGAACCGCATACAGGTCAAAACTGGTAGAGTATCAGCAGCTCTACATGGTACAGTCTAATAGGTGAGAAAAGGGACTTCAGAGAAATCCAGTCCTTTCCTTTGTTATGGGAGGAAACAGGCCCAGTGAGCCTGGGGTTATACCAGCCAGTTCACAGTTCAGATGAGACCAAACCCCAGGTTTCTTGACCCTCTTGAACTCTGCCTGTCTGTTCAGGTCAAGGACTCTCAACTCAGCACTAGTCACATTTGGGGTTGGATGGGGGGCCATCCTGAGCATTGCATGTTTAGCAGTGTCCCAAGGTGCCTTCATGGGAGTAAGGGGAGGACAGTCAGCTCTGGCTGAGAACCACTGGTTTAGGTGAAAATAGTAACTACTTTTCATTGTTTTCCCTCAATTTCAATGAGCTGAGGATGGGGTTGGAACTCAGAAATCCCTGGGGACTGCGTTCCTCCCTCTGGGAGGTGGGAAGCCATAGGCCAGGGGCTGCCTGGGTCTGTAGTAGAAGGAGCGGCATGTGCTTGCAGCCCACTTTTCTTTTCAGCTCTATGGGCGTCTGGGTTTTTTTACGCAAAGAACTGGCCTCAGCTCTAGAGATAATTAAACCCATCTTTTCTCCCTCTCCCTGCCCCATCCCCTAAACTCTTTGGTTCATTCAATTCACAATGATAACATTGTTCAAGCAACACTGCACACATGTTGACATTGAAGTGTTTAATCTTGTGGTACAATCATTCCCTCTGGCCCCTACCCCAACATCTGTGCAGGCTGCAGACTCGGGGCTCATGACTAGAGGATGGCCTGGGAGATGCCTGGCCCGCCTGTGGTCTCGCCTGCGGGTCTCATGTCTCTGGACGCAGCCCCTCGGCACCTAACAAGGCGGCAGTGTCTCCAAAGACCCTCTTGGAGAGCCGGGCGGGTAGGACTCCGGGTGGTATTGCTGGCAGCTGAAGCATTTGGTGGAAAGTTCGAGAGGTGAAGCAGCTCAGGGACAGGAGAGACAATGCTGCCTGTGTGCCCTCTGCCAGGCAGGGCCCTGCCCCCCAGTCTGGGGGCCTGGGGAGGGGTGACGAGGAGATGGGTGAATGCTACAAAACCTTCAGGCCGTCAGCCTCTCTCCCTCAAGGATTGGCATTAGGCAGAAGCAAAATTTACAAGCCTGGGAGGGAGCTGAGTCGGATGCAGAGCCTTCACTTTGAGTTTAGCTTTGGAGATTTATGTGGCGAGCACATTAAGTGTGCCAAGAGTGTGGTTCAACTCAGAGCTGTCCTTGTCGAATCATCACCACAGCTAAGAGGTCGCTGGTAGCTCCCGTGTGAGGAAGAGAGTTGGTATGGCTGAGTGGGGAAGAGTACGGACCTTTGAGGATTTACATCAGCTGTGTGACCCTGGGCAAGAGTCCGTCTGAACCTCAGTGTCCTCATCTGGAAAGTGGGCGTGATGTGTGCCCCTGCCTCTGAGTGGGGTTTTCATAAAGATTCAATGAGATGATGTACAGGACATGTGAAGTGGCAGCCAGGCCAGTGGGAGAGCCTCTAAAATGCTGGCTGCCCACCTTACCTCACAGCCATCAGGATGGCCCCTGATATGGTTTGGCTCTGTCCCCACCAAATCTCAACTTGAATTTTATCTCCCAGAATTCCCACGTGTTGTGGGAGGGACCCAGGGGAGGTAATTTCCTTTGGGGCCGGTCTTTCCCATGCTGTTTTTGTGACATTGAATAAGTCTCACAAGATATGATGGTTTTATCAGGGGTTTCCACTTTTGCTTCTTTCTCATTTTCGCTTGCCGCTGTCATGTAAGAAGTGCCTTTCACCTCCCGCCATGATTCTGAGGCCTCCCCAGCCATGTGGAACTATAAGTCCAATTAAACCTCTTTTTCTTCCCAGTCTCGGGTATATCTTTATCAGCAGCATGAAAATGGACTAATACAGTAAATTGGTACCAGTAGAGTGGGGCGTTACTGAGAAGATACCCGAAAATGTGGAAGTGACTTTGGAACAGGCAGAGATTGGAACAGTTTGGAAGGCTAAGAAGAAGACAGGAAAATGTGGAAAAGTTTGGAATTGCCTAGAGACTTGTTGAATAGCTTTGTCCAAAATGCTGATAGTGATATGGACAATAAAATCCAGCCTGAGGTGGTCTCAGATGGAGATGAGGAACTTGTTGGGAACTGGAGCAAAGGTGACTCTCGTTATGTTTTAGCAAAGAGACTGGTGGCATTTTGCCCCCACCCTAGAGATTTGTGGAACTTTGAACTTGAGACAACTGATTTAGGGTATCTGGCAGAAGAAATTTCTAAGCAGCAAAGCATTCAAGAGGTGACTTGGGTGCTGTTAAAGGCATTCAATTTTAAAAGGGAAACAGAGCACCAAAGTTCAGAAAATTTGCACCTTGACTATGTGATAGAAAAGAAAACCCCATTTTCTGGGGAGAAATTCAAGCCTGCTGCAGAAATTTGCATAAGTAGTAGGAGCCTAATGTTAATCCTCAAGACCGTGGGGAGAATGTCTCCAGGCCATGTCAGAGACCTTCATGGCAGCCCCTCCCATCACAGGCCTGGAGGCCTAGGAGGAAAAAGTGGTTTCATGGGCCAGGCCCTGGGTCCCCCTGCTGTGTGCACCCTAGGGACTTGGTGCCCTGTGTCCCAGCCACTCAAGCCATGGCTGAAAGGGGTCAATGTACAGCTTGGGCTGTGGCTTCAGAGGGTAAAGCTTGGCAGCTTCCACATGGTATTGAGCCTGTGGGTGCCCAGAAGTCAAGAACTGAGGTTTGGGAATCTGCAACTAGAATTTCAGAAAATGTATGGGAATGCCTGGATGCCCAGGCAAAAGTTTGCTGCAGGAGCGGGGCTCTCATGGAGAACCTCTGCTAGGGCAGTGGGGAAAGGAAATGTGGAGTCAGAACCCCCACACAGAGTCCCTAGTGGGGTGCAGCCTAATGGAGCTGTGAGAAGAGGGCCACCGTCCTCCATACCGCAGAATGGTAGATCCACCAACAGCTTGAACTGTGTGCCTGGAAAAGCCACAGTCATTCAACGTTCGACACCAGCCCATGAAAGCAGCAGCTGGGAGGGAGGCTATACCCTGCAAAGCCACAGGGACAGAGCTGCCTAAGACCATGAGAAGCCACCTCTTGCATCAGCGTGACCTGGACCTGAGACCTGGAGTCCAAGGAGATCATTTTGGAGCTTTAAAGTTTGACTGCCCTTCTAGATTTCAAACTTGCATGGGCCCTGTAACCCCATTGTTTTGGCCAATTTCTCCCATTTGGAATGGCTGTATTTACCTGATACCTGTACCTCCATTGTATCTAGGAAGTAACTAGCTTGCTTTTGGTTTTATAGGCTCACAGGCAGAAGGGACTTGCCTTGTCTCAGATGATACTTTGGACTGTGGACTTTTGAGTTAATACTGAAATGAGTTAAGACTTTGGGGAACTATTGGGAAGGATAGGTGGCTTTGAAATGTGAGGATATGAGATTTGGAGGGGCCAGGGGTGAAATGGGTTTGGCTGTGTCCCCACCAAATCTCAACTTGAATTGTATCTCCCAGAATTCCCATGTGTTGTGGGAGGGACCCATGGGGAGTTAATTGAATCATGGGGGTTGGTCTTTCCCATGCTATTCTCACGATAGTGAATAAATCTCACAAGATCTGAAGGGTTTATCAGGGGTTTCAGCTTTGCTTCTTCCCCATTTTCTCTTGCTGCTGCCATGTAAGAAGTGCCTTTTGCCTCCCACCATGATTCTGAGGCCTCCCCAGCCATGTGGAACTGTAAGTCCAGTTAAACCTCTTTTTTTTCTCCCTGGTCTCGAGTATGTCTTTGGCAGCAGCATGAAAACGGACTAATACAGTCACCATCAAACAAAACAGAACAGAAAATCACAAGTGGTGGTGGACATCTGGAGAAATTGGAACCCTTCCTGACTGCTGGCGGGAAGGTAAAATGCTGTAGCCACTATGGAAAACAGTATGGTGCTTCCTCCAAAATATTGAAAATAGAACTACGATATGACCCGGCGATTTCAATACTGGGTATATCCCCAAAAGATTTGAAAGCAGGGTCTCCAAGAGATATCTGCACACCCATAGTCACAGCAGCGTTCCTCACAATTGCAAAAACGTGGAAGCCCACCATTCAGGGATGAATAAACAAAACGTGGCCCATCCATACAGTGGAATATTATTCAGTCTTACAAAGGAAGGACATTCTGACAGGCTACAGCACAGATGAAACTTGAAGACATTTTGTTAAGTGAAATAAGCCTGTCACAAAAGGGCACATACTGTGTGATTCCACTTATAGGTGTTGCCCAAAGCAGTCAGATTCATAGAGATAGAAAGTAGAAGGGTGGGTGCCTGGGGCTGGAGGAGGGAGGAAGAAAGGGGAGTTAGTGTTTAATGGGGACGGAGTTTCGGCATTGCAAGATGAAAAGAGTCCTGGAGACTGGATGTGCAAGAATGGCATCCCTTGTGTTTAAAATGACTGAACTGTACACATAAAAGTGGTTAGAATATTAAATTGTATATTCTGTGTATTTTGCCACAATTAAAAATAAAATTTTAAAAAATGGTGACTGTTTTCCTGGCTTAGGGGTTCCATAGGTTGTCAGAGCTGCAATCTAAGTGAGCTTCTACGAACTGCTCTGCTACAGTACAGCTGAGGGCTCTCAGGTCCTTGCTGGGGTGGCCAGAAAGTCCTTGTTGAATGAGTACAGTGGAGGTGTTATCTGGACAATACGTATCATTGTCGACTTCTAGGCGATGTTCTGTTTCTCTGGGCATAGGGCATTCTCCTCCCTTCTCCCAAGAGCTGCGTGTGTCAGTGTGGCCTCCCCAGGCTGTTCATGTTATTAAGAGAACATTTTCCTGTTAGAGTAGTGGAGTTATTGCATGCCTCTGGTGGCTTTTTCAAGCTCCTTAATCTTGCCATGGAAATCTTTGAATGAATGAATGAAGAGTCGTCATCAAATTTCACATCCCTGAAATTGCGGGCCGTAAACTGCCTTCTAACAGCAGCCGGGATAAGTCAGCTCCAGTGAGTTCTGGTGTGTGCCAGAACCTTCCAGATGAGCTATAGCCCTCCAGGAAAAGAACGAGCCAGGGTTGGTAGTTTCAGAGTTAAATGGGCACCCGGGAAGTGCCGGGATATGGGGCCCTAAGCAGTCCTCGGGTCCATGAAAACCCAGTTCTAACTTCTGGTTATAATGTAGACTTTGATACGTTCTTTTAGTTCCTTGAGCTTCATCCTCATTAAAGCGGGGTGCAGAGGTCTGTCCCCAGCCCCTAACTGGAGCTGAAGAACACTTAGGACTAGTCTGTGCTCACAGAAACCAGACTCTGAGTGAGGAACTCTAATGCTGGACTTGTGGTTTTTGCCTGGAAAGCATCCCTTCGCTCATAAAATATTTGTTCCTGCCTCGTAGTTTAGCAGCATCTTTGGGGGCAGCGAGAGGACCGCATAGTCTGGAAGGTTCACCGATTTTTTTCTGAAGACCATAAAGTTTTGGAAGGAGCTGCTGGGTGATTATTTACTATCCATTTATCAACTCTTTCCAGCCCTGGCTGGGAGAGCGGCTTCGGGAGGAAATGAAGGCGGCTTTGCCTGGGCTGATGGTTTCCCTTTTCATGGATACAAATATCTTTCATATGTAACTGGCCACAGTCTTGCTCGTCAGGTGTTTTTTTTCTGCATGGCTGTCCCCATAAGAGCTGCTTCCTGAGGTCTCTGAGCAGCCAGTGACCAAATCCAGTGAATGGTCACTGGAAGAGGAATCTCCCTGCCCCCTTTCTCTGAATCTAGCCATTGTTGGGCCATCTTGCCCTGCCTGTCCTCTGGTCCTGCCCTTCCTTTGGACCAAGTCCTTCTGGTGGCATTGTTCTCCTTCTCCCAGGGAGTCCCAACATATTGCTTCAAGGCCATGCTGGTCTTTCTCATCATAAATGCATTTTTCCTGCATAACTTTATCCATAAACTCAATTCAACAGCTCCGAGCTTGAGCATTCTTGCCAGGGTTATCTAAACCTCTTTTTTCAACTGTCCAGTTGAATTTTCTGCAGGTCATCTCAAGTTTCACCTGTCTGCAGCCACACGTGTTTTCTTCCCCCACCACCTCACCTGAGCGATCTCTCCTGCACTGACATCTACTGATAGTGTTATCGCCCTCCTGGCATTCCAGGCCAGCAGTGGGTAGCATCCTCTAGTTCCCCCTCTTCATATGCTTGCTTTTGACCCATTGTCTTGTCCCTTCCCCTAGAGAAGCACTTCTGGTCCATTACACTTCTGGGGTCCTGACAAGGGATGGAAAATGCTAACATCTTTTCTCTTGAGCCAGTCAGGATTGATAGTGGCTGCCTGGGTGCCAGAATTAAGAAAAGAGTGTTGCGATTGTTTAGTGATGCCTGCCTCGGGTGCCAGGAGGGAGGAGCAGGGCGCATGTACTGGGTATGCATCATCTCTGATCCAGAGCCTCCTCTGAGCTCCCTGCCTCTGTCCTTACTCCCTATAACCAATCCACTTTCCACAGGGTCACCAGTCCTCTATCTAAAATAGATCTGGTCAGGGCACTGCTTTGTGTCTAACAAGGGAGGAAGCCATCATGGTTGATGACATCAAAGATCAACCCCTTAGCTTGACATTCAGGCATTTTCCCAATGAGGAATTTGTTGCTTTTTTCTTGTTTTTCTCAGCAAACTTCTCACCTAAACTCTCCAGCATGCCCTGTTTCTTGTCTCTTGGGCCCTTGGTCACGCTGTTCCCTCTGCCTGCAGTGCCCTTCCTTGTCCTCTGGGGCTAGTGGGCCTCCGTTCTTCCTTAAGCGTCCATTCAGCACCTCTCTTGGGAAGAACCACCACCTGCAGAGCTGCCTCCCACCTTCCTCATACCTAAACACAGGCACTGGGATTTGCCAACATCAGCGAAAATGAACGATCTCTTTAGGGACTTTGTCTCCTTTGGCCTCATACCCTGTTTCCCCAAAATTGTTGCCATGGAAACAGTCAGATGTGGAACTAAAGCTGAACGTGCCTACCCTCTGACCCAGAAATCCTGCTTCAAGACATTTACCCAGTGGACACGTGTTCACCAAAAACCATGCACAGGAGTATGCATTGCAGCACAGTTTGTCTCAAACTGGAAACTCCCCAAATGACTATAACAAAATGAGTTGTGTCCTATTCATATGACAGGGTTCTAGACAGCAGTGGGAACGCATGGACCACTGGTACACAGAACCACATGAGTGAGGCTGTCGAAAGCTGCAGACGCAGAAGAGAACACATTTGTGATTCCATAGTCAGGTGTCATGGAGGCAGAGCCAGTCTGCGGTTTTGGGTATTAGGAAGGCAGTCAGCCTTAGGGAAGCAGGGACTGGTGTTTGGGAGGGGCCCCTATCTGGACGACTTCAGAGCTGGTAATAAATGTTTTGTGTCCTGCTCTACGTGTATTCACATTGTGGAAATTCATCACACTTGCTGAACGCTTGTCTGTGTGCCTTACTGTGTGTACATTGTCAACAAAGTAGTTTACTTAAACTAGAAAGGAATTGCGTGAAGAGGAATGTGTTCAGTGTGGAAGATTTATGAGACCCTGCTAAGCATCAGGCTGTGCAGGGCATGGGATCCAGAGCTGAGACAGTCATGGGTCCTGTTCTTACAGAGCTCAGTCAAGGGAGATTACTTACATTTGGGAATGATCCAAGTCTGAAGAAAGCAGTTTTCATGGTGAATGGTCATCTGGAGAGAACACAGCTACCTGGAAGTGTTTCCTGCCCATCCATTTCCACTTCTGGGTGTATATATAATTGGGCTTGTGTGTGTTTTGCTCAGAACTGCCTTGGTTGCAGTCAGGCAGCAGCCTGACTAGAGTTAGCTTAGAGTTAGGGACTTCTTTGAAGGATTTCAACATAACTTGTAGATTGGAAGAGCTGAAACCCAAACTTCAGGAAGGGCAGAGACTACCAGACCAGGGGATCAACCCAGCAGGTCTCTCTCCTCAGTTCCAACCTCAGTCCTCTGTACTTGGAAGCTTCTTTCTCACAGAACAGCCTTCCCTGCAGGGTGCTGGCAAGGGGCTTCCCGGAGCACTGGATTACATCCTTAGAAATCAAGGCGGGGGAGTGAACAGGGGCTCTTTCACACCAGGTTCCAATAAAAATAAAAGAAGGCCTATGTGTGGCCAAAGTTAAGACTGGCTTCCTCCCGTCCCTCAACTGGGGAGAAGAGGGTCATGGAACAAGATGGTGGCTCCCTTGGAGTCCCATGGCTCAACTGGGACAGTGATGATGGATTCTCCAAGAGAGACAGACACACAAGGGATGGGGAGTCGGGGTGGGGGGACATGGGCAAGGCTCCTTATCACCTGTGCATCGCAGTGAGCCATGCCCCAACTTTGCTCATCCTGATGAGCTATGTATGCCCAGCACAAAGTGACTCCCCAGGCAACAGGAGAAATATATCTTCTGTACTGTTTTCTTGTGTTTGTAACAATTTATTGTGTTCATTTAGTTTTGCGTATTATGATGTACAGCTGTACATATGCATATATTTGGGTTCATACCCCTAATTTTTAGGGTGTTAAATACTGTCCCATAAAGCACGACTCTGAATACTGCAGGTTCTGTGTAAGCATGAGCTGCCCTCTGCAAGTCTACACAGTGGGTTGCCAGTTTCTTTGGTTGTGGCCCTCCCTTTGTATCAGACAACCACAACTTAGGGGTTTGCTTGAATATTTCTCATAACTGTAGGTGGGAGGAAGAACGCCAGATGTTAGGGAGAGGTAAGGTACTCCTGAGTGATGCTGGGGGCAGGTGTGACTCCTATCTGGCACATAAGTCTTCCCTGACGTGGCAAAGGATCACGTGGCGGGGGGGTGGCGCCCGAGTGGGCAGCTTCTTGTTCCTACCTGCCTCTAACCCATTATTGACACCCTCCAGCCCAGAATTTCCCCTCTTAGGGTCAGTTTTGGGGCTATTTCGGGTTTTTGTAAAAGAAAGACACTGGTCTTGTCTTTGGGACAGTGATGGGGCTGCTTTCTGTCAGGATGGTGTTTTCTGGAATCCATTTTCATTGGACTTATCTTTTGGTCTTGGGGATTTAGGTCCTTTTAATTTTTTGAAGATGAAAGACCTTTGTTAATGCCTGTGAGCTCTCTCAGCCCTTGGGGTGCTGGGATGTAACGAGGTAGAGGGAGGAAAAGCTGGAATCCTAGGCTCTTGGCTTCCTAAGGAAGCTTTTCCCTGTGGGCGTGGGGAGATGTCAACTCTAGACATTTAGTTTAAAACTCAAGTCCTGGGTAATCAACTATATACAGTAACTTTAGAAGAAAGTATAAAGACATACTTTCACCTGAAAAATACATGCAAGCTTCTACCTATTTTAGTGGTAACAATTCAATCATCTTGAGACTTGAGTTGAAATGGTGCAGATTCCATGCTGTGGAGCGGCTTCTATAGAAAAGGAAAACCTTGGAAAGATGAGATTTGGAATTTGGTTTGGACTTTGAATTATCCACTGCTTATTTGTGTGTGTGTGTGTGTGTGTGTGTGTGTGTACTTCATGACTGTTCTTTCTTTGATAATGGATACAAAATTATTTTCAGAACATGTGACAATGTGGGTTTCAGGGAGAACAGAGTAACATTGTGGCTCCTGCTTCTCATAGTCTCCAATTAATTAATGAAGGAAATTCTCTCAGAAAGCCATACCAAGGAGCCCACAAATGTTTGCAAGAAATTTAGTTCCTTACTTTATCCCTGAGTTGCTTTTTAGAAGAGAAACCTTGTAACTCCCATACCTTAACAGAGTACAGTTTATCTTACATATTAAAAACAGTTGTACCTGCAGCTGTTGCAACAAACCTTGTGTTTGTGATTATGTATCAGTGTTTTCTTTCTTCATTGGGCATGACTCTAATGATTGTACCTGTGTTTGTGTCATGCTAATTCAAACATATCTTTATTGTTCGGTCTATTGCACTTTTTATTTTCAAATGTAATCATAATTGCACTGTGTAAATGCCCACAGCACATGTTGCTGCTTCTGCATTGATTGTCATTCTTCTGGCTCATTGTTTTAGAGGACCTGTAACAATGGCAGACTCAAATGGCTCTCCTGTGGCTTTCTCCTGTGAGCAAATGTCTCCTGTGATCTTCCCAACAACTCCATGAGAAAGGGCCATTGTTACTATCTCTAGGGAGAGGGGAACACACAGGGATTAAGTCGCTTGGGGAAGGTCACACAGCTGGTAAGTGCCACAGCCAAGATCAAACTCAGGCCACCTGGCTCTAGAGAGTGTGAAGGTCAAGAGGGTGAGCTTTGGAGTTCAGCCACTCACCTGGCTTGTGACCTTTGAAAGTTACCTGGCCCCCCTGAGCCTCAGTTTCTTCATCTGTAAAATGGGGATCAATCCTGCCTCATGAGGTTCCAGCAGATGCTGGCAAAGAGTGCTCAGTGTGGGGCTCACAGAGTAAGCACTCAGTAAACATGCGCTTTGCACTTCTGGGCTCTTCAGCCGTCCTCAGTTGTAAAACAGATGCTCCCCATCCCCTTTCTCTGCTCAGTCTGATTGTGTATCTCCCAGTGGGGCTGTTCTGAAGCTGGGTTCATCCAGCGCTGGGAGTAGGGAACTGGGGTTTGCTGGGGACCCGCTGTGTTCAAGGCATTGCACTTTGCTCCTGTGCATGATTGCAGGGGCAACCCTCTCTGCTGAAAGTTGAATCACGGCACATCAAAGGCTCCTCCTGGTCTTTGGAGGTCTGGCCGTGCTCTGGTGGAGAACAGAGATGGTTGGAACAAGACTTCATCTGTGCTTCACCTCTCCTGGTCCCCTGGAGAAAAGCACTTGAGAAGCCATGAGTTGTCCCAAGACTGTGCCACCTCCTTCATGGGCAGACCTGGCCTCTTCCACCTCTTTCCTAGCACACTCTTCAAAACCTCTTAGATGCAATGCTTTGGGAGAACAGTTTCCAGGGAAATAAAGCCGTACATACACAATTCCACTTCTAGACGTGAAACACATGCCCTATGATGTTCATAGCAGCACTGCTTTCAGAGCCCCAGTTTGGAAACTCCCTGAATGCCTATGAACTGTAGAATAGATACATGAATTGTGGTCTAATACAACGATGGCCTGTCATACGACAGTGAGGATGAACGAGCATGCACGGTGACGTGGATGAATTACACCAGCACTGCTAAATGAAAGAAGCCAGATACAAAAGAGGCCCTGCAAGGACTGTTCAAAACCAGGCAAAACTAACCTATAGTTTGAGAGGTCCAGGGAGGGAAATGGGGTGTTCTGTCTCTTGACCCAGAGGAATCTCCATGACTGGGTTTACTTTGGTTTACACACATGCTACATGTATGCAGCAGTGCAGTTAAAAAGTTCTAGCAAGCAAGCAAAGGAACGCCCCTTGCTGAGCTGTTCATGCAGCCACAGTGATGCATGGTGGCTCAGGCCTCTGGTTTGGGCAGGACCTGGGCTTGAATCCCAGGTCTTTGACCCTGGGGAGGTCACTGGACACCTCCTGGGTCTCAGGTGCATGCTCCACCTACCTATGTGGGATTGTACTCACCTCCTCGGGCTGCTCACGTTTTAGGGCTGGCATGAGGGTCGACTGAACTGGAAAGGTGACAGAGAACTGGCCCCGGGCAGTCCCACGATACACAGTCAGACCCTTTGCCCTGCCTTCCCACCTGGGGTCACCTCCGGAGACTCACTTGTTCCCAAGTGGCTGCCCCTTTACAGAGACTCCTGCTTTCTCTGTAAATCAAAGGGGGGGGGGATTGGTGACATCCCCATGGCCTTCTGTCTCTCTTTCAACCCCCACCCCCACTCTGCCATTCACTTCTTTTACTGCTGTTAGTCTACTGCTGTGACTGTAAACCTTGGCACCTCATTAGAAATATCTGGGGGTGCTTTAAAAAGATACTGATTCCCTTGGTTCAGGAAGGGGTAGGAGTAGCTGTGTGCTGGAGCCCTCTGTGTGCTTCTCTTGCCATCCATGTCCAGCGACCTCACGTTGGTAGCTTGAAATCTGCCAGAACGGCAGTGTTTACACTGTGGAGTCATGGCCTGTCCCATAGATTAGTCAGGAGAGAAGGGTTCCTTGTGGGCATGAGGGGCGTGTTGTGACAAGGAGGGCGGTCAACTGGAGGAACATTGGAACAGTTTCTGGAGAGTCCTTCCCTCCTGCCAGCTCTCCATATATGGCCCAGGATTCTAGCACCTGTGGTTCAAAGGTCATCTTCCTGAGGTGTCTCCAAAGACAGGGATGCTCCTGTGCCCAGCCAGAGCCCCCAGCCTCAGGGACTCCATCTGCCCCTTCTTCCTGATAGGAAACAGCCTGAGTGGATAATTCCCCCACGCTCCCTGCTCTCACCCGGCTCTCTCTTTGGACTATTGTTAAGGTTTAAACCAGATTATTTTTAATGGAGCAGTGCAGCTTAAATGGGTCTTGGGGCTGCCAGTGCTGTGAACTTCTTCCTCATTGGTGTTCCCATCTTGCTGTCCCACTGGGCGCCAGGCAGCCATAACCCAGCCTGAGAGCTGGAGCTTGCTGATCGTATTTCTCCTTTCTTCTGACCAATCTGGTGGCCACACTGGTTCTGCTCTTTCTCCCTCTCTCTCCAGTTCCCCACCCCCAGACAGGAAGTGGAGATGGGCTTGTATTTTCCAGCAGATGAAAGGTGTCTGGAGGTTCTGCCCACTGGCCTGAGTGTGGTCATTCTGTCCCTTCCAGCACTCTGTGGCTCCCAGTGTCATTCCTGCTCTGTATTGGTCCAGAGGGGGCATGATCCACAGGAGCCACAGCTCTCAACCCAGAAACACCATTCCTGGGCTTTCATCCTGGTGCTTATCATTCATGAAATGGAAATGACATCTTAATCTAATATTGCTGCCAGGAGAAGGCAGAAGGGTGGATGCCTTTTGCCTTATTTTGTCTTGAAGTCATTTTCAACCCCCACCCCCACTCTGCCATTCACTTCTTTTACTGCTGTTAGTCACTGCTGTGGCTGTAAACCTTGGCACCTCATTAGAAATATCTGGGGGTGCTTTAAAAAGATACTGATTCCCTTGGTTCAGGAGGGGTAGGAGTAGCTGTGTGCTGGAGCCCGCTGTGTGCTTGTCTTCCCATCCATGTCCAGCAACCTCACATTGGTATCTTGAAATCTGCCAAGATGGTGGTATTTACACTGTGGAGTCAGCGGGCACTTCAGATCAGGCCCCAGAGAGCCGGTTGTTAAATGTTTACCAGCCCACACCTGGGCCAGGACATTGATATTTTCTAAAAGTGTCCACAATGATTTTCATGTGCTTCCAGGGCTGAGAACCCCTGAGACGTCCCATAGTAGGCACAGTAAGGTTTCTGGTTGCCAACAATAGCTAACAGTTATCCAGCCCTAGCAGATGTTAAACTATTTGTGTGAATGAGATCATTCAACCCAGACCACAACCCATGAAGGAGGATTATGATCCCCATTTTTTAGATGATGAAATTGGGTTCCATAGAGGTTTCTTGTTACCTTATCTAGGGCCACTCTGTTGGTTATCGGCTAAGGCCAGATTCCAACCCAGGCCTGAGCCCCTGGGACCTGGGTCTGGCCAGGACCTCTTGGATGGCTGTGGTTAGCGCTCTACTTTTCCTGGCAGGTTGGACGCAAAATCACGCTCTTGCCGTTCAGGATGACCACGGGGACCGTGGGGTCTGAGCCCGTGACCCTCCAGTCTGCAGCGTGTCAGTGCGGCAGGAGCAGTGGTCCCTGGGGTCACTGGCCACAGGAATGCTTCCGTCTAGCTTAGGCAAGATGCTTGAACTCAGAGCCTGAGAGTGAATCCCAGACACTAATAAGCTTTCGGTGTTGGTGTGTGTTCTCTTCCTCTTCCAGTGGAACATGACAAGGAATTCTTCCACCCACGCTACCACCATCGAGAGTTCCGGTTTGATCTTTCCAAGATCCCAGAAGGAGAAGCTGTCACGGCAGCCGAATTCCGGATCTACAAGGACTACATCCGGGAACGCTTCGACAATGAGACGTTCCGGATCAGCGTTTATCAGGTGCTCCAGGAACACTTGGGCAGGTGGGTGCCGTACGAGTATCTGGGAGAGGTGCTGAGTTTCCTCTGGGGGCAGAGGAAAAAGGGGGTGATGGCCAGAGGATGGAACAGATTGGTGCAGCCACGTGCCAGGCCCTGTACCAGATTATCCCTTCTAAAGAAGGTGTATGGTGTATGTCACTTTCTTAAAACCATGACCGACAACTAATTCAGGAATAGTAGAAGGACAGGGAGCCCGAGGATGCATGGTACCATATGGGTATATATAGGCAGTCTGGATCTGGCTGGGTGCTAAGGGACATAGAAGAAAAGGGGAAGGGGAAGAAACATTTTTGAAGGGCTACCTCTCTCCCATTCCTTACTCTGAAACCCAGTGCACGATGTCAGGCAACTAATTAAGGTGGCCATCTAAAATAAAATGTTAGGGGAAGAAAAAAACCCAAACCAAAAATAAACAGAGAACTCTTAGCTTCCAAGAATCACTAGGTCAGAAACCAAACATGTGTGTTGAAAGTCTTTAATTTATCGAGATGCATTAATTTCAAGGTCTTGTGAGAAGTAAGGAGGCTAAGAAAAAGGGCTGGGACATTTAGCAGGTGTATTCTATTCAGACAGTCCGGAGGTGAAAATCACCAAGGTCCTATTACTTAGTGGCTGGGTTACAGGACCCCTCAGGCTGTCAGACGTCTGCCGTCCCCACTGGGCAGGGAAATTAATGGAAGAAAGGTGGTGTGGGCACCTCCTTGTGATGTGCAGGCCTAGCATCTTCAGCTAGAAAGGGGACTTGTTACCATAGACAGGGACAGAAAAACCATCACAGCCACGTTTGCCAAGCACTGCTATTTGGCGGGGGCAGCGGGGTGGTCATCTAAGTACCAAGAAAACAAAACTGTCTTGAGTGTTTCCAGTGTTTTTCACTTGAGATACCTTGTTTCACATTCACAGTAGCCTTCAGAAGTGGTGGCTCATCGGTAAAACGGGGAGAACTAAAGTGGCCCGAAGCCAAGAATGAGGCCACCCAGAGAGAACGTGGCCACGTTAGGACGTGAGCCCAGGTTTGCAAAGCTGGAGCCCACGCTTATGAACGATATTTCTTTCAAAAATTTGTTTTTAGGCTGGGTATGACAGCTCATGCCTGTAATCCCAGCACTTCGGAAGGCCAAGGTGGGTGGATCATTTGAGGTCAGGAGTTCGAGACCAGCCTGGCCAACATGGTGAAACCCCGTCTCTACTAAAAATATAAAAATTAGCCAGGTATAGTGGCACGTGCCTGTAATCCCAGCTACTTGGGAGGCTGAGGCAGGAGAATTGCTTGAACCCAGGAGGAGAAAGTTGCAGTGAGCCAAGATGGTGCCACTGCACTCCAGCCTGGGTGACAGAGCGAGACTCTGTCTCAAAAAAAAAAAAAAAAAAAGAGTTTTTGAGTAGGCAAGACATGCTCATGGTATAAAATCAAAAGGAAAGAGAAGGAACCACAGTGAAAATGAAGGCTCCCAGCTCCTGCTGAGGCAGCCCCTGCTGCCAGTTTCTGGAGTCTCCTCAAATCAGCGAAGGGATCTGTGTTGCTGTTTTTACCTGTGGCACCCCACAGTGCATTCACTCCTGCCCCTGGCTTTCGTCGTTGGACGATGAACCTCGGCAGCCCTTTCCAGTGGTTCACGCGGGGTGCCCTTGTCCTCTGAGTCACCTCACTGTTCCACAGCATGGGGTGTGCTGTCTTGCATGTGTGCATGCTGGCCCCTCTGTTCTCTGATGCATGGTGCCGCAGGGCAGGTACCCTCGCTGACACACCTGTTCATGTCTATCAGTCCGATAAAGTTCTAGAGGTAGAATTGTGGGGTCAGAGAGCCCACACGTGGGTGGCTTTGGTAGACACTGCTGAGCAGCTCTCCTGGGAGGTGACATCGACATCTACTCCCAGCAGCCAGGGAGCTTCTTTCTTAGGATGAAACCACAACCTCTGTGTCCAGGCTGTTATCTGGATTCTCCACTCAGCTCTGGCAGCTCTTGGTCCTTCCTGCTGGCTTCATGGGTACCTGGTCCCATCATGGTCTGAGGTGTCTCTGCTGTCTTGCCTGAGATCCACGGGGTGGATCCTGAGGGCTGCAGGGTTGGGCAGCAGGCCTGAGCACTGTGTTTGGAGCAGGGACGGGCGTTCCAGGCGTCCTCCCTGCCAGGCTGCTGGCAACAAGCAACTTGGGCTGGGGATGCCCATTCTGGTGCTGGGGTCCTGCTCCTGGGGGCTTCTGGGCTGCTGGGTGGCTGAGTCCCCCCTCAGCACAGGTACCTGCTGCATGCCATGCCTGAGGGCATCGACCAGAATGAACTAGACATGAGTCCATGCCCTCTGGAAGCTCACGTTCCAGCAGAGGAGAGGACATGGCAGGTGGGAGCATTGAGCAGGGAAGGGAGCAGGGTGAGAAGCAGTGGAGGGAAAGACTGAGCCGCTTTCTTTAGGTTTCTACATGTTCTTCCTGTGCCTCCTGCAGCAAAGCCTCCGTTCTTCAGAAGTTAAATGGTTAAATTAGACAAATATTATTTATTCATTTTTTTTTGGACAGGTTGTTTCGTTTTTGAATCTAGAACCAAGATACCCCTATTATGTAGTTCCCTAGCTATTAAGAGCATGGATTCAAATCCTGCCACCAGGTACCCATGTGACCTTGGGAAAGAGTCATCTCTCAGAGCCTCAGTTTTTTCCTTTGTAAAATGGGGATAATAATTGGATCTCCCTTCCAGAGTTGAGCTGTGGATGGAAGGGGGTGACATACTTACAACAGTGTCTCACACACCGGAAGTGCTCAATAAATGGTCACCTGCGTTAGTGTCATCGTCATCACAGCAGGAAGTGGAGCAAGACCTCCCTGGGAAGATAAGAGCCCTGGGTGGTGGCTGTGGCACTGCCTTCCTGTGTATGTCCACTGAGCCAGTTCCCCTAATTCTGCAGTCTCCCAGTGGGAACAAAGGCCCGAGCTTGAAAATGCTCTTCGAATCCCCCACGCTTCTGCCAGCTCGCCTGTTCAGAGATGGGGCTATTCTTTGCGTGTCCACAGCCTGGGCCCGCACGGCTTCTTCCAGCTGAAGGCCTCCTGCAGATCTCAGCCCAGGGGAGCCCAGACCCTGCCCTGCTGCCCCCGCCGTGTGGCTGCCTCGGTCTCTGTGCCGCCAGCCGTCCAGCTGTGCAGGGCTGGGACATCTGACAAGTTGTGCCTGAGCTCCAGGAAAGCCCTGGGGGTGCCGGGGATTAGCTGGCTTTGGGTCGGCCTCAGCGTCTCTCCCCTTGTGGGAGTCACTTTCCACTGAGTCCTCTTGATCTCTCGGAATCCAGATTAAATTCCGATAATGAGCTGAGCTGGAGGCCTTCCACAGCCCTGTGGCTCTGTTTAAAGCGCGGCCCCAGACAGCTGGAAAGACAAGTTGGATCCGCCCTTGGCGGGCTGTGGAGCGAGTGGGGGCTAAGAGGCAGGTCTGGGGACAGTGGTCTTGGCTCCAGAGGCCTTGCTGGGGCAAGAGGGGACTGCTAAAGGATTGGAGTCTTATCCTCATTTTCTGAACCCCAGGCCTGAGGCCAGGCCAGCTGGGGCCTGGCTTCCAGGAGCTGGACTTGCTACTCTCCCCACTGGTGCAGATTTTGGTTCCAGGTGAAGGTGAAGATGTTTGGGGTAGGGGTCATGCTGTTTGCCCTGTTTCTACTGTGGAACTGGGACCTGGCATCTTCCATCCCAGCCTTCCCCGTCTCTCCCCGAGCATATCCCAGGCTTGCCCTGCTCCGCAGCACTGCCCCACATGTAGGTGATACACTTTGCTTTAGGAGCTGGCCTATGAGAACCTCCCTGGGAAGCCAAGGCCAGTCAGGGCAGCAGAATCTGCTCCAAGGGAGTCAGCTGCCACCAAGGTCGAGATGATGTCGGCAGCTGGATGAAAATGTCCCCTGGTTCATCTCAGCAACTTTGGCTGCCAGGAGGGTGACCTCAGTGTGGTCTCCAGGGCCAAGATTTGGATCAGCTGCAGTCTGAGTCACTCTGAGGAAGAGGGAGCTGCCCCCTGCCTGTCCCCACTGCACAGGATGGATTGGCAGAGGAGGCCTGCGCTCACCTTCCTGGATACGTTCAGCCTAGGCAGAGGCTCCTGCCCTCAGCCAGACCTGGGATGGGGGCCCTGAGTTTCTGCCTTTCTGACAAGCTCCCTGGGGACGCCCTGATGATTTTGGTCCACGAACCTGAGAAGGTAGATGGGGCTGGATGTGGTAGGAGGAATGCTGCAGCCCCCTCACAGGACAGCCCTTGGGCAGTGGGCCAAGGGCTTCTTGCCCAGTCGTCTCCTGGGGATGCTGGGGTGGCGGCAACTTGTGATGTGCAGATTCATGACTTGGTAGCAAGACTCTGGGTGGGTTTTGCCCTGCCGTTAGCCCCCATGAGCGTGTTTGGGCAGAGAGCCATGGTCACGTTCCAGAGCACGTCTCCACCCTGTGGTTGAGGCATCTCGTTGCGTGGTGCTTACTATTTATGGCTGTGCTGGACATTTCAGCTTTGTTTCACGCCTTGGAAAGTTTCCTATGAAGATGTATCATCCCCATTTTACAGGTGCAGAGCCTGGCTCAGAGGTGGGAAGTAGCTTGCCCGAGAGCACACAGCTACAAAGCGGCAGAGGTGGGACTCGAACCCAGGCTCTTAGATTTCAGCACTCACCATCTTAGCCATGGCCGTGCCTCAGTGATTCCCATAGTGCTGATTTCCTCACCTGGGGCTCAGATGGGTCCATTGATGAGTCCTGAGTTGGTTTTCAGCCTTAGCTGTGCATTAGAATTACAGCGCCTTTTAATAGTCCTGATCCGTAGGGGTTGAACTGTCATTGGTGTGCTTTAAAAGCTCCCTGTGTGCTAGGGTATGAACAGGTGGCTAAGATCTCTCTAATTTCTCACCCATGAGCTGTCTTACATGCCCAAGAGGAAGGAAATAAGAGGAAGGAAATAGTTGTTTTTTTTTTGTTTTTGTTTTTGTTTTTTTTTTTAAGAGAGAGAGATGGAGTCGCACTCTGTCGCCCAGGCTGGAGTGCAATGGCACCATCTCAGCTCACTGGAACCTCCACCTCCCAGGTTCAAGTGATTCTCCTGCCTCAGCCTCCCAAGTAGCTGGGATTACAGGTGTGTACCACCACGCCTGGCTAATTTTTTTATTTTTAGTGGAGATGGGGTTTCACCATGTTGGCCTTCTCTGACACATTCCATGTTCCCTTCAGCTTGGTGTCTCAGAGAAGACTGTTTTTCTTGCTATAAGACTGAACCCAAAGTATAGTCCAGAACACAATTGTCAGTCTCAATGGCACAGGAAAGGGACTGGCTAAGGGTGAAGATCGCTTTGGACTCTGGCTCCAGAGGCTTCTGGAAGCTTCTGGAAGCCTCTGGAGCTTCTTGCTGCTCCTGAAGGCTATGTGCCTGTTTCCTCATCTCCTGACTTCAACCTCTTGCCACTACACCTCAGCCCCAGGGCATGAGCTCTGGTTTTGAGCTGCCTTCTCAGGATGTGCCAATTCAACTTCCTGAGTAGCCTTTTCAGAAGGCAAGGAGGATTCCTTCTGGCTACTGGGAACTTCCAGGATATCCTAGAAGGTCAGAGGAAAGCAGTCCTCACCAAGGAACCTTGGCATTTTTCCTCACAGCCCCTTTCTCTGGGCCCCACTCCAGAACCCAGGCTGAAGCTGCCTGAGCGAGACTGGCAGGCCTTAATGTTTTTGTTTCCGCTTGGGGTCCTCTCATGGATCTGCAGGGATCCCTCTGGAAAAAGCCACCCAGCTGGGCAGAGACGGCAAACCACTGTGTTCAATCCAGTTAATGCTGGAGACACGGCCAGCATCCCCTATTCAGCATCTGGGGGCCAAATGCCCATTGGCTTCCTGTCCTGTGGTCTGAGGCCATCTGGTGGGCCTTGGTGGCTCTTTTTGATCTCTGTCCCTGTTATTTCTTCCCATAATTCATCCCAAGCCTGGCTTCACAGGGAGCATACAGGTGGTAGCTGGGAATCAACGGCAACAGTTTCCGTTCGCTGAGTGTTTATGGCAGGCGGGGGCTCAGCAGGTTGCCCGCATTTTCCCTGATTCCCCATAGGTGTTATATCATGGGCGCTGAAGCTGAGTGGGTGTCCCCACAAGGTAGTCAGTCCTGCCCTCTTGTAGACCATCTGTGGGAAAGGTCTGCTCCCTTTATGTTTCCATCGATTTAGCCGGGTCCACAATGCGATCTCGGAGCCTCCTCTCTCCCATGACGCTTGTCTGTACTGGGAGAAGGGATGTCTGCCTTTGGGAACAGTCGTGATGACAAAAGCTAATTGTATGCAACAGGGACTCTTTACTGCTTCCCACAACAAACCCCCATGGAGGCATCCTTATCCCTGCCCACCCCTCTTTTTTTTTCATTTTAGAGATAGACAGGGTCTTGCTCTGTTGCTCTGCTGGAATGCGGTGGTGTGATCACAGCTCGCCGCAGCCTCGATCTCCTGCGTTGGAGCGATTGTCCTACCTGAACCTCTCGAGTAGCTAGGACCACAGGCACACACCTCTATGTCTGGCTAGTTTTTTACTTTTGTAGAGATGAGGTCTCACTATGTTGTCCAGGCTGATCTCGAACTCTTGGCCTCAAGTTATTCTCCTGCCTTGGCCTCCCAGAGTGTTGTGATTACGGACATGAGCCACCGTGCCTCCTTCCACACCCTTTTTCACAGACAAGGAAATGCGGGCACAATTCTGGGTTGGGGGTTAAGGATGAGAAGCTTACATCTTTCCCCAGTCACATATGTTTTTCTTCCTTGGCTGGTGGATACACTTTTTTCTTTCTCCTCATAGCACTCCAGTCCTGTAAATTGGGAAATGGTGGGGCAGTTTGCATTTTCCACACAAGGAAACTGAGGCAGAGACCAGTGACCTGCCCAGCCTGTCCCAACAGTGTGTAGTGAGGCTTTGCAGATGCACCTGGAGCCGCCTCTTATTCCACCCCTTGGAAGTTGCATGGACTTGGACAGCATGTGGACCCTTGCTGAGCCAGCGTGGGCTGCATAGTGAAGATCTGAGTGGGATCTGAGTGGGGCCCAGCAGAGACAGTGATGGAGGCTCCACAAGGGCAGGAGTTTTGTTCGTTTTGCTCACTGTGGTATCCATTTTTCCTAGAGCCTGGCGCGTAATAGGTGCTCAGTAAGACACTGAATGCATGAAAGGATGAAAGCATGACCCGGCCTCTCCTTTGAGGATGTGGGCTTCCTGAATTCACACACTGCATGGTCTGGTCCTGTGTGCCCCAGCGCACGCACAGCAGATGCCTGCTGGATGAGCGGGTGCTGGCCACGGTATCTTTGCCCTGGGGCTAGTCCGTCCTAGCAAACGCTCCAGCATGCTTTCTCTTCCAGAACTGAAACTCGAGAATGCCTTTTTTCTTCAGCATCTGAGCCCAATTTCCAAAAAGTGAAAATTGCTTGTAATTATGATACTTTTTGATCCTATGGATGTTTCCCTGTGATGATTATAATTATGTTATTTAGAGCTGTGTGCCAGTGGGTACCCAAGGGTAGGTCGGTTCTTGTTTGCAAATAGGGGAGACATCAGCATGTGTGCGGCAGCCTGGGGTTCTTTACACTGGAATGCTTTTGGGGAGAATAGGCTTTCGTGGAGGCAGCTCTCTGGATAACTTGATTTGGCACTTTGATTCCAAAAGCACTTCATGCTTGGCCCTGGGCCTCTGCTTGCCTATAGAAGCTCATTTTTCTAAATGTATTAACATCTGTGTTTCGAATCAGGATCTGTAATCGCTTTAGCCTTTTTGGCAGGAGACAAAGAGAATTAATACTTTTCAATTTGGTCATAAGCAGTCATCTGTAGCTGGGAAGAAAAGTGTCTGCTCAAATATTAACTCTAAGGGTGAGGAATATAGGCTTACCAGGAAAATGATGTTTTAAAGGAGACAACCACAATTAATGAAGCTAGTTCAAGTTCAGATTGGAAGTAGGCATGTGGGTAAATACTCAAGGTTCTTCCAAACCCTGCTTCTTCCTTTGTCTTCCTATTGCCACCTCTGTCAGTGCCATATTCTTCTTTTTCCTCAATAATGCCCATGGCTTTCCATTTTGCCACCCCAAGAAAGGAAGAAGGAAAGCTGACACCCTGGCCTTGCATTCCAGCACGCAAGCCACCCTTCTCCTCCCGGGACCAAGGCAGGCATTGCTAATGGATCCCAGCCCTCCCTTTCCCTGGATCCTTGGTACAGGTCTCTAAATGAGGCAGCCACTGCCAATTGAGTGAAGCTGCCATCAAGTGAAACTGGTTTCAGGTCAGGTTTCTCAGAAGCTGACCCTCAGCTGAGGATTGTGTGGCTGTGAGAGTGAAGGATTAGAAAATGTTTCCAAGAAAGGCCTTTAGGAGCATCGGACAGTGGGGAGGTGGCGAGGCCAGGTGAGGGAGCGGTGCTGCTGCAGAGCACCCCATAGCGTGACTTTGGCTCACTCTTCCTGCTAGAGGTTCTGGAGACAAAGGTGCACCCTCACCCTAGTCCCATCAAGAGAGCTGAAGTGTTTATACCCTGTCATTTGAGGCAGGGTTTCTATTTTCCATCCTCCACAGTAGTGACCTTTGGGGGTGGCTCATTCTCTGGGGTAAGGGCCATCCTGGGCATTTTAGGGCATTCAGTAGCAGCCCTGGCTTCTGCCCACCAGATGCCAATGACACATCCCAACACTCAGTTGTGAAACCAAAAATGTCAGCAGACCTTGTCAGGGTCCCATCTTTAACGGGTCTCTAACTAGGCCCTGGGGAAGAGTTAGGAGACAGTGCAGAGTGGCGCTGACTGAGAAGCACAGGGTGGAGGGAGGGATGTCAGGTGCCTCTGGGTGACACAGCCGAAGCTGAACATACTTAAGTGGGAAGTCCCTCGACTGCCCTGTCTTCTTCCCACCTTCCCATTCACCTTGCTCACGGCTACCTACCACCAAACACCAGCTGTGCAACTCCTCACACACATCTGTCCGGGGTGGTGCTCAAACCCAGCTGTTGTCAGAACCTCCTGGAAATACATCGGAAGAGAAAAATACAGGTTCCCATGTTTAACCCCAACTAGTCAGGTGTAGGGCATGGAGTTTTCATCATTAACGTTTGAAAACAAGCTCCCAGGACTGGCTGTGTCCCTTTTGGGACCCACTGCAAAATGAAAATGTTGGGCCCCTTGTCAAAAATGTATAAAGGATTTCAAGACAGCAACAGCACAGCATGAAACCAAGCTCGGAGTACTTCTGTGTGTTGGGCCCCGTGTGACTGTGTGGGTCACACGCCCATGAAGTCAGCCCTGGCCTTGCCATCTCCCTGGATATAGATGTCTGTTGATACCTGTGTTGATAGATATCTTTATACAGATACCTTTCAGCCCCAGCCTCATTTCCAGCAGTCTCCTGTACACGTAAACACGTGGAAACACAGACAGATCCTCGGAAACACAGACACAGCACATGGAAGCGCAGACACGCCTGGTTTCCCCTGTTTTAACACCTTACGTCACATAGGGTACAGTTTTCATAATTAAGGACTCAGTATCAGCATTTTTATTAATGAAAGTCAGTCATTTATTCTGGACCCCTTTGCTTTTACTTCTTGTCCTTCTGTCCTGTCCAGGACACCGCTTACCCTTCAGTGGCCACATCTCCTGGGGCTCCTCCTGCCTGTGTGTTTCTCTGGCTTTGCTTGTTTCTGAAGGTGACAGTCACCCAGCGTTTGCTAGGGAGTTGGTGCAGAATCCTCTCCCACTACTGTTCGGTCTATCTCAGCCCCACCTATTTTAAAATTCAACCTGAATCCTTATGCTCTGGCTGTGGCTCGATGTCTTCTGAACTTGGGTGACCTGGGTCACAGCCACACGGGGTCCCCAGATGGGAGTCCTCGTAACCCCTGGGCTTTCGGCTATGGTGACCCCAGTGCCTGGCACAGAGGACTCCACGTGGCTTTGCTTCTTGAGTGGAAACTAGATTATAAGAGCCTTTTTGGGGTGAGGATTCTTTGTCTCCTAACTCTTCCCCAGGGCCTAGGTAGGGGTGCTTTAAAGGTGGCACTTGAGGTATCCTCAAAAGCAGGCTCTTTCCCCTCCATGCTGTGGGCTTAGGGAGTGGGCTCAGCCTCCTGCTCTGGGGTTGAACCCACAGGTTCCGGAAGTGGGAGAGGGTGGGTGGGGGTGGTTTGGGAGTCAGGTTTGCAAGTAGGGTTGAGGGCTGGAACCAGGAGCCTCCCAAGAAACCTGTCATGGTCATTCTCCTTGGAAAGCTTTCTCCAGCTGAGCCCTGCCTCCATCCCTTTCCCCTTGGGTGTTCCACGTGCGGGGGCCCACGGCACAGTAGGAAAAGCATCTCTGAAGCCCTCATCTTGCTCTTTGACATAAGAGGGATCCTCCAGCTTCCCCTGCATCACTGGTGCTTGAGCCTTTTCTCTGCAGATGCCACCACAGGTTGTCCTGGCAGGGGTCCTTGCCATGTGTGTAAACAGCATTTCTCCTCCAGCCCATGTCTGGCTCCTCAGGGGGTGACTCCCGCCACGTCAGCCTCACCAGCTGCGACCTTGGACAGGGTCTCCACCTCTCCTCGGAGAGATGGACCGGCTGAGCCGCAGACCTCTAGGTTTCCCCTCCCCACACACCTTTCCCTATGCGGGAGCTCTGCTGGGAGCTTTCTCTGACCCACAGAGGAGTCAGAGTCAAGGCCCATGGAGAATTCCCCAGCCCCCTCACTCTCAGGAGACAGCCCCTCACCCTCAGGAGACGGCCCCCTCGCCCCCAGGAGACGGCCCCCTCGCCCCCAGGGGACGGCCCCCTCGCCCCCAGGGGA
>NC_045453.1:29944561-29949895 GCF_002776525.5 Piliocolobus tephrosceles | reverse complement strand
CAGGAGACGGCCCCCTCACCCCCAGGAGACGGCCCCCTCACCCTCAGGGGACAGCCCCTCACCCTCAGGAGACAGCCCCCTTGCCCTCAGGTGCACCCCTCAGGAGCATAGTCTCCAGGAGGTTCTGACCGGCTTGAGTCCCAGGCCCACAGTGTTCTGTTTTGACGATCTCTGAGCCTGCCTCACTTCCCTGCCCCCTCCAGGTGGTTCCTGAGGTCACCTCTCAGACAAACTACTTGCATTCAAGTCCTTGACTCAGGATCTGCCTCTGGGGTCGCTGAAGCATGACAGAGGCCAAGTGTCAACCACACAGGGCAGCTGGGAGGGCTCCCTGGCAAGGGGCAACTTTGGCACCAGCACAGCTCCTGGGACCCGGTGAGGGTCTACTAAGTGCAAGCGGACGTCCTCAGCCTGCCCCCTTCCTGGACCCCCCGGCTTAAGGATGCTACCATGAGAATAAGTCTTAGACACCCCGCTCTGGCCTTTTCTGGACGTTCCAACCCAGCCTCTGTTTTTGAGACTCTTGAATTTGGAAATTGCGTCACTTGTTTCTGTCTGCAAAGCACTGTCAAGTTTCTTTCCCCTTGTCTCCCTGCTTTGCTGCACTTTTTCTGTCTCTGGCTTTGGAATCTTAAAACAGCCTGTGGTTCTCTTAAAAAAAAAAAAAAAAAAAAGAGGTTGGAAAGATGACCCAACTCGAAGACTGTATTTGTGGTGCTTGTTTATTCCTTGAGTGTGCTGCGTGAAAGGGGCTGAATTTACCTCATTCTATTTTGGTCTGGACCTGGAGGCTGGAGGAAATGCGTCCCCCAGGGGAAGTCTAGAAAGATGAGTCTCCGCATCCTCCATGGCTGCCGGCCCACCTCCACAGTGCCAGGCGCAGGGAGCTGCCCACCCGTGTGGGATTTCCCCCACAGCCGCGTCAGAAGCTCTGCAGTGCCCCCCAGGTTTTTCTGGGGGGACCCCCCCAGAGTTCTTGACGTCTCCCCAGAGTTCTTGATGTGTTCTGTGGGCTGGAATCCAGCTCGCGGCTCGGTTCCACTGGGTTTCCGGATGGATCATGCCTGGGTTGAATGGAATGGTAGAGCCTCCAGTTTTCCAGAAATTCTGGGGCTCAAACCCTGGTGTCTTAAGCAAAGAGTGACAAGAGTCAGGTCCAAAAGGAAATATGAGACATGCTTTCTTCCCAGCTGTTGCTCTCTGCCTGCCTGAGTCCTCTTGATTTTTTCCTGATGTGGGGAAAGAAGGTGGCTCTGAAGAGGTGACGGGGACAGGAAATGGGGGCACTAAACCGGAAGCCCATGCAACCTGGCAGTTTCCAGCGGGGGGTCAGTTTGAGGTAATTCGACCGCCCCCTGGTTCCACAGCCAGGCCTGTGAAGGTGGAGGGTATGGAGGTGCCCAGGGGCTGACGAGGGTCTCCCTTCAACTAGCATGTGCAGCTGGGTGCCCATGGCCTGGGAGCGGGCGCCTAGTGGGGCATAGGGTGGGCTAAGGCCCAGTGAACTGTGAGTCAGAGCCATTTCTGGAGCTACTGGAATAATCTGAAAAAGTATTTACCATTTCTCTTTTAATAATATAAACTATTGGAAGTGAAACCGGAAAACCTCACTGGCTGTAAGGATGCAGAGGATACCAGCATGTTTGTCCAGTGTGCATCCAAGGCCTGCTCTGTGCTAAGCTGTGTGCTTGGTGCAGAGCACCGGTGCAGAGGCTGCTCCAGGCAGGGCTGAACAAAATAGGGCTGGTTCTTGCTGACGAAAAGCTTAAAACCTGGCGAGGAAAGAGAAAAACCCAAAAAACGATACAAACAAACGGAAACTCCAGCCCAGATGGCGCAGGGGAGCGGACTTGGGCTTGGAGGGTGTCCGACGTGGATGCGCCAGTAGGAGGGCATCAGTGGACGCCTCCCTGGGGAGCTCAAGAACGGGCAGGTGTGAGGGAGGTGAAAAGGCAGGGAACAGTTTCGCAGGCAGTGGGAACAGCATGTGTGAAGGGCTGTGGTGGGCTGGAGACTGGCACAGATGAGGAGGGCTGGATGGGAGGAGACCGTGGAGACAGGGGCCAGACCATCCAGGGCCTTACAGGTTGGGTGACCTGGAGTTGATAGTAATGCCTCCTCTCTCTCCCCAGTTTCTCGGTTTGCACTGTCAGTACCATAGTCTTCTTTATCACAGAACACATTGGAGAGCTTTGGCTTTTTATCCTAAGAGCTGCTAAAGGGTTTGAAGCAGGGCAGTTAATTGCTCAGCCCCTGCAGGCTGCTGGGGCAGGGGGAGTGCGGGGTGACAACCCCGGGGTTCTCTGGGTGGCAGCTGTCCCTCCGCCATCAAACCCTCACTGTGCAGGGCTGGCGCTTTGCTGGAACGGGGCTCTGGGCTGGCTCCATTCACTACCTGCATTTCCCTGAGCCTCAGTCTCCCACCTGTGAGAGGGGACAACAGTGCCTGCCTCTCAGGTGCCATAGGGTTCAGTGGGCTCGCTCAGGGCCTTATTCTGAGATGGTTCCATCTTGAGTCGGTGTCAGCTTGCTGCAGTTGTGATCTTGCTTTAAAAGCCGAGGCAGCTTGAATCCCGTGGTGGAAGATTCACACTGACATTGAGGTTTGCTCCAACCAGCTGAGAGCCTTGAGTATCTGGCTCTGAGCTGGCGTCTTGAGCGTATCTTTCCATTTAACTCATTCTCAGAACAATCCTCATGGCTACCTCCATTTTATAAACAAAAGAACCTGATGGGCAGAGGCCGACTTGCTCAGGGTTACCCCACTGAGATTTAATTCCAGTTTTCCTCAAGCCAGAGCCTGGAGCCCTACAGCCTCCATCCCTGAGCACCCACTGTGGGACCAGAGGACCACTCTGGGGATTTCATCACAGAGAGGACTCCGGGCCCCTGACCTCCTGATTGTCTCTGCTGCTGGCTGTGTCTCAAACGAGGGAGAGCCTTCCATTTGTCGCCATGATTCTCGTCCCTCTTGAACCCCTGCCTCTGTGATCCGCACCTAGACGCAAGTTTGAACGACTCATGACTGTGCTCCATTGCCGGAGCAGACATTTCTTTGCAGCAGGACTTCTCAGAGCCTTTAAAGAGCTAAGGTGCATGATGACATCTCTAAGGAGCAATGTGTCGTGTGGCGCTTCCCCACCTTATTTCACCACAGCGCATTTTGGATTTTTTGACCCTCCCATTTTCCTCTCTTAGCTATCCTATTAATAAGTTGCAGTTTTTGAGGTCTTGAAAAACTCCAAACCCTTTGTCTTGTGGGTGGAGCAACTGAGGGCTAGAACATAAGGGCCACTGACTCGCTTTCTGACTGTGACAATGCTGGCCTCCGGGCGCTGGACGGGCGTCTTCCTGACCTTCCCATGAGTGGCTGGGCGGGTGCTGTCCGCAGTCAGCTGGCCCTGCCCAGAGGGAGACAGACAGCCGTGGGGTGGGTGAGAGGGCCGTGGGTGGCCACCCGAGCTCCGTCTGGGGCAGGAGGATATTGTGCCTCTTCCTGTATTTTTCCACCTTACTCCCCAGAGCTTTAATTTTAGACTTCCTGGATATGCACCGTCTTCAAGAAAGTGTATTTTAAAAAAGCCTTGGACCTCCCTGACTTCATCTTCCCGTCTGGGGGATGCCAGGGACTGTTCTATGATTTGGCAGGAAAGTAGGGCATTCCCTGAAGCTGAGGTGGGGGAGCCTGGGGCCCGGGCTGGGTCCTGCCCAGCCTACAGCTCAGGAGGGGCACCCCTTGGACCCGGGAGCTGGCTGCCAGGGTGGGGCCGGCTTCCTCCTGGGCGCCTTTGATCTCCTTCCCGGGCTTCCCTGCAGGCCGGGGTTGCTGCTGGGCTGACTCCAGGTGCGCGGCGGGTTGCAGTTTCCCGGCCTGACACCACAGCCACAAGCCTGTGCTGCCTCCATGACATCATGCTAGCCTGGGAATGCTTTGACTGTGCTCGCTGGCTCGCTCTCTTGCTCCTTTTCTTCTGAGGAATATCCTTGCGGCCCAGCAACCATTCACAACACGCAAGCCTTCAGAATGTCCAGCCTGCAGTTTTCCAAAGAGCAGCAGGGTGAGGCGAGGGTGAGAGTCAGACTAGCGGTCGGGGAGAGTCAGCTGGGTCTGCGAGTGGCAAAGCCTGTGATCTCCACCCCTGCTTAGAACTCCTCCCGGCTTCCCAGCGCTCAGCAAGACCTGACCTCCCCCGGCCAGAGGCCCTGCAGGGGACATCATGTACCTGTGCCCTCTCCTCGCTACTTTCTCATCATGATTTCTATATTCAGTTCTCTCTGCCAGGAACGCTTTTCTCTGCCCTTTTAGCTGTGTTAGCGCTGCTCATCCTCTGACCCCCGACAGGAGATGTTTCTGTGGAACGTCCTTCCCGCACACCCTCACACCTCACATCTAGTCCTTTTCTTTTGTCTTGCTCACTCAGAGGACTCTTCCCTCCTTCACGCCACTTAATTAGGGTTTGAATGACCCTCTTTTGTGCTACGCACGCCCAGCCTCTGGACCCGGAGCTCCATCTCTGGCTGCCGTTGTGTCTCTGGCTCCTAGCAGAGCCCCTGTGGAGAGGAGGTGTTTCAGTGTGGATCTCAGGAGAGAAACTATTCGTTCCTCTAGCTGCTGTAACAAGTGACCGCCAACTTAGTGGCTTAAGACAACACACATTTATTCTCTTAGAGTTTGGGAGGTCTAAAGTCTGAAATGGGTTTTACTAGGCCCACATCAGGGGGTCCATAGGGCTGCATCTTTTCTGGAGGGCCTGGGGGAGGATCTGTTTCCTTGCCTTTTCTGGCTTCTAGGAGATAGAGCCCCCTTTCTTGGCTCAAGGTCCCCAGCCGCAGTCACACCACACTGTTCCCTGTTTTCGCTGTCACCTCTTATTCTCTGGCCTCCTGCCTTCCCTGTTTTCAGGACCCTTATGATTCTTTTGGGCCCATAAGGATAATCCAGGATAATCTCCCAACTCAAAAATCTTTCATCGCATCTGCACAGTCCCTGCTGCCGTGGAAGGTGGCATACCCACAGCTTCCGGGATCAGGACCTGGAAGGTGACATACCCACAGCTTCCGGGATCGGACCTGGAAGGTGACATACCCACAGCTTCTGGGATCGGACCTGGAAGGTGACATACCCACAGCTTCCGGGATCGGACCTGGAAAGTGGCATACCCACAGGTTCCGGGATCGGACCTGGAAGGTGGCATACCCACAGCTTCCGGGATCAGGACCTGGGAGGTGGCATACCCACAGCTTCTGGAATCGGACCTGGAAGGTGACATACCCACAGCTTCTGGGAAGGTGGCATACCCACAGCTTCTGGGAAGGTGGCATACCCACAGCTTC
>NC_045453.1:29914385-29944551 GCF_002776525.5 Piliocolobus tephrosceles | reverse complement strand
AGGTGGCATACCCACAGCTTCTGGGAAGGTGGCATACCCACAGCTTCCGGGATCGGGACCTGGAAGGTGACATACTCACAGCTTCCGGGATCAGGACCTGGACGTGTCTGAGGGGGTGTTATTCTGCCTACCGTATCATCTGAAGTGTGTTTTCCTTCTTTTGATGGTGGGCCTGGGCCAGCCCTGTGCTCTCCTGCCCTGCCTCCTCTAACTTGAGTGGGGCCCCTGGAGACAGCTTTCTGTGCTTCAAGTAACCTCTGGCCTGGGACCTGCTGCTCCCAGCGGAGGCCTATCCTGAGCCTCCCTGCCCCTCAGTTTTTGGTACAATCCCCATCCCCATGTAATAGGTGGTATTAAGGTGATATTAAGTGGGGATGCAGATTGTACTGACCTCATTGGAGATGGGAGAGTGTCCCTTAAGAGACTTGTGTGCAGTAGGTGCCCAGGGCAAGGTATCAGGGTGCTGAGGGCCCCCGTCCACCAGCCAGGTGATTCCAAATGCAGCCCTTCCAAACCTGGCTTGCGCCAGCTCCCTGAAGGTGGTGGGGGGCTATGTCTGAAGGTAGCAGAGGGGGAGATCAGGCTGGCTCTCAGGCTGTGATGGCGAGAAGATTTTTCATTACACTGCCCTAAATTATGGCCCAGAACTGGTGTCTAATCCTTGTTCAGCCACCAGCTGCCCATGCGTAAGACAGAAACTCTCTGATCTTCCAAGCTGAAAATTAAAATGACCAGAATGGATTTCCAAGGGCCTGTTCTGCTCCTAAGACCCTGGATGGCTGGGCCCAGGGGCAGGAGGCTGAAGGAGCCCTGACGGTGGGCACAGACAGGACACGGACTGTCCCAGGCAACGAGGCAGTGTGCACTGCGTGGCCATGTTGGAATTTGTGTTTCCTGTGGCTCCAATGCCTGCCTGGGTGCCTCAAGGCCAGAGAGATCCTCAGACTCCTAACTCTGCTGTGTTTTGCCCTGGGGGAGTTTCAGGGCCAGCTTCCCTGGGATCTGTTTTTGTGCTGAGGCCCTGGTCCTGCATCCCACATGGGAGTCTTACTCCCCTGGGAGTGGGGTGGTGGGTGAAGGCCCATGAGGATCAGTCTCTAAATAGCCTCTAGGAAGGTAACCAGAGGCCAAAAAAAAGACTTCCTGTCTTCCCACGTTTGCGATTTTAAAATATCCCCTTTTCCATTGTGGTAGAATTTTCCAGGGGAAGGTGGGCTGGGAGACAGTGGAAACGAGCCTGGGGATGTGCGGTTCCTCCTCCTGCTCCCTCTAGAATTAGATTTCAGCTGGTTCACCTGGGTGTCCCTGGGAGGAGGCACCCGAAAGCCCAGCAACGCACTGTCCCCAGGCTGGTGGTTAAATATTAACGTCCCTCAGTGCTGCGGCATCGGGGTCACCAGCGGCTCATGCCTTGTAGAGCAGGGCTATGGGAGAACCCAATTTCAGAAGAGAAGAGAAGACGACTTTTGGGGTCTTGCTATTTCTTTAATCAGAAACAGCCTGAGAAAGTGGAAGGATCATCAAGTTTATAGACAAAAGACGTGTGGCCTGTCCCCTGGCTCTGCTGCCTTTCTGTGAGATTAGAGGAGGGGGGAAAACTGTCCGAACCCAGGAAAGAAGGTGAGAGCCAGGCTTGCCACCTTACCTAGGTTTGTTCTGCTGATCAAGTATAACATGGAACTATGTTGCCCCATACAGATCTAGCTTTTTCCAGAAATAGGACGTGCTTACTAAATTGAGGCAATATTGATGTACATGTGTTAGCTTGTAAAGGGAAGCAAAATATTTCACAGTGAATTGCTGCTGCCACTCTGGTCTGTATGCATATAAATGTTTCATGCAGATGTGTGTATACTTTAAAACAATTATTAGCATAATGGCACCTATATTTGGGGTGCTATATTTGGGGCTAAGATTGGTCTTATCCATTTTCAAAACATAACTTTATTAAGATATAAAGTGTATAATTCAGTGGTTTTTGGTACATTCTGAGTTGTGCGACCAACACCACTGTCTAATGTTAGAATGTTTTCATCACCCTGAAAGGAAACTCCATACCCACTAACAGTTACCCCCATTTTCCCTACCTCTCTTGCTGTTGGCAACCACTCATCTTTCTTTTTTTCTCTTTTTTTTTGAGATGGGGTCTCACTCCGTCACTCAGGCTGGAGTGCAGTAGCGTGATCACAGCTCACTGCAGCCTCTGCCTCCTGGGCTCAAGCAATTCTCCTGCCTCAGCCTCTTGAGTAGCTGGGACTACAGGCATGTACCACCATGCCTGGTTAATTTATATATATATATATATATATAATTAATTAATTTATGAGATGGAGTTTCGCTCCTGGTTAATTTATATATATATATATATATATATATATATATATATAATATAATATAATATAATATAATATTATATTATATTATATTATTTATTTATTTATTTATTTATGAGATGGAGTTTCGCTCTTGTTTCCCAGGCTGGAGTACAATGGCGCAATTTAGTAGAGATGGTGTTTCTCCATGTTGCTCAGGCTGGTCTTGAACTCCCGACCTCAGGTGATCCGCCCGCCTTGGCCTCCCAAAGTGCTGGGATTATAGGCGTGAGTCACCATGCCTGGCCAATTTTTATATTTTTTGTAGAGACGGGGTTTTGCCATCTTGCCCAGTCTGGTCTTGAACTCCTGGGCTCAAGTAGTCTGCTCACCTCTAACTCCCAAAGTGCTGGGATTACAGGCGTGAGCCACCATACCTGGCCCTACTTTCTGTCTTTATGGATTTGCCTGTTTGGTACATTTCATAGAAATGGACTCATACACTATGCAATCTTTTGAGTCTGACTCCTTTTTCTTAGCATAATGATTTCAAGATTCATCTGTGTTGTAGCCTTTATCAGAACTTCAGTTTTTAATGGCAAATAATATTCTGTTGTATCAATTTACTGTATTTTGTTTATCTGTTCGTGAGTTGATGGACACTTCGCTGTTTCTACCTTTTTAGCTGTGAATAATCCTGCTGTGAACATTGGTGTGTAAGATTTTGGGTGCACATATATTTTAATTGCTTCTGTGGGTAGTCGAATTGCTGGGTCACATGGTAATTCTACATCTGATGTTTTGAGACACCACCATGCTGTTTTCCAGAGTGGTTGCCCCGTCTTCCAACCCTACTGTTAGTGTATGAGAGTTCTACTTTCTCCACGTCCTTGCCAGTAACACTAGTTATCATCTGTGGTTTTGGCTCTGGTCATCCTAGTGGGTGTGAAGTGCTGTCTCACTGTGGTTTCAATTTGTGTTTCCCTAATGGTTGATGCTGTTTAGCATCTTTTCATGGCTCACTGGCCATTTGCACGTCTTCTTTAGGAAAACATCTGTTCAAATTAGCCTTCTCTATTTTGGGAGTCAGTGGCATGCTAGCTTTACAATATGGGTTTCAAACTCTCCCTCTTGGATGTTCTTGATCAAATTATATAAGAAAGAATTATCTGTTGGTAATTTGCAAAATTTGTGGTTATAAAACCAGCTGGGGTATGGGGGTGGGAAAGACCTTCCTATTTCAATTTCTTTTGGGCAAATCAAAATTTTCATTTCTTTTTGCACCAATTTTTGCATTTTGCATTTTCCCAGAAGTTTACATCCTACAAATTCTGTTTCTTAAATACTTTCCTATCATATTTCCACCTTGTCAACAAGTGTAGCTTTATATGGTCCTTTGAAGCGACTGTGCAGGGCTCTGTTGCCTTGGACGTGTCATAATGTTTTTACCAGTCCCTCTCACTGGATGGTTAGTTTTCAGTTTTTCTGTTATAAACAATGTGACTGTTGTTTGGGTTATGTATCTCTGAAACTAACCACTCACATGTAGTGGCTTAAAACAACATTGTTTTATTGCTCAGGAATTTAGGCAGGGCTTAGCTGGGTGGTTCTTCTACTCTTTCTGGTGTCTTCTGTGGTCACTGATGGAGCTAGGAGCTTGACTAGGTCTGGAAGGCCCGAGATGGCACCTCACTGGGGACTGACTTGGTTTCTCTCTCTGTCTCTCTGGTTTATAGATCCTTATCCTCCATGGCCTGTGCCTCCTTCCCCTCCATGTGGTCTCTTCCTTTAGCAGTGTAGTCAGATTTCTCAATTCAGTGGCTTGCTTCCCAGAGGGCAAACATAGAAATGATAGGCTTCTTAAATCCTAATCCTGAGCCTGGCAGGGCCTCAGTTCCACTGGGTCCTATTGGTCACAGCAGATTACATGGTCAGTCCAGACTTCAGAGGTAGGGAACAGACTCCACAAGTTTATGGGACAGCAGCATCTGCGTACAGAGACAAGGAATTATTGGTAGCCGTATTTGCAGAAAATCTAACACTACTGTGAACATAGTACACTTTTCTGACAGATTTTGGAGTCCAAGGTAAACATGCTTGGAATGGACATGTAGTCTGTTGACTGGAGAACTGTGGGCAAGTCACGTAACCTCTGGGGCCAAGACATGGAAAGTCCCCATCCTAGGATTTCCTGAAGTTTAGCGGAGAATAGACACCAACACTGATACACCTTGTAATAACTATATTTCAGGAGCATCTGGGAGTTTGCTGCCAGGCTGGTCTTAACTTGGCTCTTCGTAATCATTGAAAAAGATGGTATTATTCTCATTTTACATAAGAGGAAGCCAAGACACAGGAATTATCTGGCATAACCTTGCCTTATCCCTTCTCCATCACTCGGGTTTCATCCCTCTCTAGTATTTTCTCTGTCTGTGATGACAACACGTATCATACAGGATTCAACATATTCCTATGTGTCTCTTGTCCCCAGGTGAGTGAAGGAGGTGGCAGGGTTTAAGCGCTCAGGTTCTTGAGTCAGGTTTCCTGCGCTGTCGCCTGGTTCTGCCACTTATCAGGTGTGTCACTGCAAACAATTGGCTTCTTTTCACTGACCCCGACTTTTCTCATCTGTAAAACGGTAACAGGACTTTGACCATTTCAAAGGGCTGGTCGGGAGATTCGGAGAACCAAAGTGTGGAAAGCACCGAGATTCTCAGCAGTGGCGAAGGTGAAAGAACACATTTAGGTTCCTCAAGGCCTTTCACCCTGAGCCTTCCCTGCCTCTTCTCTCACCTGGGCTGGGCCAGGGAGGCCAATGTGTTCAAGGTAAATAAAAATGTCACAAAGGGCTCCTTCAGTGCTCTCCTGGTTGTAAGAACCAGTGTTCTTTTATGATGCTCGAGGTGGCAGCTAGAAATTCCCCCTCTCCCAGCTGTCAGACTGGACCTTGCTGCTGAGTAATTCCTTCCTTGTCCTTTCCATGAGGTCCAACCTCACACCTGGGCTCTCAGTCTGAAAGCAAAGCCCGTGTTAGCATCTCACACTTGACTCATCTCAGCAAGGCTCCTGTCTTCCGGTGCCTTCCGATGAAGATTTGGCTCTCCTAAACGTGCCTGGGACACATTGCAAACTATGACTTGAAGGAGGGGAGTCGACACGTTCACGTTGATTCATGGATGAGTCAGCGCTGGCCTGTAGCATCTGGCCTCAGTGTCATAGCCTGCAATAAGAGAATGCTCAGTATCGTTTGGCGAGGCGTCCTCTGTTTAAAGACCTCACTCTGTTCCCCTGGTTACCATTCATTGTTTCACTGTCCTCGAGGGCCTGTACAGATTATCTGGTCACATTTTCCTGCTAACAACAATTTTCCAGCAAAATCACCACCTGGGTTTGTGACTTCTGTGCTGGGGTGTGGATATTTCCTACAGGGGCCTTGGGAGCCTGATTCAGTAGGAGAAGTTGTTTCAACTTGGAGTGGTGCTTCTTGTCTCATCTGCTAATTGTTGAGAATAGCTAATGGTTCATTGACAACCTTGGTAGCTTTTCAAAGCCAGGAAAGTCATCCAGGCAAACTGGAGATAAGACAGCAGGAAATTCTTGTTTATAAGTTTAAAATCTGTGTAGGCATCCCCAAAGCCAGCCTGAAACTACCTTTAAAAGAGCATGGGGAAGAAGAAGTTAATGAGTCATGAAAAATCATCTCATTATTTTAATTCAGTTTGGATGTGAAAGGCAAACTTAGGGTCTTCAAAGTCCTGTGTGGCTCTAAAAAGACTTCCTTGCTTCTGTCATCTCTCTGTGCTTGAGAGAGGAATGAGTTCTTTACAATCTTAAAAAAAAAAAACAAAAAACAAAAACCTCATTCCTCATAGTCCTGGAGACTGGGAAGTCCGGCAGGGTCAGTGTCTGGTGAAGGCTGCCCTCTGCTTCAAGACGACACATTGTTGCCGTGTCCTCACGTGGTCAAAGGTGGAAAAGCAAAAAGGAACCAGACTTTCCCAAACTCATTCATAAATACATCGATCCATCCCCAATGGCCTAATCACCTCCTAAAGGGCCCACCTCTTAATAATGATGCATTGGGGATTTTCAGCATGAGTCTTGGGAAGGACAAAGCATTGAAACCACAGCGATAACAGAATTAAGCATTTTCTGAATCAGGTTCTGGGGGTTGTTAAAAAGGAGAGTTTGGGGGGGCATGGGATGAGGTGACTCCTGCCCCCATCTTTGGTCCTGGTGATGCTGTCCATTGCTGCGGGTGCCTACCCTCCCATGGCTAGGAGTGGGCACACGACTTGACTGGGCCAACTGGATTCTCTTCCCCAGAGTTTTGGATGGAGAGAGGCCCAGAGGGAAAAGCAGCTCCGATTTGTTCCTTCTGTGCTTGTGCCTGAGAAAATTGCCCTGTGCCCTCACACCTGCCTTGGTTTCTGTCTCTTTCTGACTCTAGTTCTTCTTCCCTGTGTAGGCTTCTCTGGGTCTGTTAATCTCCCAGTACTCACTAACATTACAGATCTGTTTCCCATGTGCTTTCTCTGAGCCTTGTTCACATTGATGTGCCTGATGAATGTCTAACAGATTATGGCATGCAGCAGAAGGATGATCTAGCAGACCTCACAAACCTAGAGTTGTCCAGGTCAGACAGGAAGATAAATAGGGGTGGTTTTCCACAGTGTTAGTAGGGAGAGCTGGGGGCTGGAGCCAACTGGAGATGTGTGCCTCATCAAAGGGACATCGGTGGCTCGGCTCCTGCCTGTGGTTTAGTGGGTTACATTCCAATGAGGTTGACTGGTGAAAGGCTCTGAAAAGGCAGTGTCCAGAAGAACTGTCTTTGTGTATGGTTGCAAGCTTGGGCTTGCAGGTAGCCTGGTTGGTTTCCAGTCCTGCCTGGACTGTCCTAGTGGTATAACCCTGGGCAAATAACTCAACCTTTCGGAGCCTCAGTTTTGAGTTCTGCACAATGGCATGGGGGAATATTATCTACCCCACATAGTATTGTAAGAACTAAGTGACACGAGACTGGTCAGGCATTTCGACCCGGAGCCTGGCACATGGTAAGTGCTCCATAAAGGGTATGTCTGACATCTTTATGTGTGAACAGAGAAGATTCACTGTAATCCCCAGGAAGATTAAATAACTCCAGGTATGATAGAGACTGTTGTTGCCCTGGGGCAGGGACCAGTGTCACGTTGTTCATCATTGTGCCTTGGTTTCTGGTACAACACAGAGGTATAAACATTCTAGTTGGCTATTAAAGGACTTAAAGTATTGAAACTTTGAATCCTTATTAAAAGTGTGCAAGAAATGTTACGAAGATTTTTCATACTACATTTTTCATACTAAATTGTTATGTTTCTGGATTCTACTATCCAGAAACATAACAATCCACTTATCTACCCACTTATTCATCTACTCATCTACTCATTCATCCATCCATCCACCCATCTACCCATCTACCCATCCACTCATTCACCTACCTGCCCACCCATCTACTCATCCATCCATCCACCCATCCACCCAACCACCCACTCATCTACCCATCCATTCACTTATCAATCCATCCATCCATCCGTCCATCCATCCATCCATCCATCCATCCATCCATCCATCCATCCGCTCATTCACCCATGTACCCATCCATCCACCCACCTATCCATCCATTCACTCATTCACCCACGTACCCATCCATCCACCCACCTATCCAATCCATCCATCCATCCATCCACTCATTCACCCACATACCCATCCATCCACCCACCTATCCATCTACCCATCCATCCATCCATCCATCCACTCATTCACCCATGTACCCATCCATCCACCCACCTATCCATCTACCCATCCATCCACCCACCTATCCATCCATTCACTCATTCACCCACGTACCTATCCATCCACCCACCTATCCAATCCATCCATCCATCCATCCACCTATCCATCCATTCACTCATTCACCCACGTACCCATCCATCCACCCACCTATCCATCTACCCATCCATCCACCCACCTATCCATCTACCCATCCATCCATCCATCCATCCATCCATCCACCCTCCATCCCCTATCGAGTTAGTTATGATTTTACCCATTTTGCTACTGTAAAAAGTGAGGAAGAGAGAATGAAAGGATTTTCACCGTTAATACCATCAGTCCAGAGATTCACCTCCTACCTCTTGGTGGGCTCAGGAAGATGGTGCACGTCCTGGAAATGCACTTAGGGTTGTGGGAATTGAATGAGACAGCGTAGTGTTGAGCCTGTGGGACAGTATCTGGCACATGGTGAATAGTTCAGTCACTATCAACTTCTGCTGTCTGAGACTCTTCCAGCAACACGGAGGCTGCATAATCCCTGTCTTCCTGTACTCTGTCCCGCTGGGATGCCCCTAACAATTTGTGGGGTGATATTGCCTTGTAACAGCTGCCTGTTCCCTGCATGTGTCTCTTTGTAGCTCTTCTGCACTCTCTTTCCTCACCACAACTACTGAGGGGTCTTTGTGCCTGGATCTTGGTCTGATGTTCCCACTTGTGGGGGACCAGTGGACTCTTTCCCTCCCCTCCCACCCCGTGAGGCTCTGCTTCCCATCTGTTGGGGAAGCTGAGCTGTGACCTGGCTGACACAAAGCCTGTGTCTCTGCTCCTCTCTCGCAGGGAATCGGATCTCTTCCTGCTCGACAGCCGCACCCTCTGGGCCTCGGAGGAGGGCTGGCTGGTGTTCGACATCACAGCCACCAGCAACCACTGGGTGGTCAATCCGCGGCACAACCTGGGCCTGCAGCTCTCGGTGGAGACGCTGGATGGTGAGTCCCCCGGCCACTGCCACCACCAGTCCTAATGCAGCCTGTGCTCCTGGACTTCAGGAGGGTCTCAGCAGTGCTCATGCTCGCCTCACCATAAACAGGCTTCCCCACCCCTCCCAACCAGTACTCCATGTTCGGCCTTTTGATCCAAACCGGAAGCAGCCCCTTCCCCTCTTTCCATGAGAACATTACATGTTTGGCCATAGCAGAATTGGGTAAGGCTTCATTACACAAAGGGTGGTCCCACATCAGCAGGGGTGAGGGCAGCCGTCTTATGAGAAATGCATAATCCCGGGCCCTTCCCAGACCTGCTGCATCAGAACCTGCACTTTAACTAGAGCTCCAAGGTGACACCACCGGACACAGGACATTCTGGACTGTCCGTGAACTGCAGGGTGTTTAGCAGCATCCCTGGTCTCTTACTCACTAGATGCTAGTAGCATCTCCCAGTTGTGACACCCAAAAATGTCTCCAGACATCGCCAGATTGTCCCCTGTGGGATAAAGTTGCCCTCATGCAAGGCATTAGTCCCTTCCACATTAGAACCTGAATGTGGGTCTGAGTCCCCAGTTCCTGGAGAATCCATTGTGAGTCTGCCCTCCCCCACACCTCTCATTCCCACCACAGTTCTGCCTCCTTTGAGAAGGGAAGAAGGAAGGATGGTGAGTGGGGAAGTGGGAATGGGCTTCTCTATGCTAATTTTCCCCCACCCCAAACAGATAACAAATGGTATCTTGTAGCTTGACTTTGCTTAAAATTTAGTGGTGATGGTTTCCAGCTGTGTAACTTCTTCCTTCCACCAGTTTTACGAACAAACATTTTTTTTCATTTATTTTTGAATAAACACCTTCGCAATGTTTGCCTTTGGAGCTATGAGCGATACATGTGTAACACGAAATAGTTTCCCTCCCACTTTCTTCTCCAGCTGCTGAGTTCCACTTCCCAGGGACAATTGCTGTTTCCTTCTTTTCAGAGATGCTCTCTGGGTATTTCAGAAATTACATGGAGATTCAGCTTTCAGTTTTTCCCCCTCCCATAAATGGTGGCCTGGCATATACAGTGTTCTCCAACTGATGACTTATCTCAGAGATTGGTCCTGTCAGCCATTAAAGAGCTTCCTTGTTCTATGTGTTTTGTGTCCATGTAGCTCTGCCACCCACACACACTGTGGCGTTGGACAATTTCCCTAACCTGTCAGGGCCTGGGCTTTCTCATCTCCAGCATGCAGGTGATGAGAGGGTTTGGGCTATTGGGTTGTTACAAGATGTAATGGGTTATTATGGAAAGAGTTTTTAAAAATAGTGCCTTAATGTGCATGGGATTTTCCCAGGCATCTTGGTAAAATGCAGATTCTGATTCAGCTGGCCTGGGGCAGAGGAGTCTGTGTTTTCAGACAGCCTCCAGGTAACAGAAGCTGCTGGTCCCTGGACCATGCTTTGAGTAATGAGGCTTAGAACAGGACCTAATTGTCATACACATGTAAAGGAGAGCAGTCATCATCATCATCATCACCACCACCATCATCATCATCATAACTGACTTACCCAGCTCTCCTGGGATGGATGCCTAGGTGCTTTCTAGTCTTTTGGTCTCACAAACAGGGCTTCAGTGGGAAACCTCGGTGTGTAGGTCATTTTTCCTTTGAGTGTAACTCTAGGACCAGTTCCTGAAGGTGGTGTTGTCTATTTGTAGTTTTTGTTTGTTTGTTTTTTGTTTTTGTTTTTGTTTTTGTTTTTGTTTTTGAGATGGAGTCTCACTGTGTCGCCCAGGTTGGAGTGCAGTGGCACGATCTCGGCTCACTATAACCTCTGCCTCCTAGGTTCAAGCGATTCTCCTGCTTCAGCTGCTTGAGTATCTGGGACTACAGGCGCCTGCCACCACACCTGGCTACTTTTTCTATTTTTAGTAGAGACAGTGTTTTACTGTGTTGGTCAGGCTGGTCTCGAACTCCTGACCTCAGGTGATCTGCCCACCTTGGCTTCCTGAAGTGCTAGGATTACAGGCACGAGCCGCCGTGCCTGGCCTATTTGTAGTTTTGATAGATGATGTCAGTTTGGCCTCTTTAGAGCCCATTCTACTTGCGTCTCCACCAGCAGTGCGTGAGGGTGCCTGTTTTCCCATTGTTGCCAGTTCAAGTTCTCAAACGTAGATTTTTGCTAATCCAACAGATAGCAAATGGTATCTTGTAGCCTGACTTTGCTTTTTTTCTTATTCTGTGTGAGGTGGGGAATTTTTTTCATGTGTGCCATTTGCAGTTTCTTCCTACACATGGTATGTTCATATCCTCTGCCCATTGTTCTGGTAGGTTTTGGTCTTTTTCTATATGATTTTGGTTCTTTGCAGTTTGAGCAGCAAACATTTCCCCAGTTTTTTAGTTTAATTTTTACTTTGCGTATGCTGGATTTTGCCACGTGGATTAAGACAGTAGAGCTTGGCCAGGCACAGTGGCTCACGCCTGTAATCCCAGCACTTTGGGAGGCCGAGGCAGGTGGATCACTTGAGGTCAGGAGTTTGAAACCAGCCTGGCCGACATGGTGAAACCCTGTCTCTACTAAAAATACAAAAAAAAAAACAAAAAACAAACAAACAAAAAATAGCCAGGCGTGGTGGTGCGTACCCGTAATCCCAGCTATTCGGGAGGCTGAGGCAGAAGAATCACTTGAAACTGGGAGGCGGGGGTTGCAGTGAGCCCAGATGGCATCATTGCACTCCAGCCTGGGTAACAGAGAGAGAATCCATCTCAAAAAAGAAAAGAAAAGAAAAAAGACAATAGAGCTGAATGTAATAACCTTTTCCTTGATTGATCCTGGACTTTGCCTCTTTTTCTTCCTATCAAAGGCCACTGCCTTAGTCTGGAGCTGGGGGCACATCCTGGCCAGCATCTTGGGGACAATTTATCAAAGTGGAGTTTAGGGGTCCTTATCTCTTTCTCCAGCTTAGGTGCCTGGCAGTAGGATGTGGGTAGCAGGAACAATTCCAGCATTTGATAGGCCTGCGGGAGGTCTGAGTGAGAAAACAGAGACCCTCCTCACCCCAGACCATCCAGAACATGCGCTCTGCCTGAGTTGTAGAATTACTCACGTAAAGCCACAGGCCATGTGAGGGGACTGAAGAGTTTAGCACCACACTCTTGTCCCCTGCATCCCAGACCAGTCTTCTTTCTACTGCTTGTCCCCCCCTTCCCCCCCCCCCTGCAACTTGTTCTTCTTCCCCTTTCCATGCCCCTGAGAGTTAAAAGTGGTCCTAGAAGACACTGGACTTTCCATTGCTGTCTTAGGGGTTGGCAAACTTCAGCCTGCTGACCAAAGTCAGCCTGCAGCCTGATTTGTGTGTGTGTGTGTGTGGCCTGTGATCTAAGAATAGTTTCACATTTTTAAATGATTGAGGAAAACTGAAAGAAGAAGAATATTTAATACCATATAAAATTACATGAAATGTACATTTTGGTGTCCATACCTAATGTTTTATTGACACAGCCATACTCATTTGTTTACATTGTGTCTGGGGCTGCTTTTATGCTTTCACAGCAAAGTCGAGTAATTTAACAGAGACCCTGTGGCCCGCTAAGCTGAAAATATGTATTATTTTCAGAAATACTAACAGAAAAAGTTTGTGATGCCTGCTCTATACCAGCAATCCTCAGACTGTTCTGTGAAGTGCCAGTAGGTGCCTCAGGGAAAAAAGGAAGAGTTTCATAGTCGTTTAAGTATGAGGAATGCTAGGCTGAATAAATGAAACAGATTTCTCTGCAGGACTTATCAGAGCATTTATTTTGCCAGTGTCCATTATGAGTCTCTGGGTAGGAAATATTGCCTCAAGGAATTCCAAACTCATCTAGCAACAGAATCATCTGACTCTTCTTTTTCCCTAAAAGCCCCTGTGGAACATTCTAGGGATAAGATAAAAATGAAGTAATATGGCTAAGGTGGACTTAATTCCCTTCTTCACAGTAACCATTTCTGTGGACTTGTAGATGTTGGGGAGACCTTCCAACTAGGCCCCAGTGGGTTCTGTGCTTCTCTGTCTTGCCTGCCCGGCTGGTTCAGGTGATTTTTCTCTTATTTGATGCCAGCCCTGTGGCCAGCTCCTCCTAGTACCGCTCCTGCCTTCACCATTCCCCCCAGACACATTCAGAGTCCTTTTGCCCTTTTTGCCTCCAGCACCTACTCCCCGCATTGTCCAGGTTATGGGGAAAGGCTCAGCATTGGTGGAGGCAGTGCTGCCCGATGGTTAGAGCTCGGGCTCCCGAGCCAGGCTCCCCTGGTTCAAATCCCAGCCCTGCTGTTTCCGGCCTTGTGACCCAGGGTGAGTCACGTAATGTGTCTCATCTGGAAAATGGGGTTAATAATAGTTTCCGTCCCCAAGGGTGGTTGTGAGGGATTAGATGAGCTCATGTGAGTGAAGAGTTTAATTGCTCAGTGTGTGGTTGCTACGAAGCACCACTGTCTCTTGTGATCGTCACAATTACCTAGCAAGGTAGATGCTATGGTTCACATCCCCATGGTGCAGGCAGGAAATGGAGGCTCCTGAGAACCTGCCGGGGCTCCGTATTTCAGCAGCCCACCCGAGACCCTCTCTGTTCCTTGCAGCCTAGTGGCTGCATGTTGCTGTCTAGAGTCAGATCGAGGATTAGATGCTGTGTCCGTGACCCCCTCTCGCTCCGTGACACCCTCTTTGCCCCTCCTGGGCAGGGCCCTGGGGGCCGGGTGTGGTGCCACCGCCCAGGGACTTGGCTTGTCCAGGTGCTGTGCGTGCTCAGGCAGGGAGTTTGGTGTGGTTGCCCAAGTCGGGGGAGGATCACCCACTCAGATTGTCAGGGAGGGGCAAAGTGTATAATGGCCAGTTGGCTGTGTGGAGTTTTGGACCTTTTGGGGATGAGCTAAGGAGCAAGTGAGTCCAGGATTTTCGAGACATCATGGCTGTGAAAATGCTTTGTTTTCCCTACTGTGGAGGATCTCAAGCCTGGCGTCCATCAGGGTCACCCTGCAGGGCGAACTGCACATGCGGGTGCCTGGGCTCCATTTCAGACCCACCGTGGGGATCTCTGATGACGCACCCAGGAATATGCCCTTTTTCCCTAGTAGCTTTAGGGGTACACGTGGTTTTGGTTCCATGGACAGATCATATCGTGGTGAAGTCTGAGATTCTAGTGCTCCTGTCAGTCAAGTAGTATACACTGCACCCAATATGTAGTTTTTTATTCCTTAGTCACCTTTTAAAATAAGACTTGGGTAACTTGAGGCCTGGCCCAGTGACAATACTCTGGCAAAGTTGTGCACAGTGCCTGTGGCAGCCTGTTTACAAGATGGTGCCTGGGCTGACAGGTGCCCCTCAGGTTCTAGGTCTCAACCCTCCCCTGCCAGATCCTGCACGGGGAAGGGCAGCAGGGCCTGTGAGGGGCGGTGTGCATCCGACAAATCAGTGCACACTTGCTTTGTGCCTGGCCCCGAGCTGGCTGCAGAGGCCCTGGTCCCTACCCTGGGAACTTCTTACTGACCTTAACTCAGAGAATAATCTGCCTGCACCAGCATCCAGAGAAGACAGGGGCCCAGGCAGCAGTGCCCATGCCCATGTCACCATCCAGAAGGGGTAGAGACAGGGTCACCTGAACCTTGCAACCACTAGGAGTTACACTGTGCCTGGATGTAGAGGGGGCCCTGGCAGCTGCTGGAATTTGGAGTCTGTACACCTCCTGGGGCCTTACTTTTCTCATGCACACAATGAGCATGGGGAGGAGAGTCATTGGGGCCAGTGCACTTCCATTCTAGTGAGGCGCAGCCATCACAGACCTTATTGCGGAAGCCTGGTGTTTGACCCCGCGTGAGCCCCTGCCTGCCAGTGGTCTCCAAAACTCCAAAGCCCAGATGGCGCCCTCCTTCCCTCCCATCTGGCCACGGGTGGGGGGTCTTGAGGTCAAAGTGCGGAGGTGCCCTTCTGAGACCACCCAGGAAGCGTGCGTCTGTTCCCTCTTCCTCCCAGCTGGGCCCTCCTGTGAGTCACCACGCGGAGCAGCAGCCGCAGCTGGGGCTCCGCTCCGGGCCAGCGTGCCCTCCTGGCGAGAGGCCTGTAACTCCCAGGCACCTGCAGCTCGTCAGGAGGGGCCGAGCGGGGAGCCCGGTCTCATCTCCCTGGGGATGGGCTGGCGCTGCAGGAATGAGGGCTGGAGTCTGTTTGTCTTTCCCTTAGTACAGAAGAGAGGAGAGGCAGCCTCTCCACTTGTTGCAGCCCCCAGGCTGTGCTTCCCACCCATGGACTGGCTGTGTCCTACACCCCACGCTAGATGCTGGTGTCAGGGACCGGGGGTGAATCTAGCACTGCCCAGAGCCCTGTGAGAAAGGAGAGGATAGAGAGGAGAGCGAGAGGAGAGAGAGGGGGGGGGGGGGGGAAGGGGGGGGAGGGGAGGGGAGGGGGGGGAGGGGGGGGGGGGGAGGGGAGAGGGAGAGGAGGGAGAGGGAGAGGGAGAGGGAGAGGGACCCTTGAGTGGAGGGAATCCTGCAGCTTGGGGCTCCTCCCACCTTGTGGCCTTAAGGCAGAGGAGCCCTCCCTGCAGGCCAGGCCCTGAGCTGGCAGCGTTGGTGCAGCTTTTAGAAGCAGGATGGACGAGCAGCCCCTGCACATACATACTCTGGCACCCAAGGCCCTGTCATAGCACAGCTCCTCAGTCACCTCTGTGTAGTCTCAGCAGCTGCTCCAACCTCTTGGGGTCTTGTTCCTTTGTCTGCTCCACGAGCATAATAACATCACGGATTCTGTGGGCGGCTGGAAGAAGGAAGTGAGTTCACAGAACATGCTGAATCCCAGGCCCAGCTCCCTGTCTGTGCTCATGAATGTTAGATGTTCTAATTGTTGATTTATTTAGTTCTCACAATAAGCCTGCCCAGGTAGCACAATTGATATCACCAACATTTTATAGATGAGGAAATAGAAACTGAGAAGGCTGGGAAACTTTCTCATGACTCCCAGGTGTAGACCTGGGCTTTGACCAGAGGATTGTGACTCCAACCCCCTTCCTCTTTGCTGGAGAATCTTCCAACGAATGTGTTCACCAGGCTGCAGCCTCCGGATGGGGTTTGGAGGGGTAGATGAGCCCCTGCAGGGGACCCAGCCTGGCCGTCCAGAGGTAGAGATGCCAGGACCCTCTAACATGTTAGGTCTTGCCTGGCTTCTCACCTGGGAAGGAAAGTGTTTCTAAAAAGAACTCAGAAGACAGTCGTCGTCTTGTAGGACTCAATGTAGGAGCCCCCTTTGCAGAAGTGGCGAGGGCTGCACTTGACTTCCATGGGCTCCTCCCTCCGTTACAAAAAAAAGAAAAATTAGAGCTGGGCACGGTGGCTCCTGCCTGTAATCCCAACACTTTAAGAGACCGAGGCGGGCAGATCACGAGGTCAGGAGTGTGAGACCAGCCTGGGCAACATGGTGAAACCCCGTCTTTACTAAAAATACAACAATTAGCCAGGTGTGGTGGTACGCTCCTGTAGTCCCGGCTGAAGCAGGAGAATCACTTGAACCCAGGAGGTGGTGGAGGTTGCAGTGAACCAAGATCATACTACGGCACTCCAGCCTGGGCCACAGAGTGAGACTGTCTCAAAAAAAAAAAAAAAAAATTTAAATTAAAGTTTGTTTTATGGTCATGTTGGTATCAAGATGAATATTATAATTCCGGGTGAATTAAAAATTAAAGATTATTTTTGAGATGGGGTCTTGTTATGTTGCCCAGGCTGGCCAGGCTCAAGCGATCCTCTGGCCTCAGCCTCCTGAGTAGCTGGAATCGCAGGTGCTGGCTTTGAATTAAAACCCAAAACATTCTCAGATACTAAAAGTTCATGTTTTATCTTCCGATTTTAAGAGACATTATTGCATTTTCATGGGCCCTGCATCCCGGCATGGGGAGTGAATGATGAATGATGGTCTTCCCCCAGCCCCACTGTTAGAACAAGTTTCCTACAGCAATCAGCTTCTCCACCTGTGTTGGATGTACAGTTATTCACTCAACAAACATTCGCATGCCCCTGTAGCGAGCCAAGGACTATTTTAGGCACCAGGGGTACAGCCTGAACAAAAGGAAGATTTGGCTGTTGTGTTGCTCACATTCTTCCAGGAGGAGGCCGACCGGTAATGAGAGACCATGTACTGAAGGGCAGGGGTGAAGCCATGCAGATGAGGTCTGAGGCTCTGAGTATGGTTCAGAAGGGCTTCCTGCTGCTCTGCAAACCAACACGCCCATTTTCCTTGTGCCATCTTCCACCCGCAAAGCCTGCTGCGGAGAGATGAAGACTGATTTGGGCTGGGGAGACTCTCATCCTTGCAGACATGGAAGCAGCAGGTCATTTGTCCCAAGAAAGGGGCTGCACCCTTTTGTCCTGGTTCATGGTGTACCCCTTCTCTTCCTTGTTTGCAGAAGAAATCACTCGAGACTCAGGAGGGCCATGTCAATCAGCCCTGCCTCTCAGATCCAAGAAGATGATCAGGGAGGCCTTGTCTGCCTCATATCATACTCCCTCGTTGGGGACCCATTTCTCCAGCTCCTATGAGCGCTGGCTCTCCATCCCCTGAGCTCCAAGGCCATAGGGCACCTTCTCTCCCTCCTGCACCCCATCTTTGCTTCCTGCAGTCGCCTGGGGGTCAGGAGCATGTGCATTTTGGCTATCTGCATGCAGAGAACCCCGAGCGTCTCTCCTGTGACACACGAGAGCACGTGTCTCGCTTCATGCTCATTCCAGATTGAATTGGATGGGATTGCAGAGCATTTAAAGGATTGAAGGGCATGTGCTGTCCAATGTGACGCTCAGCTGTGGCAGCTGAGGAACGAGCCAGGAGGTGAGCCACTCGCCTGCGGCGGCTGCAGAAACTAAGCCCCACAAAGCCAAGGCTGGTGAGCGATGCCGCCCACGGTGCAGCTGGCTCCAAGGTGCCTTCGCTCCATGCAATTGCTTCACATCCTGTTTGTCCAGAAGCCGGAGAGAGAGAGGAAAGAAAAGGCCTGATGACCCAGTGGCTGGGATCGGTCCTTCCCGGGCTGGGATGGCCGGGATGGGGAGGGCGGAATTGGGTAACTGGGGCCAGGCAGATGTCACAAGTGTTAACTAAGTTCTCACTTGTCACTTGGGCCTTGGTCCATCGAGAGAGATGACTGGAGTGAATGTGTTTTTCACAATTAATGAGAAACATTCTTGTGGTGTGGGCCTTGGAGGGGTAGCCTATAGCCCTGGGCCTGGAAAACAAAGAAGCCACAAGGAAACCCAGATGCCACCCCTGTGTGGCGTGGGTGGGCTGCATCCCCTCCTTTACCAAGGGGCCCCACCGTGCTCCCTGCCTGCTCTCCAGGCTCTTTCCGCAGAGCTCGCTGCGTTCCTCGGGCTGGCCACGCCGATTTTGCTCAGGTCGCCTGGGGTTTGCCAGTGGTGCCGGGATGCACTGGCTGGGCCCTGTCCTCAGCTCACTCTGAGTCCTGCCTCCGCCTGGCTCCTCTTGGGAGGCCTTTCCCTCTATTCCTCAGTGAATCCCTCCTACCTTTGGAGTCCCCGTAGGTCACCTATGTCCATGCCTGGGCAGTCTCTCTGAATTTTGGGGGATCCTTTTCCCTGCCATCGCCTGGACTGATTGGCAGATGGTGCAGGGGTCAAGCTCGCAGGCTCTAGTTTGCTGGGCCAGGGTGTGGACTCCATCTCTGCACTCCCTAGCATTGGGTCCCTGGTGGGTGACTTTGCGCCTGTGACCTTGCTTTCCTCCTTTGTAAATGTGGAGTTACGATTCTACCTTGAGATGTTCCAGCGAGTAGCGATGCATGGAACGGGCTCAGCACGGTGCTTGGCACACATTGGTGGGCTTTCATTTTTGTTGAGAAGCAACAAGGGAATCAGCTGTACCCAGAATACTTATACTAACAAATAATTGAAGATAATGATGTCTTATCTCATGAGGATATTGATGGTTTTCCCTACAAGTCTGGAAGTAAGTGGATCTAGGGTTGGTTAGAGTCAGGGTCAGCAAAGGTTTTCAGTAAAGTACCAGAGAGTCGATATTTTAGGCTTTGAGGGTCAGATGTTTGTTTCTGCTTGCTGTTTAGTGTAACAGTAGCCACAGGTCATGTGTTCCTGACTGTGCATCGACTGTGTTCCAATAAAACTTTATTTGCAAGAACAGGCAGTGGGCTGGATATAGCCTGCAGGCTGTAGTTTGTTGACCCCTGGGCTAGAGTATCAATAGGTTCGAGGCTTTTTCCCTTCCAGCCCCCTCACCTTGACAATGTTGACATTTTGCCCTGAGGCTCTCTCATCATGGTTGCCAATGTGGCTGCCTCCATGTCCCCAAGCATGGAAGGAAAATGCAGTGGGCAAGAAGGAAGGATGTTTATCTCATCATGTGCCTGCCTTTTTTGGGAAGAAGACACTTCTGAGAAGCCTGCAGTATCCATCCCCAGCAGGAGCTGCAGGGGAGGCTGGAAAGGGTCTAATGTGCAACCTTCATGGATGGAGGAAGGCCAGGCACGAGGGGGCCGCGCATGACTGTAGGGTCCACACCAGCCACTTCTGCCTCACCTCCCTGCAATGACTGGGCCTTCTCCACTCTGCTCTGGACCATTGGAGCAAAGGTGTGGTCGGACAGCTTTCCTGGCCTCTTCAGACAATAGTAGCCGTGGTGCTTTGTGAACAGATGGTGCCTACAGTGTGCAAAGGGCTGAAGTTTTGACAATGTGAAGGACTCAATTTCTGCTTTATGTCGGAAAAATGCCAAGGTAAGTTCACCCCAAAACTTGTACACTGTGTCTCTCATTATATGCATAAGCACCAAAGCTGGAACCTCCAGATGGATGGATAAAAATTGTGCTACTTACAGACAGCAAAAAAGAATGAACTGTTGAAACACGCAGCTACGTGGATGATCTCAAAGGCATTGTACAGGTTGGAATAAGCCAATGCCAAAGAGTGGCATTGGTATGAAATATCTAGAAAATGCAGTCATAGGGATGTGAGTGGGTCAGTGTTTGCCAGAGGGCGGCGGTGGGGGCCACGTGACTACAAAGCAGAGTTTCTCAGCCTTGGCACCACTGGGTAATTCTCAGTTGTGGGGCCGTCCTGTGCATCTTAGGATGTTAACAGCTTCCCTGGCCTCCACTCGCTCAATGCCAGTAGCAACTGCTCGGTTACGACTACCAAAAATGTCTCAAACATTGCCACATGTCCCTTGGGGAGCAGCATCACCCCAGTTGGGAGCCACTGAGCTAAAAGGCAGCTCGGAGAGTTCTTTGTGGCGTGGAGCTGTTCTGTATCCCCATTGAAGCTGGGTACCAGCATCTGTACACGCGCTAGCACTTACAGATGGGCATACCAAAAGGGGTCGATTTTACTGTACGGTAACTTAAAAACTAAGACTTCAGAAAGCAACAGAACACACCACAGAGAGACAAGCACTGAGTCCCAGTGAAGAAACCAGCAAAGCCATGGCCTCTGGGCCCCTCTACCTGCCTCTCAGGTAGGCCAGGCCTCTTTCCCACCTGGCTGCTGCAGCCTGCAGAGGGCTCAGATACCATTAGCCCGCAGGAAAGCCTTTCTGTCCCAACCTTAAGGAGTATATCTTGGCAGATAGAATACAGGATGCCCAGTTAAACTTGAATTTCAGATGAACAACAAAGAATCACTTAGTTCAGCACGTCCTCCATGATGCAAACATTATGTGTTTATCTGAAATTCAAATTCAATCAGGCACCCTGTGTGTTTTCTTGGTTTTTTTTTGTTTTGTTTTGTTTTTTTTTTTGCAAAATCTGCTATTCTTGGGCAAATCTGCAGGCTTTAAAAAAAAAAAACTATCAAACCTCTGCTAAAATATGTTTTCCAACTTTCTCAAAGATACAGATTTTATGGTTAAAATATGCACGTCCTGCCTCCCTGCCTACATCAGTTTGTTCACCCACCTCACCCCTATGCTTTACAGATGTGGGCTGGCTCCCTAGCCAGTGTGACTTGTCCAGGACATTTAAATACAAATAAAGTAAATAGTTACACGCACTGACTAAATCTGATATTTTATAATATAAAATGAAAAGGCATTGTTCTCCTGCAAAATAACCTTTCTCAGCCCTTCCTGGGGTATTAGAACAAAATAGGTGTTACAGATGCAAACACCTACGTTAGTATGTGCTTTATATATATATAATATATTAATATGTCTTCTATAATATATACAATGTTATATATTATATATAAGTATATATTATATATAATAGTACGTATTATAGCATATATAATATATATAACTATAATATAAATAATGTATAATAAATATATATAAATTTATAATATAAATATATACATTTATAAATATAAATATATATTATATATAATATACCATATATACTACATTATATATGGTATATACTATATTATATGCTATGATATATATACTATATATAATATACATTTTTATATCATAGTATTTTTTTATATATATATTTTTTTAGGTGGAGTCTCGCTGTGTCACCCAGGCTGTAGCACAGTGGCGCAATCTCCAGCTCACTGCAACCTCTGCCTCCCAGGTTCAAGCGATTCTCGTGCCTCAGCCTCCCAAGTAGCTGGGATTACAGGCATGCACCATGACGCCTGGCTAATTTTTTTTTGTATTTTTAGTAGAGACAGGGTTTCTCCATGTTGGCCAGGCTGGTCTCAAACTCCTGACCTCAAGTGATCCACCTGCCTCAGCCTCCCAAAGTGCTGGGATTACAGGCGTGAGCCACCACACCCGGCCTACATTTCTTTCTTCCTAGGTGTAATCAGGCTAATTTGCGTGCAGCTCCCTATGGGAGGGAACTTTCCTTCTTTTGGCCCCACCAGAGCCTGGGCCTGTCTTGCCGCTGGAGCACCCCAGAGCACAGGGTAGTGCTGGGCTCAGTACCCGAGGTGTGAACACGTGTTCAGTAAATGAATCTTCAGGCACTGGTTGATGCTTCATGATGCACCTTCTAAGTTCATTAATCTCATCTTGATAAAGCACTACATTCTCTGTCGGGGTTTGTAGGTCAGACTCCGCTGCGATGACTCACCTTTACACATCTTCCTTTCTTGGCTTGTTTAGGGAGTGTGTTTGTACAGCCACGGCTCTTGACCAGGGACGGTTTTCCTCCCAGGGGACATGTAGCAATGTCTGGAGACATTTTTGGTTGTCAGGAAATGGAGAGGTGCTGACGGCATTAGTGAGAAGAGGCCAAGGGTGCCGCTAAACATCCCACCATGCGTGAGGCAGCCCCGATGCCGACCGCGCCCGAGTGGGCAGGCCCACCATGCTGGCTGTGGCCTGTCTGGGGAGCAAGCTTTGGAGCCAGCATCAAAGCTGGCTTCTGTGCAGGAGCAGTGGGTGTTGAGCTTGGAGGAGGAGGAGGGTAGTATGTGTGAGGGTTCCAGGGAGGCCGGCCCTGAGCATGGTGGGGCCTGGAGGAGGGGGGGGCAGGAGGGGACGTGCTTCTGGACCACCACTCTCTCTCCCAGCCCTGTTGGTTCCCCACACGGCATTCAGAATGGGTCTCCCACCACAGAACCCTGGCCACATCGCCCCCCGCCCAAATCCCTCGCTGGGTTGGGAGACCCTGCGTGACCCAGCCCCTACCCACCTCGGCCTCACCCCCTCGGGCTCCTCACTCCCTCTCTCCGGCCTCACACTCTCTGGATCCTGGCTCACTGTCTCCGGCCTCGCTGGCCTCCTCACTGTGCTGAAACACACTGTATTTCTCATGAACCTGGCATGTGCCATTCCCTCTGCCAGGCATATTCCCTCCCCAGGCCTCATGGCTCACTCCGCTCTGTGCTCCAGCTGCCTCCCAGACACCTTCCCCACTATGCCCCACGGTCGTGTCCCTGCTACCCTGTCCTGGGTCCTTCCTAGTCCTTGCCACCATCAGACGCAGCACTCTACGCCCTGAGCCGATCTCCCTCTCCAGTCAGCTCCTTGGGTGGTCGCGCGCTCGTTCACCGATGTGCCCCAGCCCCTGGCACATAGTAGGTGCTCAAGAAATAGTTGCTGAATGAATCAATGAAAAAACAAGTTAGTTGTTCAAGCCTGGGACACAGAACCTACATTAGGAGAAGAGGACGAGGCAAAGGATGCTTCTGTCTCAGCGTTTCCAGATGCGAAGCTCCTCCGTGGCCTCCAGGGAGGAGGTCGGTGTGTTTCGTCGACGTGGAAATATGTCTGCAATATATCACGTAAAGGGCAGAGTTATATGAAACAGGATTGACGGTGCAATCCCAATCACGTGGAATCGCACCCTGTGTCTGCGTCACGCGTGTGTGACGGGGCAAGCCTCACGGGTGTGGGTGAACTTAGAGGGGCCCTGTGCTGGGTTTGCTTCTGCTGTCCCTACCTTAAAATGATGAATCACTTTTGAGCAAGAGGTCCTGTGTTTTCATTTTGCACTGGGCCTGGCAAATTGTATAGCTGGTGCTGGCGCCTGGAGATGGATGGGAGGTTGCTGCCCGCAAATGGGCTCTGAGCAAGACGTTCCAGGGCCTACGTTCTTCTCTGTGATTTCCTCTGTTTGCAGTCATCAGGTATTGTTTTCAGAGCACCCTGTACCCCAAGAAAAAGTCAGATAACTGAGTTTAGAGTATTTCAGTCCAATTTCTTCCAAATGACTATAGTCAGGCATTTGACATTTCAAGGAATACCAGGGACAAAAAGACCTAGCTGTTGGGAGAAGTTGTCCCCTCCCCACCCCTGGGGTGCTGACTTCCAAGCTTATGTGTAGGCCCCACGCCCTTCTGGGGAGCCTTGATCCTAGTTGAGTACCAACTGTATACCCAGACGGAAGGGAGGCCTTGGGTGTGTTTGCAGCACGAGGTCTTGTGGCTGTCATGGCAGAGAATGCAGGCTTTAGTTTTGACAGACCAGGGTTCGAATCTTGGCCTTGCCATGGACCAGCTCAAAGGCCTTCCTCACTCAGTCTTGTTCCTCCTTTGCAAAGTGAGCTTGCGGCATCTGCCCTGGGGCTGTGTTGAGGATGGGGTGGGCCGTGAGCTCCCAGTCTGCTGTTGGTGAGGCAGGCATTTATTCATTCAGTATATAGCCAGACCTGCGGTAGGCATCCTTACAGTTATTCATAAAAACTGTCCCTCTAAGGCGCAGTGAGTGGGTCATTCCCACCCCTGTTTGGCTTTTTAGTTTTTTAAAAATGTGAGATCTAATTTTCCTAACATAAAACTCACCATTTCAAAGTGTACAATTCAGTTATTTTTTTTTAGTATATTCTCATTGTTGTGCAGCCATCCCATTGTCTAATTCTAGTATATTTCCATCACTCCCCCCGAAATATCCCTTAACAGCCACTCCCTGCTACCCCAACCCCTAGCTCTAGGCAACCAGTCAGCTACTTTCTATTTCTATGGATTTACCCGTTCCAGACATATCACAGAAATGCGATCATTCAATGTGTGGCTTTTGCACCTGGCTTCTTCCATTCGGTGTAACGAGTTTCAGGTTTGTCCGTGTTGTAGCATGGATCAGAAAATGACTCCTTTTTATGGCAAACAATATTCCACTGTATGGATACACCATATTTTGTTTATCCCTTCATTAGTTAATGGACATCGGGTTGTTCCCACTTTTTGGCCACCATAAATAATGCTGCCGCCAACTCTCATGTACAGGTTTTTCGTGTGAACCTGTGTTTTCAGTTCTCGTGGGTACACACCTAGGAGTGGAATTGTTGGGTCGTGTGAAGACTACATATTAAATCCTTTTTAGGAATTGCCAGTGTATTTTCTCTATCCCTCTGCTGTTGTTGTTGAAGGTGAATAAGTGTCTGCCGTGGTGTTGTTCAGCCTTTAGGTTAAAAACCTGAACCTTTTCCCGAACCCGGTGACAGCGGGGAAGATTCCATACCTGCTCTCAGAGCACCTCTTCCATGTCGGGTCCCAGATGGCTGGCACCATACTCTGTGTCCCCAAGTCTCTAGGAAAGGGGCAAGAACAACCCAAAATACCAGTTCAGACTAAGCAGTCAAAGGAGTTTTCATCTTAGTGGCTGGAGTGAGAATGCGGGCTTCAGGGCTGACTTGATCCAGTGACTTGGCAATGTCAGGAGAGACCCGGTGTCTCTGCTCTGCCTTCTACCAGGGTGGCCTCTTTGGAAACGTGGTCACCTGTGATTACCAGATGGTGGCCATTTCTGTGGCTCCATCCCTCCCTTCTCCCTCAATCCTGTTGAGAGAGAGAGGGGGGGGGGGGGGGGGGCGGGGGCCAGGCTTCCTTCTGGACACTGGAGTGGGAGGCTTCTTTTCCAGAAACCTCCAGGATACCTCTCCTTCATTCATTGGCCAAAATGGGTCATGTGCTCATCTCTGAACTGATCACTATAGCCAGAGGATTAGTTGCCTTTTATTAAACCACAGGCCCCACCTCTAAGGCCAGGGTGGAGGCTATGTAAGGCACAACTGCCTCAATGAAAATCCGGTTGGCTACCAAGGAAAGGGGGAACAGATATGTCTCATGGCATCATCCCCATTTTACAGATGAGGAAATTCAGGCCCCAGCATACAACTTGCCTCTCTCAGCCCGCATAGGCTGGTTAGTGGCAGATGTGGGTTTAAACACCCTTGAGACCCACTTCTTGCCCCTCTGTCCTGACATTTCTCAGCTGAGGCTGTGGCTCCCTGGATGTAGCTGTCCTGACAGCTGCCCAAAGCAAGCCAGACGCCTCCGCTCAGAGGTGCGGAGAGACTCTTTGCAGCGCGTGGATTTAAGGTATCTGGAACAGCATCGGCTTTTCAGGCCAGGCATTTTTATTTTGCCCTAAAAGCCTTCTAGGGGGAAACAGAATTCCTAGGGGCTCAGCTTTAATGGTTTCTTTTATAGAACCATTCAAATTATAGATGCGTGAACTCGGGGAAACCCCGCTCAAGAATGCAGGAAAGCCGAACGTTAAAGGGGGTTAAGGTAGAATAGTGGCGGGTGGGGGGAAATTTGTTCTTTTAAACATTAGTTGTTAAAAAACCAAAGTGAACCCCCTGGTGCCGATCTGGTCCTGGGAGGCTGGGTTTCTTGACTTCTGGCCCGTCTGGGGGACTCCAGGTGAAGTTAATTCCAGATGTGAACGGGCCCATCACTTGCTGGCCTCTGACCCCTCCCACCCAACTTGGGGGCACCGTATCTGCAGAGGCTCAGCCTCCCAACTCCCTGTTGTCCTCATCTGGGTTCAGATTCTGATTTGTTGCTTCCAAGCCGGGTATCCCTGGGTGGGTTATTCAGCCTCTCTAAGCTTGTGCTGTCATGTGTAAAATAGGCTTTGTTTCCACTGGATGCTTTTTTTTTTTTTTTTGGCTTTGAAATACTCATCACCCCCAGGCATGGCATTACATATCTATTGCCAATGACCTCATCACTGTCCAACGCAATGGAGAGATAGTGTGTTCTCAGGTCCATCTGCAGAGCACAGGACATGGAGTTTGCTCCCTCTACTTTCCTCCCCTGTTTTCCAGGACCCCATACCCTGTTGGTGTCCCCATTCTTCCTGCCCAAGCTTCTTTCAGATCCTTCCTTACCGGGTACTCCTGCACAGTCTCCATTGCATTCTCCTGACCTCTCAGTGGAAGACAGAGGCCACCTAGGCTCAGTCTTCACATTGCTTCTCAGGCTGCACATTTTCCCCAGGCGAACTCATCCAGTCTTCTGGCTTTAAATCCCGTCTCTATGCTGGGGATGCCCAAGCTTACATTACTATCTGGACCATTGCCCTGAGCAAGCATTTATTGAATACTTAGGGTGTGCAAAACTCTGCCCTGAGCTAGCATTTATTGAGCACTTAAGGTACACAAAGCTCTGCCCTGAGCCCCAGCTGTGCATTAAGTGACAGAGGCAGGGCTTTGAACCAAGGCGGTCTGGCCTGGGCCCAGCTGCCTCCCTTACTAGCCCAGAGCTTATCTCTTCCAATTGATCAGTTGATCAAGCCTAGGCCAGACCTCTGCTGCCCACCTGACACCTTCCTTTTGGTGTCAGGTAGGGATTTCAGATAATATCTGCTAAACCAAACTTCATTTTGTCTTCCACCCTCTATTTCCCAGCTTATGCTCCATTGCCTCAGTTTCCCTACCTTGATAAATAGCCCCTGTCTTCTTCCAGGGGCTTGGGCCAAGAGCATGCCAGTCTTATGAGACGCCCCTTTTTCTCACACCTTTTATAATCCCTCCCCAAATTCAGTCCTAAATCCGCCACTTTCCTGGTTTGGAGGCTGTGTTCTTGTTATTTGAGATGTCACCTTTGGGGGAAACTGGATGAAGGGCACTTGGGACCTCCCTGTACATCATCTTTCAACTTCCTGTGAATCTGTAATCATTTCACAGCAAAAAGTTAAAACCAAAATAAATTCTAAAGATGGATTTCAAAAATGAACTCTTGAGGATCTGGCCATTTCTCACCAGCCTCCCTCCCTACCACCCTGGGTCCAGTCTCACATCATCTCCGACCTGGACCATTCTGTTGCCTCCACCTGGTCTCCCTGCTTCCAGGTTGACCCCTGCAGTCTGGTCTCCAGGGGCAGCCTGAGTGACCTTATAAAAAGCCACTGAAAGTCCCACCCTAGTGGTTCTCACTTCTTGCAGAGTGCCTTGGTGTCCTAACCAGGGCCCTGGATATGAAGTTCCACTCACTGGGTGGCTTGAAACAACAGGGCTTTATTCTCTCACAGTCTGGAGGCTAGAAGTCCAAAGTCAAGGTGCCACAGGGTTGTCTTCTTACAAAGGCTCTAGGGAGGAATCCCTCCTTGCCTCTTCTGGCTTCAGAGGCTCTTGGCAATCTTTGGTGCTTCATGGCCTCTGTCTTTCCTGGGCTGTCTGCATCTGTGTCTTTATGTGGCCTTCTTGTGGGGACACTAGTCACTGGATTAAGGCTCATCCTAATCCAGTATGAGCTTATTTTAACTGACGACAGCACATCTGCAAAGACCCTGCTTCCAAATGAGTTCACATCCTGAGGTTCTGTGTGGGTGTGAATTTTAGGGGACACCCAGCAACGCAGGACAGTGGGCTGAGGCAGGTGCTCGTGGGTGTGAATTTTAGGGGACACCAGCAATGCAGGACAGTGGGCTGAGGCAGGTGCTCGTGTTGCCCATAGGATCCAACCTGACTCATGCCTCTTCTGCCCCTCCCAGTTGTCCCTGCTACTCGCCCCTGCCCCTTGAACACACCCTCCTCGCTCCTGCCTCCATACATTCACCTCTGCAGTTCCCTCTGCCTGGAATACACTCTTCCCAAACATCCACTGAGCCCCCTCACTCACTGTTACCCAGATCTCTACTTGGATGGCCCCTGTAGTCATTAGGGTTGTTTGCAGTTGCTCCCACCTTCCCTGGCACAGAGCAAGACTGCCCCCCAACTCCCTGAAATTAGGCAGATACCATGACCTGCTTTGGCCAATGGAATGTGAGTGGCACTTATGGGGTTCGCTAGCTTGTCACCTTCCGCAGCCCTCAGCCTGGTTCCCCACCCGTTATATTTCCTGCCTGCCTTCCCCACTTGCATGGAAACCCGGAGAACAGGACGTTTTCTTGGCTGCTTTCGCAGTTGTGTTCCAAGTTCCTTAAACAGTACCTGGCCTAGAGTGAGTACTCAATAAATACTTGCTGGATGGAGGAATAAAGAGTTCATGAATGAACCGGGAGGCAGAGCGTCTCTGCAGCCCTGTCCCGCTCGTGGCCCTCCTGTAACTACTCTTCTGTGCACTTGGCTGCTTCCTGTCCAGGGCAGAGCATCAACCCCAAGTTGGCGGGCCTGATTGGGCGGCACGGGCCCCAGAATAAGCAGCCCTTCATGGTGGCTTTCTTCAAGGCCACGGAGGTCCACTTCCGCAGCATCCGGTCCACGGGGAGCAAACAGCGCAGCCAGAACCGCTCCAAGACGCCCAAGAACCAGGAAGCCCTGCGGATGGCCAATGTGGCAGGTACGCCCAGGTCGGGGGGATCACAGACTCACCACAGGAACCCAGCAGGGCCCCAGCGGGACCCAGCAGGGGACTGACTCAAAATCCATTCAGGTGCTTGCCAGATGGCTCAGGAAGAAAACCCCCAAATCCTTCCCTACACAGAGCATCTTAATTCTGTAAAAGTAATAAACTAGCTTAGAAATGCAAGTTGCGAAACATTAGTATAATACAATGCCAAGCATGTAGATATTTAAATAGACAGAACAATGGCAGTGCTTGCAGCTACACAGAGATGAAGGAAGACTCTGAAACATGGATGGGAAGACCCCCAGGGGGCTTACCCCATGGAAGGAGGGGGAGGAAGAAATGGGGAGGTAGAAGTGTTTGCTGTTTCTTTATTTCATAAAATGAAACATATTTTAAATTCATGGCACACTTTAATACTTGATAAATATATGTGTATATATGTGTATTTGTATATATGTATATATGTGTGTGTGTATATATATATGGTTGGTTGTTTGTTTGTTTTTTGAGACAAAGTCTTACTCTGTCACCCAGGCTGGAGTGCAGTGGTGCGATCTCAGCTCACTGCAACTTCTGCCTCCCAGGTTCAAGTGATTCTCCAGTCTCAGCCTCCCGAGTAGCTGGGACTACAGGTGTGCGCCACTGTGTCCAGCTAATTTTTGTATTTTTTTAGTGGAGACAGGGTTTCACCATGTTGGCCAGGCTGGTCTCAAACTCCTGACCTCAAGTGATCCACCTGCCTTGGCCTCCCAAAGTGCTGGGATTATAGGCGTGAGCCACTGCACCTGGCCAGGTGGTAGGTGTTTAAAGAATATATGATTTGTGCTACTCGGGAGTCTGAGGCAGGAGAATGGCATGAACCTGGGAGGCGGAGCGTGCAGTGAGCCAAGATTGCACCACTGTACTCCAGCCTGGGCGACAGAACGAGACTCTGTCTCAAAAACAACAACAACAACAAAAAGTGTTTTACTATGGATATTTTTATACATTCAGAAAACAGAAAAGAATAATGAACTGTCATATGCCTATCAGCCACCCTCATCAGTATTTTATTTCATTTCACCTTGCCCAAAACCCTCTTCCAACCATTATTTAGTTAGTTAGTTAGTTAGTTAGTTAGTTAGTTAGTTAG
>NC_045453.1:29887422-29914285 GCF_002776525.5 Piliocolobus tephrosceles | reverse complement strand
CTCTGTCTCAAAAACAACAACAAAAAAAGAATATATGATTTGCAATACTTTTCAGTTTGTTTGAAATGTTTCTTTACAATAAATTTTTTACAAATTAAAGCTAATATTTTCATTGCAAGCAAATCAAACATTAACAGTAAATATAAGTACAGTTAACGCATTGTGCGAAGGAGACTTCCAGGGGGTCGCACTCTGCAGGTCCTCTAGAGCAGACAGCTTTTAGCCCATCATGTTGTGTGGTTCTTGAGGCTCTGAGGTAGGTGGCCTCCCACTTCACAGAGAGGAAAACTGAGGCTTGAAGAGGGTAAGTGGTTTGTCTAAGGGCACGGTGTAGGTAAGTGGCAGCCCTGGGATTGGGTCTCTGGGGTCTGGGTTGTCCCTTGCCCCAGGCCCTCTTCCCTGTCGGACGTTGCCAGGGCCATCTGCCTGGCCTGGACGAGCTTCAGTGTCCCCAGCAATCCCACTGAGTGCTTTCTGACAAGTCACCAGGCATTTGTGGGGCCCCCACAGGAGCCTGACTTTGTCCCGGGCACTGGGGCTGTGGCTGGGGTGCAATCCCTTTCCCCATAGGCTGATTGGGGAACCGACATTGACAGCCTCTGGTGGCCTGCAGGTACTGGGGTCCCAAGAAGGTGCATTCTGGTTTTGGGCTTTGGGGGTGGGCTGGCCTGGACCAGCCCTGCTGGCACTGTGGGTGTCTGTGGACAGCCCTCCCACACCCCTTGCCTGGCTCACGCCCCCTGCACATGCAGTGTCAAGTCTGCCAGAAGATGCATCCGGACTCCTCCCAGACCAAAACCAAAACTTCGAATCAACGAACCTCACAACAAACCATTTTCCAGTGGACTGGAGGGGTGACACCCCCCCACATCCAAGGAACCCAGTTTGCTCCCTATCCCCAATCCCATCCCGCTGGCCAGGGGAGCTGCTCCCTGGGGGTGCTGTTTCTCTGGCTCTTCAGGAAGCCATTTGCAATGAGCAGGGCAACAGCCTCTCCAAGATGCCAGTGTCTTAATCTCTGGAACCCGTGAACGTGTCACCCTCCAGGGCGAAGGGGAGTTAAGGCTGCCCTTGGAATCACAGGTGCTAATCAGCTGGCCTTCCAATACGCGGGCTCTGTGTAGCAGGGTGGCCCGATCAGCCCTTATAGGAGAGAGCCTTTGCGAGCTGTGGTTGGAGCCATGTGAGCACAGAGGACAGAGGGGTGGAGATGAGCGGGGCCACCAGCCGCGTGATGCAGGTGGCCTGGAGAAGCTGCACAAGGCAAGGAAGGGGTCCTCCCCTAGAGCCCCCAGAAGGAGCCCATCTTGCCCACACTGGCATTTACCTGCTGAGACTGGTGTTGGACTTCAGAGCCACAGAGCTATCATCCGTTTGTATTGTTTTGATAATTTGTTTGGTAATTTGTTAAAGCAGCGATAGGAAAGAATACATCTTTGTTGGCAAAGTGATTTTCTTTTTCTTTCTTTCTTTTTTTTTTTTTTAGAGACAGGGTCTCACGCCATTGCCCAGGCTGGAGTGCAGTGGTGTGAGCATGGCTTACTGCAGTCTTGACCTCCTGGGCTCGAGCAGTCCTCCCGCCTGAGCCTCCCAGGTAGTTGGGACTATAGATGGATGCCACCACAACTGGCTATTTTTTGTAGAGATGGGGCCTCCCTATATTGCCTAGGCTGGTCTTGAGCTCTTAGGCTCAAGCTATCCTCCCACTTTTGCCTCCCAAAGTACTGAGATTACAGGCAAGTTACTGCTCCCGGCCTCAGAGTGCTTCTCTCATCCAGCTAAGGAGCTGGGACACAGCCGTCTGGTGGCAGCTCAGGAGGAGTTGCAGCCTTCTTGGCTCCAGGACAAGGCAGAAAAAGGTCTGAGGTGCAAACCTGCCCTGCCGCTATGTGGGAAGCTATTATCTGCTTATCAGCTCTGGGGCCTGCGGTTGGTCCCAGGAAGCACCCAAGGGGAGCAGGGGGCTATCGAGAAAGGTCCTGGCGAGAGGACAGCGGCAGCCCCACCCCCAAACTAACCCTCTAGTGCCAATAGCTTCTTCCTCCTCACCTAGCCTAGCTTGAAATTTATGTTCATTTTACTTTTTAAGGGAGAAGGCAGGTCAGCAGGGTTGGTGGCCTTTTTCAGACAAGGCCTCCTGACCCCTGGCAGATGTCCTGGGGTCCCCAGATGGACCTCAGTGCGTCTGTGTGGCCCAGAGTGTGTGTAGGGATTCTGTGTATTTTCTTTTCTGGCAGGTGGATCCATTTTTCCAGGTGTCTCAAAGGGGTCTGTGGTCTCCCAAATCAAAAACCAACTGAATTCCTTCATTTGTATTTGAAGTCTCTTTTATGCTGGACTCTTGAAGGCTGGGGTTCAATGCTGAACACCCACACAAAGGCTGCCCTTGGGGGTGTTAATTTAGGACAGGAAGGAGGGGGTTGCCATTCACATCCATACATAACAGGCCCAGAGTCAGGGTGGTGCCCAGGGAACCCAGCCCATCCCGAGGGGTGCAGACAAGATTTTGTGGTGAGTGAGCTGAGAGCTCTGGGCCTAGTGGGTGCCCATGAGGCCAGGCTGGTCCGGAGAGGTTGCTCTGGGCTGTGGGACCTGCAGGGGCAGAGGCCTGTGCTGTGGGGTTTCCTGGAAGCTTTGGGGAGCGGGGAGGAGGCTGTGGGGGCTGAAGCAGGGGAGGGGAGTGAGGGTGGTGAGTCAGGCCTTCTCTTGGGAGCCTTGAATTTGAACTTCATGCCAAGCATGTTCAGAAGTCCTTGCAGAGATTCAAGCTGGGGTGTGTGGTGCAGGTGATAAGATCATTCTGGCTGCTCTAAGAAAGGTGAGGAACGGGGTGGGTGCCGAGGGGGTGCTCGGAGCCTGGAGACTCCCTAGAGGATTTTTACAGATCATCCAGGCAGGAAGTGCAGCAAACTCCACTCCGGCGAAGACTTCCGTGTCTTCGAGCTCCATCCGGTGCACGCACCTGGGTAACGAGCGGGAGAGGAACTAGGCCTCGCAGGTTTAGAATTCAATCAGATTTTCCCCACCACCTCCTCATCAAAGCCCCACCAAGTCTCCATTTACACAGCTCCTAGGACGGGGCTCTCACTGTTTCCCGTGGCAGAAATTCATTGCTGGGAACCTGCCTCCTTCCCGTGGATCGCTTGTGGCCCTGTTTGAAGTTCTTCTAAAACCTGCCTGGAAGTTAAGAAAAAAGTAAAAATAAAAAATACCGAGGCCCGGGCCCCACCCTCGGCTTAGGCCAGAGTCCCTGCGTGTGAGTGTGAGTATGTATGCCTGTGTGCCTGCCCCTTCGAATCGCTCGTTCCCCTCTGCCCCCCACCCCTGTGATGGGCTGGAGCCCTGCCGTGGGGCCACACAAGTTGAATCTCGGCAGCCTTGTGTGTGCCGGGGCGGGGGCACATGCTCTGGCACGCTACCCCACGCGAAGCTCGCTTTCCTGCCCACCAGCCCCCTTTCTCGGGGCTTCACGTGCTCTTCAGATGGTGCAGTTTGGGGTTGAGAAATTGGGTCCCTGCACTTCCTTCTCCCCACCCACGTTTGGACCCAGCTCCCTGGTAAGCAGCCGCCTTTACCAGATGACCCGTGGGGGCGGGAGCGGAGCCTGAGCACCAGTCCTGACTTGTCTGCGGCCCAGGCAGGGGGTTGAGGAGGTGGGTGAATCCTCGGTGCTGGCATCTGGGCTGTCTCCTGCTCACGTTCTGTTGCTTTGGGGCGGGTGGGGCAGGCTTGGAGGGACGGGAGCTGGGAGTCTCTCTTTTGTTTCCTTTCCTTGCTTTCCTGCTAATAAGTCCTAAGGATACACCGGAGCTCCGGCCACTTTCTGCTGGGACAGCCATCATCAAAGAGCCCTGGAAGTACAGAGCAGGGTCTGGGATTCTTGGTGGCAGGGCCAGTGCCCACGCCTCACTCGCACACCACAACTAGCTTCATGAGCTGTGCTCAGCCTTGGTCTGTTTGGCCTTGGGTTTGAACTAAGTTATGCCAAATGTGGTGGCTTTGCTTTAAGACAGGGTTGGGGAAAGTAGCACTCAGGCCACTCCTTGCCCCTCCTGTGCTCATGACAGACATTGCTAATAGATCATGGGACTTCCTTCTGACAGAGCCTTCATGCAGCTGCAGAATCCTCCTTGACTCAGGACACCAAGGAGTCAGCAACGTCCCTGGCTCCAGCTAGCAGCTTCACCTGGCACTTCCTTGAGCTGAGGGGATGTTCCTTCTCCTCCGCCCTGCCTTCTGCCTCCCCATAAGGAAGAGGGAGGAGAGTCGTGGAGGGGCGTGGCTACCTGTGGCCCTGGACATTGAGGCAGCCACGGAGGCCATCTTAGGTTTCTACTTGGCGTCTGTGTGTTCTCGAGGGCAGGCTGTAGAGTCCAGCTGTTTGGGCTCTTCCCTGATGGTTCCTTGACCTTGACCTTCTCATGTTGAGGACACCCTGGCCCTGGGGAGGTCCCTGCTGCACCAGAGCTGGTTCTCTCTCTCCCAGCCCTGCTACTCCCACACTGAGGGTGGGGACCAGGGGCCTCCGGGCTCTCCCTGGCTGCCTCCATCCACTCTGAGCAGCCCCTTGCAACCTTGAGCTTTGGGGGCTGGTTCCAGCCATGCTGATCTTCCCTCCGCCCCCACAGTCTGCTGACCCAGGCCCAGCTTTCTCATTCCTTGTGGGGCTCAGTGCCTGCTTCGGATCCTCTGTCTGGTGCTGCTCCAGTGGCCTCAGGCATGGACAGCTCCTCGTCCCCGCTGCTGGGCATCCTCATCCAGGAATGCCTCGCCCTTGGATGCCTCCCCACCCTCCTACCTCACTTCCTCTTGGTTCTTATCCGCACATCACCTCCTCAGAAGAACGCCTGCTGGCGCCCCCTGCAGCATGCCCACTCGCTGCAGCCTCTCCTGCCTTGTTTTCCTCTGTAGCCCTCATCTCCATGTAAGTCATGTGCACTCACTTATCTGTGACCCGCCTCTCATTCTGGAAAAGCCCCTGAGTGGCAGGCCTTTTCTGCCTTACACCCGGGACTCATCTCATGCCTGTACACTAGGAAGCAGCCCCTAGCAATGGCTGAACGAATGAGTGACTCCACCAGGCGCGCAGGCCGTGAGGGCAGGGCACCCAGGGGCAAGCGCTGCCACCCCACAGCCTGGAGGCCACCTGCCCCGCCCCAGCCTTCACAGAGGTCACTTCACAGAGAGTCTCGAGTGTCTCCTCAGGACCAGGTCTAAACACACGTGATTCGGTTATAATCAATTAAATGTAATTTCCTCATTGGTGTGCAGATCTTTCCACATTGCTTTTCTGAACTATAGATAAATTTTATATCTATATAAATAGATACATTCAAAAATGGCATTTTGGGAGGCCAAGGCGGGCGGATCACCTGAGGTCAGGAGTTTGTGACCAGCCTGGCCAACATAGTGAAACCCCGTCTCTACTAAATATACAAAAATTAGCCGGGCATGGTGATGACTGCCTATAGTCCCAGCTACTTGGGAGGCTGAGGCAGGAGAATCGCTTGAATCCAGGAGGCAGAGGTTGCAGTGAGCCAAGATTGCACCACTGTACTCCAGCCTGGTCAACAGAGCAAGACTCTGTCTCAAAAAAAAAAAAAAAAATTGCTGATGAAAACAAAAGCAGCCTGCTTTTCAGTCCCCAGCAGGGAGCACAGTGCTCCTGTCTCAGCCGAGCCTTGGAGGCCGGTTCCTGACTCCTTCTGTACTCTCCATGCTGTTCTCCCCTCTCCTGCCTCCTTCCTCCTCAACACTCTTCTTTCTCCTTCTTTCTGCTTTCCGCTCTCGCTCGCTGTCTCTAGCCGATTTCGTTCCAGAATTGTTCTCAGTCATGGGGTAGCTAAGGCGGCTGCACACTGAAGATTTCCAGGACCAACAGAATGTCCAGTCTGTGTCTGAGGCGGTGTCCTAATTGGCAGTGTGTGGTCTATGGGAGGCTAGCTTACTGCACCACTCCTGTCCCACCAATTTTACAGATGAGGAAAGTGAGGCTCAGGGAAGGGAGTTCAGTGATGCCCTTCTTATCTTACCATTTCTCATTATCCTAGAAATCATGCAGATAGAATTCTTGTGAATCAGAGAAAAGTCAAAAATTGAGTGATGTTCCACTCTTTGATATATACCCTAATGGCATGTAGTGGGTGTGGAGGAAACACCATGCATTCAAATAGTTAACAGGTGTATGTGTGTGAATGGAGAATGTGTGTAGTTTAGTTTTAAATTTCCCTAACAAGTGGGCTACAAGAAGAATAAAATGTGAAACTGAAATGAACACTCAAGGTTACCCCAGGAGGTATAGGAGCTCTCTTCATTTTGCAAACCAGGAGTCCAAGATCTAGGAGAGCTGGGGTTGGACTCCATAGCTGGAGCAGTCCCCAGGACCTGGTCTTGACTCACAGGTTAGACTCCACTCAGAGGCTGACTGTGCTCCAGGGTCTGCACCTCTAAGGGTGACACCTGAGCTCAAGCTGACCACCATTTTCTATGATCACATTTCTATGTGGGATGAGCCTTCACAGGGCGGCCAGTTGGGATGGGTTGAGGGTTGGCTGCAGATATCAGAAACCCAAGTCAAATGTGCTTCAACCAGTACAAAATTCATCAGCCCACAGAGCCAAGGTTGGGTGGACATTAGGGTTGGTGGATCCAGGAGCTCAACAGTGTCCTCCAAGCCCCAGCTCCTTCTGCCCCCACCCCACCATCTTCAGTGCTGCTTCCTCTCAAGGCCACAGCTGCAGTTGGCCATGGGGACAGCCAGGGGGACTTCATTATTTTTTGCTCCCTGGCAGTAGGAGGAAGAGAATGAATGTCTCCCCATGGGTCTTTCTTAGGAACGGGGGAAATGTTTCCGGAAGTCCCAATCTCTTTCAGTTTGTGCCGGGTCACTTGCCCTTCCCTGAACCACTTCCTGACTCCTGGACAGGATGTGCACTGATGGGGATCCAATAGTGACTTTACAAAACCTCTTTGAGGAGGTGACATTGGAACCAAGGCTTGAGCCAGACACAACAAAGATTGCAGGAAGGGGCATTGCAGGTCGAGGAAACGGCGCACGCAAAGGCCCTGCGGTGGGAGTGAGCTTGGTGTTTGGTCAATCAGTTGTCAGAGCACACTGGACCTGTGGACCACAGGCACAGCCTGGGCCCTGCTCTGAGTATGACAGAGAGCCCCTGGGAAGTTGTAGGTGGAGGAAAGACAGGTCATGGGACTAAGAAAAAAGCAATCCCTCTGCCGTGTGGTGGAAGGAAGGTTGCAGTGTGTGTGAGAGAGAGAGAGACAGACGGACAGAAACTTCTGCAGTGTTTACAAGTGCTCAGGCCCTGACCCAAATGCTTACAAACTTACATAGTTCTGGAAAATCCCAGTGTGTAATTTTCACTGCTCAAAGAAACCTCAGGAGTGTTTTTTTTCTGAAAGGTCATCAGGTTTTGACTCTTTGCTGTCTCATTGCTTCTTGCTGGTGGTGGTGATGGGGGCCTGTCCCAGGCCTGGTCCCCGCATCCTCTTGCCCCTGCAGAGGGATAAGTGTGTTGGGGCCTCACACGTCGAGGTCGTTCGTAAGCAGATCTCTGAGCAGGGCCCCTGCAGTGGCACTGTGGGAGGTGGATGGGGTTTGATTCCCTTATGGAATCCAGGCAGATGTCAGCATTTAAACAACACACGTGTATAAAAGAAACCAGTGTCCGCAGAAGGATCCAGAAAGTATTATGGGATAAGAGTGCGTGAGAGAGGAATGGGGGCACTGGCACCTCCCTTAGTAGGGCGTTTGCTGGGGGTAGAAATGAGTTTTAAGGCAGTTAGACCCTTGGACTGGCTTTTGGATCAGGAAATTTACCCCTCAGCCATCTGTGCGTGGTTGCTGTGTACATCACCGCCTAAGATGGAGGGAACTTTGGATGTGTGTATGTTTCGTTCTCCTCACTGGGCTCTGCTTCTTCACTTCCTTGTCAACGCAGAGAACAGCAGCAGTGACCAGAGGCAGGCCTGTAAGAAGCACGAGCTGTATGTCAGCTTCCGAGACCTGGGCTGGCAGGTAAGGGGCTGGCTGGGTCTGTCTTGGGCATGGGGCCTCTGGCGTGGGCTCCCACGAGGCAGCGGGTCTGTGCTTGGTCCTGTTTCTCATCTCTGCCAGTTAAGACTCCGGTATCAAGTGGCCTCGCTACGGAAGGGAACTTGGGCAAAGGATACAGGGAGGCCTCATGAAATCCAAGAGCAGAAATGTGTTTGAGACTTGAACTCGAACCAGGAACCCAAACACTTTGAACTCTGAACCCCATTCTGCGCATGCACCTCATTCCCATCCATTGGCTGGCTGCTTCTCAAGATGATGCCGGGCTGTGTGTTTGAATCCAGATACCTGGGGAGCCATCTCCCCCTCTGCCCTCTGTCCTCATCCCATTCCCATTCCCATTCCCATGGGAGGGACGGATCTGCCCAACTTGGTTCAGGCCATTGTTTCTGGACCAGTCAACTGTTTAGGGATGTGGCCATGTTACTGGCACATGGCTGCCCCCTCTGGAGCCATTTGCATGGAGTGAGGCAAAAGGCAGGGGATGAATCCTAGGAGAGGAGTGAGGGTCATGTGATCCACCATGTGTCTGCTGTGAGCTCTGGTGTGATTCTCATTCAGCAATCGTGCAGCTTCTGCAGCATTCTGGGCCCTGTTCTGGTATCGGATTGGAGACGCAGCATTGAACATTGCAAAGTATCTGCCCCGTGGGGCTCAAATATCCCTGGAGAGGGTATTGTCATGAGGTCGTCAGGGCAACTGGTGGCATTCTACCCTCAGGGAGCTTGTAGTTCAGTGGGAGAGTCCAGAATCTTCCCTGGGGATTATGCCCCGACACACGCAGGGCGTGCACACACACAGGCAGCTCTGAGCCCTCCTGTGAGCCTGCCCTCGGGACTGGTGACCACATCCACCTGCTGCTGGGACAGAACCCAAACTCCAGGGGCCTCTGCTGGAAGATTCCATACGCTTAAGCCTCACTGAGGAGTGTATTGATTATTGGGCAATGTTTATGTGCCACGCAGACCCTAGAGGCAGGTATGGCACATGGATCCCTTCCTGACCAGTGTACATACCTGTCTACACTGTCACTGAATTCTCATCCTGAGCCAGCATGGGTGATGCCATTAGGAGTTATTAGCCTCTCTGGCGGGTGGGCACACCAAGGCGTGGAGGTTGGTTTAAGGTGAACTGCCGTGTATGACCACCTAGTGGCGGGTAGAGCTGATGATTGCCTCACACCAGAGGCTCCTTGCTGTGCCACCTTCTGTCCAGAAGACACAGCCATGCATGTCCGTTTCACGATCAGCCAAGCTCTGTGGGGTTTTCCTTCATGTTTATTTTATGGTTTTTTTTTTTTTTTTTTTAGAAATGGGGTCTTGCTCTGTCACCCAGGCTGGGGTGCAGTGGTGTGATGATAGCTCACTGCAGCTTTGAGCTGTCTTCCCACTCAGTCTCCCAAGTAGCTTGGACTGTAGGCCAAGACTATAGAATGGCCCTCCTTTCCATTCTTGTGGGACCATGAGAGGCCACCCACTTTTCCAGCCCCTGCTGGGCCCCCTGCCGCTCAGAAGGCATGATCTGAGCCTTCAACCTCAGGTCGTGAGCCTGGCGTGGTGGCTTCTGGCCAGCATGGGGGTTGGGATGATGTGGCTCAGGCCTTCCGCATAGTTTCCCACACTCTCTTCTCCTCTTCAGGACTGGATCATCGCGCCTGAAGGCTACGCCGCCTACTACTGTGAGGGGGAGTGTGCCTTCCCCCTGAACTCCTACATGAACGCTACCAACCACGCCATCGTGCAGACACTGGTGGGTGTCACGCCATCTTGGGGTGTGGTTACCTGGGCCGGGCAGGCTGTGGGGCCACCGGATCCTGCTGCCTCCAAGCTGGGGCCTGAGTAGACATCAGCCCATTGCCGTGTCATGACTTCCAGGGGCTCCTTGCCCCATTAAAAAAAAAAAAAAAAAAAGCAAAAATTGTATTTTATGACTGGTTTGCTATAAAGAGGAGTATAATCTTTGACCCTGAAGTTCATTTATTTCTCCTAATTTTAAAAGTAACTAAAAGTTTTATGGGCTCCTTTGAGGATGCTTGTAGTATTGTGGGTGCTGGTTACTGTGCCTAACAGGGCACTGGGCCCTGCTTCATTTTCCTGTAGAGGAAACAGGTAAACAGATGAGAAATTTCAGCGAGGGGCAGACTGATCAGAAGCTGGCCAGCAGAATAATGGGATGGAGAGATGAGTGGGGACCCACGGAGCCATTTCGAGTTAAATTTCAGTGGGGTCACTGGGAAGATTCTGTGTGATAATGAGATGAACATGCCCAGCACGTGGTGACACTCAGTAGATGTTATTCCTGCTCTGCCAACAGCAACCATAGTGATAAGAGCTATAGGGATCGTGTTCTTTTGCTTAGAATCCAAGGTTCAAGGACCTTGGTTATGTAGCTCCCTGCCATGAACATCATCTGAACCTTTCCCGCCAACTCATCATCCACCCTGCCTTGAATGCTTCTAGTGACAGAGAGCTCACTACTGGGACTACTCCCTCCTTTCATTTAGTAATCTGCCTCCTTTTCTTGCCCCTGTCCTCTGTATTAAATCCTGGAGAAAAATCTCATCTATCCCTTTCATTTGGTTCTGCTCTTTGAGGGCAAGGGTTTTTGTTTCTTTGCTTTTTTAAGTATTGATTTTCCAAAGCCCTCTCTCCCCTCCTCAATTGCAAACTCCAAAGCCCGACTTGGGATTGAAGGTCCTTAGGCTGGAAAGGGAAGAGTCCTCCCCAACGTGTTCCTTGGCCTGGATGTGCTGTGCTGTGCCAGTATGCCCTAGAAGGTGCCAGGCATGTCTCCCCAGCCGCCAGGTTCACATCTCTATCCTTCTCCAACCGCTGCCTTCATGGCCCAGGGAACAGGAGTGCCATCGTCCTGTGTGCACCTACTTCCATCAGTATTTCACCAGAGATCTGCAGGATCAAAGTGAATTCTCCAGGGACTGTGAAATGATGCGATTGTGTTCACGTTTAAAAGGGGGCGACTGTCTTCTAGAGAGTTCTCATGAAATGCTTCTAGAGGAAATGAGCTGATGGCTGGAATTTACTTTAAAATCATTCAAGGTGGAGCAGGTAGGGAAGGGTATGGATGTGTAAGAGTTTGAAATTGTCCATCATAAAATGTGTAAAAAGCATGCTAGCCTATGTCAGCGGTCACAGCCTGGACACTGGGAACACAGTGCCAGTCATTGACGCTCTTGCCTGGCACCTGCAGTTGCTGGAAACCCAGAAGTTTCACATTAAAAACAACAGGACAGTGGAATCTCTGGCCTGTCTTGGACACGTGGCAGATCTGCTAATACTGAGCTCGGTCAGCTGCCGTCAGCTTAGGTTGAGTGGCGGCCTCTTCCCTTAGTTTGCCTTAGTCCCCACTATTCCCTATTGTCTTACCCCTGCTCATCAGTGGCACTCATGTGGCACCCATAGGCGTTTGAGTTTGTGTGTCCCTGGCCCACATCCTCTGTGAGGTACAGAGAAGCCCATGAGCAAGATGGAGCACTTCTGGTGGTTCCAAGTCAGGGACACTATTCAGTATTCTACAGTGCACAGGGCAGTTCCCCAACAGAGAATTACCTGGTCCTGAATGTCGGATCTGGCCCCTTCCTTCCCAGCTGCATAGTGTGAAAACCTCTATGCTTTGGTTCCCTTGTCTGCAAAACAGGGATAATCCCAGAACTGAGTTGTGCAGGTAAAGTGCTTAGAACAGGAAGTGCTTGGCTTGGGGAGTGTCACCTGTGGTCATTCATTATGCCCAGACAGGATGTTTCTTTATAGAAACGTGGAGGCCAGTTAGAAGGACTCACCGCTTCTCACCACTGCCCATGTTTTGGTGTGTGTTTCAGGTCCACTTCATCAACCCGGAAACGGTGCCCAAGCCCTGCTGTGCGCCCACACAGCTCAATGCCATCTCCGTCCTCTACTTCGATGACAGCTCCAATGTCATCCTGAAGAAATACAGAAACATGGTGGTCCGGGCCTGTGGCTGCCACTAGCCCCTCCGGGAATTCAGACCCTTTGGGGCCAAGTTTTTCTGGATCCTCCATTGCTCACCTTGGCCAGGAACCAGCAGACCAACTGCCTTTTGTGAGACCTTTCCCTCCCTATCCCCAACTTTAAAGGTGTAAGAGTATTAGGAAACGTGAGCAGCATATGGCTTTTGATCAATTTTTCATCCAATGAACAAGATCCTACAAGCTGTGCAGGCAAAACCTAGCAGGGAAAAAAAAACACGCATAAAGAAAAATGGTCGGGCCAGGTCATTGGCTGGGGAGTCTCAGCCATGCATGGACTCGTTTCCAGAGGTAATTATGAGGGCCCGCCAGCCAGGCCACCCAGCCGTGGGAGGAAGGGGGCGTGGCAAGGGGTGGGCACATTGGTGTCTGTGCGAAAGGAAAATTGACCCGGAAGTTCCTGTAATAAATGTCACAATAAAACGAATGAATTAAAATGGTTAGGATGTTACAGATATATTTTCCTAAACAATTTATCCCCATTTCTTGGTTTATCCTGATGCATAAACAGAAGCTGTGTCATGTGGAGGGCGGGGATTCCCTACAGGTTTCATTCTGAGGCCTGCAGAGGTCCAGTGTTTACCGAGGTTTGCCCAAATCCAAGATCTAGTGGGAGGGGAAAGAGCAAATGTCTGCTCGGAGGAGGGTTGTGTGTTGACCTTTGGAGGAAAAATATGTTCTGTTGTTCAGCTGGATTTGCAGTGGCAGAAATGAAACTAGGTACGTGAAACACCCGCAGACATTTGCAATTGGCTTTTCAGCTCGCCCCAGTGGTAGTAAATCCATGTGAAATTGCAGAGGGTACAAGGACAGCAAGTAGGATGGAACTTGCAACTCGACCCTGTTGTTAAGAAGCACCAGTGGGCCAGGCGCGGTAGCTCACGCCTGTAATCCCAGCACTTTGGGAGGCTGAGATGGGTGGATCATTTGAGGTCAAGAGTTCGAGACCAGCCTGGCCAACATGGTGAAACCCCATCTCTACTAAAAATAGAAACATTAGCTGGGCATGGTGGCACGCGCCTGTAATCCCAGCTACTCTGGAGGCTGAGGCAGGAGAATCACTTGAACCCGGGAGGCGGAGGTTGCAGTGAGCGGAGATCACCCCACTGCACTCCAGCTTCGGTGACAAAGCGAGACTCCATCTCAAAAGAAAAAAAAAAAAGGAAGCACCAATGAAGCCTAGTTCTCCACAGGAGTGGGGTGAGCGGGGGTACTGCGCATCCTCCCAGTGGACCCTCTAGTCTTTGTCTGCAGCGGCATTCCAAGGCTGGGTGCTGGCAGGGGTACCCGTGGCTGTCTCTTCATTTGCAGACCCTGATCAGAAGTCTCTGCAAACAGATTTGCTCCTTGAAGTAAGGGGGAGATGGCATAATAGGAGGTCTGATGGGTGCAGGATGTGCTGGACTTACATTGCAAACAGAAGCCTTGTTGAGGGTAACATCCTAACCAAGTGTCCCGATTTGGAGGTGGCATTTCTGACATGGCTTTTGGTGTAAGCCCGCCTTGCCTTGGCTGGTGAATCCCATAAATAGTACGCAGTCAGCCTACAGCCACAAACACAAGGGCTGGGGGAGGGCTACACTGTCTACAAACGTTTTCCACATCTATAAAGGAAGCAAGGTGATCCGAGACTGTGGCCATGTGGAACCCAGTCTTGTGGGGGACTGTTTCTCTGTCTTGACTCAGACGGTTCCTGGAAACACCGGGGCTCTGTTTTTATTTTCCTTCATGTTTTTCTTCTTTAGTAGCTTGGGCTGCAGCCTCCACTCTCTAGTCACTGGGGAGAAGTATTTTTTGTTATGTTTGGTTTCATTTGCTGGCAGAGCTGGGGCTTTTTATGTGATCCCTCTTGGTGCAGGTTTTCTCACCACTTACTGACCCAACCAGCCTCTGGTTAGCATCATTTGTACATTTAAACCTGTAAATAGTTGTTACAAAGCAAAGAGATTATTTATTTCCATCCAAAGCTCTTTTGAACCCCCCACCCCTTAATCCCTCGTTCAGGATGGCGAGCTTGCTTTCCTTCAACCTGTTTGTTTTCTTATTTAAGACTATTTATTAATGGTTGGACCAATGTACTCATGGCTGTTGCGTCGAACAGTCTTTAGTGAAAATTCTGTATAAATAGACAAAATAAAAAGGGTTTGACTTTGCAATAAAAGGAGACGTTTGGTTCTGGTTCTTTGGCCTGTGTCTGTCTGTGTGTGTTGTGTTTTTCTCTCAGTTCCTGGACACTGAAGTTCTCTCACACTGCTGAGAGCGCCCAGCCTTCGCCTCCACCGTGAACGCACTGTTTAGCATTCAGGCCTTGGGGGGAAGTGGGTGCTCGTCAGTATTTGCTGCAGCTGTGTGGGGCTCTGGGCAGGAGAGATGGAACCAAACAACACATGTGAATTTGGTAGAGGCTCCACTACAAAGGTCCTTGATTGAATTACAGTGCAGCTGTCAGCAGCTGTTTCAAAGAGGCAGGGGGTAAATTAGCTGTGTTTACTGCTAACATAGTTGAAAGATTTAGTCATCCCAATAAAATAGAGGCAGCACAGAGAGAAAAAGGGCAGGAGGTGCACACCCAAAACTTTAAAGCAGTGCCGGCCCCAGAGCTGACACTGTCCAGTGCAAATGATTGGGGCAGTTGGGAGCAGCTGCTGGAGCGCGGCTGTGGATGTGGACGGCCCCCAGCAGGCCTGGCGAAGGTGCCTCGCCGAGCATGGAGCAGCACTCGGCCGTGTAGCGTGGAGCAGCATTTTGGACGCCTTTCCACTTTGAAGTGCACACTCAGGTCACCTGATGTCTGTTGTTGGAATCCCAGCCTAATACTTGGACAGGCTGCCCATTCTTCCCCTATAGCCCGAAATAAAGCGGCTGCTCCTCACAGGTCCCAGCCCTTGTGATTTCCAGACCCTCCTGCCATTGTCCAGATGAGCAATTCAGCGTTTGCTCTATTTTCCAGGCTGAAGACCAGAGCCACACACCAGAGGTCCAGGTGCGGCCTCCACGTGGGTCTTACTCACCGGCATGGTGTTATCCGTGTGTTAAAATGTGCATTCATTGCCAACATGTTTTTGAGTATCAGAAGATGCGGGTGAATAAAAACTCCCCAAATCTGGCTTCTCTTGAGAATCAGCAGGCCTGGCCACTCTGGGCCCCACACACATGTGGCTGCTCTGGGTAGCTGCAGAGGGACAGCTGGTGCCCAGTCTCCACTGCTCCCTATCGCGTCTTTTACAAAAGGGTGAATGTCAGTTGCTGTTTTTAAAATCGTAGATGCCTATTTATGCATTTGCATCCATGTCCCTAATGTCCCTATTAAGAGCAGGAAACTAGAGGCTAGCCTGGGAGAGCCGGGCACTTTGGAAAGGACAAACATTATTTTGTCACCGCTGTCCCACTTTCCTGTTTGGCCCCTGGGCAGGCCCTGCAGGCATGTGCGTCTGTGGCTGTAGCACCACAAATGGCCTCACCTTTCCTCTTTACCTTCCATCCTCCTGGTTTCCACCTCTCTTGCTCATTTCCCCCCGGAGCATTTTCTTGTTGCCTCTCTTCTCAGTCCCGCTCACTGTCAGGCACAGAGAGGTGAAGGAATTTATTCAAAGTCCCCCAGCTAATAGTTACTGGAACTGAAATTTGAACCTCAAAACCTGGGCTCAACCCCAGGCTTTCCTGAGCTGGAATCTCCCAGGACTGCTGGGAAAACGTGGGGATTCCTGGCTGGCAGTTCTGAGCCTCCCAATGTCCGTCCCCAGTCCTGTGTGTCAGGCCCTGACGACTGAGTCGCTGGACCATTGCTCAGGGCTCGGCCTCCCTCCTGCTTCCAAACTGCCTGAGGGCCTTCCTCAGTGTGCACTGATGCTGAGCTTTAGCTTCCCTGGTGGGTGGGGCTCATGGCCAGCCTGCTGTACTGTGGACGCTGCACATGAGTAGTCCTTTCCCTCTGTCTTCTCCTCCATCTCCTGGTGACAACAGTGTATGGACTATGCTGGGTGGCTGGGAGGGTTAGCAGTGGTCCCCGGGGCCATCTATAGAGTGGATTCTCACTGGCATGTTTTGAGTCCTGCCCTCTGTTCAGATCTTTTGGAGACACTGAGCATGTGAGTTTTCTGGGGCTGCCATAAGAAATCACTACCAACTGCTGGCTTAAAACAGCACAGATTCGTTCTTGTGGCTCTGGAGGGCAGCCATCCAAAACCCAGGTGTCAGCAGAGCTGTGTTCCCTCTGGAGACTCTCAGGGAGGACCCTTCCCAGCCTCTTCCAGCCTCTAGTGGCTCCAGGTGTTCCTGGGCTGGTGACTACATCATCCCAATTTCTGCCTCTGTCTACACATGGCACATGGCCGCCTCCATCACTCCTCTGTATGCTCTTTCTTTCTTTCCTTCCTTCCTTCCTTCCTTCCTTCCTTCCTTCCTTCCTCTCTCTCTCTCTTTCTTTCTTTCCTTCGACAGAGTCTTTCTCTGTCACCCAGGCTGGAGAGAAGTGGCACAATCTTGGCTCACTGCAAGCTCCGCCTCCCGGGTTCACACCATTCTCCTGCCTCAGCCTCCTGAGTAGCTGGGACTACAGGCGCCCGCCACCTCGCCCGGCTAATTTTTTTTTTTTTTGTATTTTTAGTAGAGATGGAGTTTCATCGTGATAGCCAGGATGGTCTCGAACTCCTGACATCGTGATCTGCCCACCTCAGCCTCCCAAAGTGCTGGGATTACAGGCTTGAGCCACAGCACCTGGCCCTCTGTGTGCCTTTGATAAGGACACCTGTCATTGGATTTAGGGTCCACCCAGATAACCGAGGATGACCTCCTCTAGATCCTTAATAATACCTGTGAAGAGCCTCCCTCCAAGTAAGGCACATGCACAGGTTGGGGGTTCAGACGTGGGCATATCTTTTTTGAGGCCACCATTCAATCCATCATGAGACCCTCTCCTTTTCCCACCACAGGGTTCTTGGGCCTCTCAGAGCTTCTCCATCCAGCCTCAGTTGGTCCTTACTGTTCCTGGTTGGTGCCACCACTGTTGCCCATGCTGGGCAGAGTGAACTCTGGAGCACCCACAGCTGGAGGAGGAGCTGCGGGAGCCCAACCTCAGCTTCCCACCAGCTCCAACCCTTCTCATGTGCGCTACTGGAGGCGCTCTCCGCGAGGGGACTGGCGGATGGATGGGCGCTCCAGGCCAGGGTCCCCTATCCAGGAGCAGGTGGCCAAAAGTAAGGATGACCACGGTGGCTTGGTGCAGCCAAACTGTGATGCGATGCCCTTTCTAGGAGCAGGGTGGGCTCTGGGGACAGCACGAGCTGCTTTTTTGGCTGGAAGTGTTCATTCTTCATCTGCTTATTCACGAATTCACTGTGTGTCCACCGTGCACCAGGCACCATGGCGGGCAGTAGGTACAGGTAACAGGTGCCTGCGCTCGGGGAAGTGGGTCCCGATCAGAGGACATAGCAAGCAAACAGGACCCAGCCCCATGCCAGGATGACTGCGGCCCCTCGTCCATCTGGAAATAAGACAAATTGTTATTTTTTACTGTGTTGGCATAAAGATGAATATCCACCAGGCAGTTATATTCATTTGCTCTGATTTTAAAGGACATTAAAATGCGTTTGTGGGTCCCTGAAAGTCCCATGGGCCTGGGCACTGTGTGTACCATGTTTAGTGGAGAAGCCAGACCTGACTGAGCCATTTAATGCCAGGGAATGATGTGTGTCGGGAAGCCACAGCGTGTGGGGTGACAGGGAGGATAGGGTGGTCAGGGACGGACCCTGAGGAAGGCCCTTTCAGCTAAGACCTGAATGCAGGCCACAGTGGGCTGTGACAGGGGCGGGGGTACTGCAGGGAAGAGCTCTTCCACCTGAGGGAGGAGTGTGTGCAAAGGCCCTGGGGTGGCAGGCGGGAGGAACAGCGGGAAGGCCATGTGGCTATGGCACAGGGAGGCAGGCAGGATGTCAGCAGGGAGAGAGCAGGCTGGTTGTGCATGGCGTTGAGGGCCACAGAGGGACCCTGGGTTTCATCCAAAGTGCACTGGGGGCCATTGGAAATGCGGAGACCAGGGGAAGCCACGGTGGGGAGGGTTAAGGGTACCGGGAGGAAGCAGCGTTCCAATCCCACTTTGCACCAGTCAGGCTGCTCCCCCTTCCTCCTCCTCATCCTGGGAGGTTGCTCTGCAGAGACTGGCCGTGGGACGGGCGCACAAGCCCACTCTGTCCAGTGTTTAGAGTGGGAAGTGGTACCCAGTCAAGGTTGCATGTGGAGGCGGCTGAGAGGACACACACTTCTCTGGGGAAGACATCTGCCACCGTCTTATTTGGGAAAAAGGAGAATTCTCATGCCACCAGGCAAGAGGCAGCACATGCTGGGCAGAGGGGCCAGGGTTGGCTCCAGCTCCGAGCCCGACCCGGTTACTTAGTCAGCTGTGGGACCTCCATCTTGGGCAACTTACCACTTTCTCTGTGCCTCAGTTTCCTCATCTGTGCCATGGGTGTGGTGCCTACCCATACTTAGGATATTTAAGAGCAGTTGCATATAACAGAAAAACCCCAAATAATAGTGGCTTAAAGAAGATAAAAGTGTTTGTCTCATCTAAAAGAAGTCTGAAGGTCAGGCATCCAAAGACAGGACGGTAGTTGTCTTACTCTGCCCCTAAGGATCTAGGCTCCTGCTTTTCTGCTCTACCGTCTTAATTCATGGCTTCATCCTCACAACCCACCTCATGGTCCAAGATGGCTGCTGGAGTGCCAGTCATATCTGTTGTATTAGTCTCTTCTCATGCTGCTGATAAAGACATACCCAAGCCTGGGAAATTTACAAAAGAAAGAGGCTTAATGAACATTCAGCTCCACGTGGCTGGGAAGGCCTCAAAATCATGGCAGGAGGAAAGGAGGAGCAAGTCATGTCTTACACGAATGGCAGCAGAGAGAGCTTGTGCAGGGAAGCTACGTTTTTAAAACCATCGGATCTCATGAGACTCATTCACTACCAAAAAAACAGTGCAGGAAAGACCCAACCCCATAATTCAATCACCTTCTAACCGAATTCCTCCCATGACACGTGGGAATTGTGGCAGTTACAATTGAAGATGAGATTTGGGTGGGGACACAGCCAGACCATATCATCTGTGTTCTAGGTTGTGTGCAGCCAACCCAAAGATGAGACACAAAAACTCCATTTACCTCTCATTTAGCACAAATACAGTCACACTTAGCTACAAGGGAGACTGGGAACTATAGGTTTTTATTCTGAGTGACACTAGGCACAGCCAAAAATCAGAAGTCCAAGTCCTATTACCAGCAGAGTTTTAAAGACTCTGGCAATTGGCAATTACCTATCTGTATTAGTTTCCTATGATTATAACAGTTACGATGGACTTAGTGGTTTAAAGCAACACCCATTTATTCTCACAATTTCCATGGATCAGGAGTGCAGGTATGGCCTCGCTGGGTTCTCTGCTCAGGATCCTACAAAAGCTAAATGTGAGATGTCAGCACTGTGTTCTTATCTGCAGCTCAGGGTCTTTGTCCAAGCTCATTCAGGTTTTGGCCAAACTCAGTCTCTTGGAATTGTAGGACTGAGGCCCCATCTTCATGCTGGCTGTCAACCAAGTCACTTCCAGCTCCTGAGGCTTCTCTCAGTTCCCTTCCATGTGGCCTTCTTGCAACTTGGCAGCGAATCCTTCAAAGCCAGTGGGAGAATATCTCTAACTTCTTGTAAGGACTCACCTGATGAGGTCAGACCCACCCAGGATCATCTCCCATTGCTTAACTCCAAGTCAATTGATTAGGGACCTAAATTACATAGGCAGAATCCCTTTTACTTTGGAGAGCAATACCCACTGTATTCACTCAAGGGGTGGAGATTATATGAAGGGCAGAAATCTTTGAGGCCCTCTTAGAATTCTGCTTCCCACGGTACCTAAGCTACACTACACACCGCAGGTTGCACTAAGAATAAAGTACCTGGTACAGAGGAGGTGCAAAATAAAACAACAGGGACTGCAGTGGAATCCAGGGGCCTCCCACTAAGAATCCCCCCACCTCATCTGATGATTTGAGCAATTTGAGGCCTGAGTTTTGGGTGCTTGGCATTGTTATCTGTAGGCCCCCAATTCTTTATAGAGTCACTTGTCACCCCAGTTATCCTACATGTGGCTGGGAAGGAGGATGGATGACCGGTCTGAATCTTTGCAAAACACAGTACAAGCTTCTGAGCCCTCCCTCTGGGCCAAGGACCCTGCTCAAGGCATAACAAGTGCTTCACACTTGATCTCATTCACTGAACGCTCACAAACCTGAGAGCTGCACCACAAACTGCACTTGCCTCTATAGACCAAATAGGACTTTTAACTTTTTGCTGGGCTGGGTCCTCACTACCCCAGGGGGCGCTGTTCACACAAGCGTCAGTGGAAACAACTCCTCCAGGGTGGGGCAGTGCAGAGGGGGCCCTGGCCAGCCCCAGGCCGGGGTATCTGATGGCAGGACGGACCCTCTCTCACAGGACCCAGCTCTTGTCGGGGCCCAGCCCATACTGGAGCTGGCGCCCGTCTATCCCTGACAAGGACACTCACAGTGACCTTCTTCAGACATGTTTTTCTTCTTGCTTGTGGATCAATTCCTCCTGGCTTAGACCCCTCCAGGACTCTGGAGCTGATCTCTCTTGGTATCAGATTTGAGGAAATAAAAATAGAAGAGGAAAAACACAGAACTCTCCAAAGCTTTGGAGTGGATGCTGCCGTCTGGACAGAAGCAGTGTGCACCTGGGCTGGAAGAGCCACAGTCCCTTGACTGAATCTCGGTGCTTCTCCCAGCCCCTCTCAGACATGGCGCTCATGGTAGACAAGACAGGGCTGGGTCTCAGGCCTGTGGCTCCGCAGAACACAATGCCCAGAGCTTTCCCAGCTCTGAGTGGCTTGGAGGCTGGTGTGAGGACTGAGGGTGTCCACAGATCACCAGCCCACACTGGCAGCCCCAGTTGGAAGACAGGTACAAACTACTGGCTGGCCGAGAGTCCCTCAGGTTCTGTGCTCAGGAGGGCCTGGAGTTTGGTTTCACGCTTTTTTTGTTGCTGTCTTGAATTTATTCATACCTTTTGAACAAGGGTCCCACATTTTCATTTTGCCCTGGGCCCTGCAGATTCTCTAGCTGGTCCTGTGCCCAATGGACAGAGCAAGGACTCAGAATCCAATTTGGTGTCTGTCACGTTCATCGTTCAACAAGTCCGTCTTGAGCACCTGCGAGCTGCAGGCAGTGTTCTGGGCAGAGGGATGCGCTGGGGTCAGGAGGGAGGGGGCCCGGGCTCTAGGGTGAGGAGGGAGGGGCTCTGGGCTCTGGGATGATGTGGCCCCTGCCTGGACAGGCTCATGAGTACATCATCAAGGAAGCCCTCAGGCAATGGCGGGTGTCAGGTAGAATAACAGAGTAGGCTGGGCGAGGTGGCTTACACCTGTAATCCCAGCACTTTGGGAGGCTGAGGCGGGTGGAACACCTGAGGTCAGGAGTTCAAAACCAGCCTGGCCAACATGATGAAACCCCATCTCTACTAAAAATAGAAAAATTAGCTGAGCATGGTGGTGCACACCTGTAATCCCAGCTACTTGGGAGGCTGAGTCACAAGAATCACTTGAATCCCGGAGACGGAGGTTGCAGTGAGCCAAGATGGCTCCATTGTACTCCAGCCTGGGCAACAAGAGAAAAACTGTCTCAAAAAACAAAAACGAAAACAAAAACAAAGTAGCCTGGGCAACATAGTGAGTCTCCATTCTACAAAAAACAGAAAGATTAGCTGAGTGTGATGGTACGTATCTGTAATCCGAATCACTTGGGAGGCTGAGAGGTAAGGATCATTGGTCCTCAAGGCTGCAGTGAACCACGATTGCACCACTGCACTCCAGCCTGGGTGACAGGGTAAGGCAAAAACAAAACAAAACAAAAAGATTAACAAAGAATCCCTGTAGGAAACAAAATTGGCTCAAATTAGGACCAACTGGGAAGGTGGAAGAGAAGGGGCTGGGACATGTACAAAGCCATGTAAGGCGGAGTGCACGGAATCCATGTAAAATGCCCTCAAGCCCAAAGGGATGAGGGAGACCCCGAGGGAAAGCCCAGAGGAGACCCTTTCTGGGGAAAGGCAGTGAAGCTGGAGAGGTTCCGGAAGTCACCCTTTGCACTAGTGACGTTAGGGTTTGAAGCATTGTTTGTGTGGGGACATCCTGTGCATTGTAAAGTGTTTACCAGCAGCCCTGGCTTCTACCTACCGGATACCAGTAACATCCCCCAGACATTGCCACGCGTCCCCTGGGGGACACAATGACCCCCATTTGAGAACCACTGCATCAGAGAAGTTGGAGTCAACAATGAGGCTGGAGGCTGGGGTCGAAGCAGGGGCTTTCGAGGGGTGGGGTCCACTTACTCAAGGATCCTCAGGTGGACAAGTGAAGGAGCTGGGGTTGAGCCCTGTCCTGCCTCCCGGAGACCCCAGTGACATCCAGCCTGCCGGGCTGGCCATCATGAGCCTGTGGTCTGCCAGCATCTGCCTCCTTATGAAAGCCGCAGGGATCTGCAGGAGGCTGGAAAGGGGCATGGAGAGCTGTGCATTTATTGAAGGGAAACTTCTAGGACAAAGAGGGCCACCAGACGAAGGACCTTGTATGTCCTTTTAAAAGAAGAATTTAGAGCCTCTTGTGACCTGAGTGACCGTGGGCATGTCACGTAGCTCCTTGAAGCCTTAGTTTCCTCTTCTGTAAAATGGGCACAGCCATAATAACCTCCTAGGGTTGCTGGGGTCATTTCATTAAGGTGATGTCAGCAGAACCTTTATCACAGAGCTGGCTTATTGAAGCTGCTATCGTGATCCAATGACACTTAGGGTCCTCTGCTCAAAGCCTTCCAAGGGCTCCCACCTCACTCGGGTAAAATCACCAGAAGGGCCGTACAGGACACCCCCCACTCCCCACTGGCATTACGTCTGCCCCCTCCACCCCAGTCTTCATTTCCTATGACTGCTGTAATACATGACCACAGACTTAGTACCTTAGAATGACACATATTTGTTCTTTTAAGGTCAGACGTCTCAGAAGAGCTGGCTTCTTCCAGAAGCTCCAAGAAACCTTCCCTTGTCCAGCCTTTCGGGCCCCTGCACTCTGGCTCACAGCCCCTCCCTCACTCTGGCTCACAGCCCCTCCCTCCATCTTCACAGCCAGCACTGAAGCATTCCCCACTCGCTCTCATTCAGACCTCTGCTCTCGACAGTCTTGTCATCTCTCTCTCTGACTGTCTTACAGGAACCCTGTGATGACATGGGGCTCACCCACTTATTTCAGGATAGTCTCCTCATCTCAAGATCCTGAACTCCATCATACCTGCAAAGTCTTTTGTGCAAAGTGTGATATAATAAAAAATAAATATTTGGTCCTGGCACAGAGTTTCTAAAATCCTTGGAATTCCCCCAGAGGGGGTGATGGGAGCCTCGATGGTCCTTCAGACCAATCTCCTCTTGACCATACCTGAGTTTATGCTAATCAGGTAACCTTTGAATGGCCAGTGGAATCAACCCTGTGATTAGAGAGTTGGAACTTTCAGCCCCACCTCCTGGCCCTGGGGAGGGGAAAGAGGCTGAAGGTTGATCTAATCACCAATGGCTAAAGATTCAATCAGTCACGCATATCCCTCCCTGAACAAAGGGGTTCAGAGAGCTTCCAGGTTGGTGAATGAGGGTTGGTTCTGGGACCAGGAATACTGTTTCTACAGATAGCTGCAGGGCTACTCCCTCGGCGCCTTGAAGCCTTTGTCCAAAGTCACCTTGCCCAGAGTCTTCTGACCCCTGTTGATCCTGAGTCTCCTCCTGGCAGTCTCTTTTCCCGTGTCACTTGCTTTTCTTTCCTTAATGCTGATTGCCATCCAACGATGGAATGCCGTACGGAAGACAGCTTGTCTGTCTCCACTGCTGGAGAGCAGCCACTTTGCTTTGGTCACTGTGTGTCCCCAGTTCCCAGCACAGGATTTGGCACACAGCAGAGCTTATCTGACATGTTTTGACGAATAAATGTCATTGTTGTTACCAGCTGGAAATCAGGACACGTGGGCTCTGCCCCTCACAGTTGAGTGACCCTGGTGGGAGCCTTAACCCTGGTCTTCTGGGCCTCCCACTTTCAGGTCAAGGTTACAGTCAGGGGCTTGTGGGTGGGCTTCATCCGATTGGCCTCTTTGGTAGTGCTGGGCGGCATCTTCAGGTCATCAGTGAAAAGTGTTGTCAGGTGTACTCAGGAGCACGTCCCCCCACAGAGCAGTGGCCTTACCTGCTGACCCTCATCCCAAACCCTGTAGCCGTTTCCTGTGCTCTTTTTTTGTTCTAGAGAAGGAAGTGGCTTTAGGAAAGAAATTACGTGTGATGAATCTGACCTTAGATGCATGTTTGCTCAAACTCACATCATTGTTTAATGCCACAAGCAAGTCACTGAGTAACAGACTAAATAATTCCCAAGAAATGTTTATGTGTGTGTGTGTGCACGCATGCGTGTATGTTGGCAGGGGGTATCTGTGGGGGTGAAGGTGGAGATGGATGGTGGGTGGTGACTTTGGCCACAATTTGCTCCAAGGTCCACACCCTTGTACTTGACCCTCGGTGGTGCATATCTAACACAATTAAATTATAGAAATGCTGGGCTGGGCGTGGTGGCTCACGCCTGTAATCCCAGCACTTTGGGAGGCCAAGATGGGCAGATCACCCAAGGTCAGGAGTTCGAGACCAGCCTGACCAACATGGAGAACCCCATCTCTACTAAAAATACAAAATTAGCCAGGCGTGGTGGCATATGCCTGTAATCCCAGCTACTCAGGAGGCTGAGGCAGGAAAATCGCTTGAACCCAGGAGGCGGAAGGGTTGTAGTGAGCCAAGATTGTGCCATTGCACTTCAGCCTGGGCAACAAGAGCGAAACTCCGTCTCAAAAAAAAAAAAAAAAAAAGAAAAAGAAATGCTGAATAAAAATGGGTTCGAATGCTAAAGCCAGCAGAGAAATGATATATTTGAGCTCTGACCCTTCCTAACAGAATCCAGATCTGTGGTGTCTCTATTTTGGGAGATTTTAGCATAAGCCATCATATACATTCCCTCTTGCCAAGAGTTAGGCAGCAATGTCTTTGTCCTTCCACCTTGCAAGGTCACCCTGACCTGTGGGTGGGTCCCCGAGAAGTGCTGTGAGTGGGACAGAAATAGCTGCTCTGAGCAAATGCCTTTCCCAGCAGTCTGTGGGGAGGATGATATTCTGGCTTGGCAGAGCCCCTCCAGCCCCGCAAACAAGTGCTGGTCTCTGTTTGACCCTTATTTAGTGTGTCGATGAAGGAAGGAATGACAGATGACCCAGGACCCAATCCTGGCCTGTCCTTTGAGTGGTCCCTAAAATAATACCATTAGTGGGGCCAGGCACGGCTTCTTATCTGTGGAGTGGGTGCGCTGATAACACTGAGCAGGTCCTCACGGAAGCCTTGGGCGAGGAGGGGTAGCAGCTGTGGGCCTTGGACGTGTTGCGAAGGTCTTTGCCTCCTAGTTGGCCTGCTGATATTCCAAGGGGTATAAATAGTCCAAAAGGCTCCACGTCTGATTGTGCAGGCATGGCAGCAGTGGCGGAGCCTGGCACACCTGGTATGTGACACCCAACCAAAGCCATGGTGCACAGACACCTGCTGCTGCCTCTGCCACCATGTCCTCAGCCAGAGTGGGCCCTGTGAACTCCTCCTCCCAGCCTTGCCCAGCTGTGGCCTCCTTGTCCCTGCTTCAGGGACAGGGATATTGAAGGGTGCTCACCTTCAATATCATCCCTTAAGCGTTTCTCTGGCTGCCCACAGCTCATCATCAGAATGCTTCTTTTGTTCACATTTATCATTCTTGGTCCTAGATTTGGAAATAAAGAAAAGCACACAGGAAAAGGTAAAAAAAAAAAAAAAAAAAAAAAATTGTCCTTAAATCCGACCTTCTGCTTCCACTGGATATTAGCTATACTTATTTCTAGACTTTTTTTTCCTGTCCATACTTACATCGTTTTGTTGTTGTTTTAATACAAAAGGGATTATACCCAATTTTTGTAGCCTTCTCTCTTCACTTACTGAATCACAAATGTTGTCCTGGGCCCCATACGCCCCTGCAGCCCCGTCTTTGCTGGCCGCCTGCCTGCCATCTGGACTGAGCACGCACACATGCTGCCTGGGCTTATGTCCTGATCCTAACTAGCTGTATGACCTTGAGCAAGTGACAGCCTCTCTACTGTGGTCCTCTCACATGTAAAACCGGGCTTATAATCATTTTTAATCTCATAGGAGTATGGTGAGAATTAAGTGAGTTAATATGTGGAGTGCTTAGAAGAGTATTTGGTTCATAAGATGACAGCAAGAGTGAGTGGAAAGAATTAGTAACCTAAAAAAAAATTTTAAAGACAGAGTACCTGGTTCACAGTGAGTATGGGTAGTGTTAAATCATCCTCACCATTAGTACTGCCAGCAATACCACCAGCACCACTGTCCCCATCATCACTGTTAAGTTCATCATCACTACCACCACCACACCACCATCAATATCACCAACACCACTATCACCATTATCACCACCACCACACCACCATCAATATCACCAACACCACTATCACCACCACCACCACCACCACCACCATCACTACCACCACAACACCACCACCACCACCATCACCACCACCACCATCACCACCACTATCACCATTATTATCACCACCACCATCATCACCAGCACTAGCAACATCATTATCACCACCACTACCATCATCACCACCACTATCATCATCACCATC
>NC_045453.1:29853043-29887322 GCF_002776525.5 Piliocolobus tephrosceles | reverse complement strand
ACCACCACCACCACCATCACCACTATCACCATCATCACCACTACCACCAGCATCACCACCACCACCATCACCACCACCACCATCACCACCACTATCACCACCACCACTATCACCGTCGTCATCATCGCCATCACTACCACCATCATCATCACTACCATCAACATCACCACCTCCACCATTATCACCATTACTTATCACCACCATCACCACCACCACTATTATCATCACGACCATCACCATCACCATCATCACTACCACCACACCATCTTCCCTGTGCCTCCTGTTCTTTACACATGTGCAACTGTTAAGTGGCTTTTGGGCAGGGAGGCAAAAGCATGCTGGGCTGACACAGTTAAGGGACCGCATCTGAGAGCAGCAGGCAGCCAGTATGATCACACTCTGGAGAGTGGCCTGGCCACATCCCACTGAGACTGTTCTGGCTGCTGGGTAGAGAGCTGAAAACTTGGGGCAGCCCAGCTGAGCTGCGCAGGGCGCTGGGAGAGCACTCACACACACCCCACTCCACAGATGGGAAAACTGAGGCTGAGAGAGGGGCAGGAAGTGCCCCGTGGTCAAGCAGCAAGTGGGAGGAAGCTTGGTCAGAACTGGACTCTCACTCATGGACCTTGGGCTGGTGCTGTGTTCTCTGAGCCTCAGTTTTCTCACCTGGAAAATGAGTGCATCACATAGGGTTGTAGCTGTGTTTATTATTTAGCAACACTTTATAGTAATCGGAAACAAATGTGAAAATGTGAACCTGTGTTGCTTTTGGTGGTGGGCATGTGGGTGTGTTTGTTAAACTCACTTCTCTGTCCATTTGAAATTTTCCATCTACACAGAAAGCTGACAGTGTGCTTCTCCTCATCCCCATCACTCCTGCCCATGACAACAATTCTTGCTTATTCTTCTTGAGCCCTGCTGACAATCTACATGCTGTGTGGCAATTTCCCTTCCTGATGCTTGTGGTTCCCTGGGGCAGGCTGTGTGCACCCACCTAGGCTCTAGAAGCTCTGGCGGGATTGTGGTTTAACCTCCTCTCGTTCCTACTCAAGTCCCTCAGGAGACGTAGAGCTGGGTCCCCTCCACTTGCCTGGACCACCTGCAGGAGAAGCCCCTCAGAAAATGGGTCCCTGGAACCTTCACGCAGGTTTGCTGAACCTCAGGAATTCACTCAGCACAGAGTTCACGCCCAGCTGTCCCAGCAGGAGGAGCTGCGCAGAACTGCCTTGGAGGCATGCTCGGAAGACACTTCCTTGTTTTTTTTTTTTTTGGTTTTTTTTTTATACTTTAAGTTCTAGGGTACATGTGCACAACGTGCAGGTTTGTTACACATGTATACACGTGCCATGTTGGTGTGCTGCACCCATTAACTCATCATTTACATTAGGTATATCTCCTAATGCTATCCCTCCCCACTTCCCCGACCCCATGACAGGCCCCGCTGTGTGATGTTTCCCTTCCTGCATCCAAGTGTTCTCATTGTTCAGTTCCCACCTATGAGTGAGAACATGCGGTGTTTGGTTTTCTGCCTTGTGATAGTTTGCTCAGAATGATGATTTCCAGCTTCATGCATGTCCCTACAAAGGACATGAACTCATCCTTTTTTATGGCTGCATAGTATTCCACTGTGTATATGTGCCACATTTTCTTAATCCAGTCTATCATTGATGGACATTTGGGCTGGTTCCAAGTCTTTGCTATTGTGAATAGTGCCGCAACAAAGAGAGAAGGACAGGCTCTGCTGGCCAGGGCGAGGAGTGAGCACTCACGATTCATCATAAAAACTTCCTCACTTTTATAATGAATCATGAGCACTCACTCCTCACCCTGGCCGACAGAGCCTGCCATTCTGGCCATGTGGACGTCATCATGCAGGGTCCTGCTGGCCCCTTGACATCAATAGGTATGAAGCTGCAACCATCCTCTCCCCTCCTCCAGTTCCAGGCACCACCATCTCCTAGTCTCTTGAGACTGGCCCCTGGCTTCTCCCTTCACCCCAACCTCAATCCCATCCAATCAGCTCCCCATTGAGAAATTCAAGTGGACCCTCTTCTCTGGCCTCACTGCCCCCAGCCCACTCCTTGGACTCCAACCCAGCCTCTTCCTTGTCGGTCCCCCAGCTACTCTCCAGTCCTATGTGCAGCTGCGTCTTCCAGATCCACCTGGCACGGCATCTCCTTCTGCCTCAATGTCTGGGATTCATGACCTTGATCACAGCTGGGTTTTGTATAGAAAAACAAAAATAAAAATAAAACTGGAAGAAAAAACATGAAATGTTAATATTGATTATATTAGGTTGGTGGGATTATCAGTGATGTTTATTTCCTTCTTTATGATTTTCTGTGGTTTTAAGACTCTCCAATATATTTACAAAATCAGAAGAATACGTATACATGAAATATAAATATGTAAAGTAAAAAAATGTAAAAATTAAAAATATATTTTCAGCAGGAAGACACTTTGGTGGTCTCCTATTGCCTTCATGGTGGGGTCTCAAATGACCCTGAGGCCCTGGGGCCTCTCACACCATGGTCTAGCCTCGTCCACCTACCCCACAGCCTCATCTCCCAGGCCTCTGAGGCTCTTGTCTGCTCAGGGCCTGCTTAGCCCCAGAACCCGACTTGGGCGCATGCCTTTCCACGCTTCTGTTCTGTTGATCAATGTCTGACTAGCCCTTTCAACATCCACACTCACAAGGACTCACTTAGCTCCTTACTCTGCGCCAGGGACTGTTGTAGAAATGAGCATGCAGCAGGACGCAAGACAGACAATGCCCCACTCTCAGGGCTCGCGGTCTGGCTGTCTGGGAGGTGAGACTGAGGAGACACCATCCATAAGCACAACCAAACAAACCCGAGACAGCCCACCCCAAAGGAAGTACCGCTCAGGAGAAACAAGCCCTCGAGGATATTTACAGAGGAGGGGCGATTGTGACAGTGCCTTGGGGACAAGTTTTCAGAGGTGGATCCTCTGAGGTGACATTTCAGAGGAGACCAGAGCAACAAGGGAAGTCACCGTTAACGCAGTCCCAACAACCCCTGTTCACAGGGGAACCATGATCCTGTTTATGTGACTGTACTTTATTTTTAATTTTCTGTTGAAATGTGATACTCATACAAAAGGGCACAACATTATAAGAAGGAATACTCCCAAAGTGAGGCCTCCACACCTGGGAGAGATGAGCAAACAGCATCATGGTTCCCAGAGGTGCTCTTGTGCCCCCCACAGATTTCATCCCCTTCCCTGCAAGGGTAACCACTACCCTGAATTCTCACCCTGTAGATTGGTTTTGCCTGTTTTAGTAAGTTGTGTTAACAAAATGACATAATATATGCTCTTGTGTGTCTGAAATTTTTCTCAATGATGTGTTTATGTGACGTTTACCAATGCAGTTGTGTTTCCTGTAGTTCATTCATTTTCATTCCTGTATAATATTCCAGTATGTGAATGGAGCGAATTAGTTTCTCCATTCTACTGTTGATGGGCATTTTGTAGTTTCTAGTTTCTTGCTAATGAGAAAATGCTACCATGAACATTCTTGAACACATCTTTTGGTGAACATATGTCTGTGATTCGGTCGGGTCTAATCCTAGGAATGGAATAGCATAGCTGGGTTATAGTATGTGTAAATTATCCACTTTAATTGAATCTGCCCATTAGCTGTTTTCCAAGGTGACTGAACCTTTACTAGCCCTTACTAGCAATATGTGGAAGACCTTTGCTCAACATCCTTGCCACCGTGTGATACTGTCATTTTCGTTTTACATTTTCTGGTGAGCTATTTTATTGAATTTTGAATTTACTGATTTGAATTTGTTTGAGGGGGCTTCACAATCTCACACAACAGTCAAGACTAGAGCCGGAAAAGGGGCAAGCTCTCTGCTAGTTGTTTGCTGCCGTGCATTGCAAACCTTCCATGAGCCAGGTGTGGCCGAAGCACTTCCATCCTTTATCACAGTCCAGCTTGCAAGGGAAGGTGCTGTTATTGGCTCCAACTGACAGTGGGCGCTGAAACCCAGCCCAGCTCCACTCCCGAGCTGTGTGTGGGGCCACATTACCCAGAAAGGTAGGACCCTTCCTCCTCCCACACAAAGGCACTGGATGGGCTTATCAACGGCCCAGGAGAAAAGTGGATTGGCCCAGAGATAGCAACTTGCCAGGGACTCACAGCTCAGAGCAGGGGTCTGAGGCCAGATTGGTCCCACCCCAGTTCCTGCTGCTAGCTCCTGCACTGTTCTGCCTGTTGGAATGGTTCCGCTGCCCAGGTAAGGGAGAACCTAGATACTACTCCCACAGACCAGCAATTTGTTTTTCTCCTCTTGGCTTCTGCTCCAGGCCTTGTACATCAAAAACGTGGGGCCTCATGATCAGAGAACTTGAAATGGAACCCAGGAAAGAGCCTCATGCCCAAACCTGAATATGGGTGAATTAAAATAAAAACAAGTGACTTTACTGGTAATCCAGTGAGTGCAGCATAAGGAGGAGATCTGGCCGTTTTCCTGCTCTCTGGCCACTCTAGATGAGCAAACCTGATCATTTAGGCTAAAACATTCACTGTGCTCTGGTGGTTCCCACTGATCAGGGAGCCTGCCAGCTGGCCCTGAGCTCTGCTCTCACCGTGACAGCTGTGGGAAGGAGAGTGAGGCATTTATTTATTTAGGATTTATAGATGGCCTTTTTCCAAAAAATGGTTTTGAGGAAGAATTACTACAAAACTTAAATGTGAAAAGCGGGAGGTTGAAAATAAAATTGGCGTGAGATGCTTTCCAAAGGGAGCAGAGAAGTTGGTGGTGGTCAGCATCTGGGACAGGAGAGTCACACCATGTTGCTGAAGGGATCTGAGCATGATGCTGCTGATGCTGAGAAAGCAGATCAGAGAAAGAGGAAAACGGGGCCCTGACGAGCAGACTGATACTGTGGTTTGCCTGGGACTGGTTCATAGCGCCTTTTAGGTGTTTCTTCACATGGTAGATGGGGTGAGGGGACTCGCTTGAGTCTTTTTAAAATAACAGCACTAATCTCATTCATGGGGACTCTGTCCTCATGCCCTAATCACTCCCCAAAGTCACCCCACCTTTTAATACCATCACCTTCGTGGTTAACATTTCAACCTATGAATTCGCAGGGGGTGAGGGGACATGAATATTCAGACCATAACAATAGATATGCTATGGGTTTTCACAAGCTGCAGAAATTTAAGTGTTAAAACTGAGAAAGTCCCAGACAAATGGGGTTGAGTTGGCCACCCTAGGTCTTGGTGACATCATTTGAGCTGCTGAATCCAGCTGTACCCGAAAGCAGGCCACTCCGGGGTTTTGGGGTGTGTATTCCAATGAATGCCTTTTGATGCTTTTTTTCTCTGTAGGAAACTGTCCTTTTGTTACTTTTTAAATTGAATTTACGTGTGTACAACAGTAAATAAAAAGTTAAACTTTAATACAAGGTTGATAATAAAAAGATGCTGTGTCCTACCCTGCTTTCTACCACTGGCTCCTGCTCCCAGTGGGGATACAAACTGGTATCTATCATTTTGCAATTTATTGTACTAGGCACTTGATGGAATCTTTGAATCTGGACTCATATCCTCCAGAGGAAACTTCTTTTTATTTTTACTCCTTTATCTCTTTATTTTTTTCTTTTTCTCTTTCTCTTTCTCGCTCCTTCCTTCCTTCCTTCCTTCCTTCCTTCTTTCCTTTCTTCCCTCCTTCCTTCTTTCTTTCTTTCTTTCTTTCTCTTTTTTTCTCTCCTTCCTTCCTTCCTTCCTTCCTTCCTTCCTTCCTTCCTTCCTTCCCTCCTTCCTTCCTTCCTCTTTCTTTTTTTCTCTGAGACAGGGTCTCACTCGGTCACGCAGACTAGAGTGCAATGGCGCGATCTCGGCTCACCACAACCTCCGCCTCCCAGGCTCAAGCGATTCTACTGCCTCAGCCTCTTGAGTAGCTGCGATTACAGGCTAGTGCCACCACCCCTGGCTAATTTTTGTATTTTTAGTAGAGACGGTGTTTCACCATGTTGGCCAGGCTGATCTTGAACCCCTGACCTCAAATAATCCACCTGCCTCGGCACCCCAAAGTGCTGGGATCACAGGCATGCGCCACTGCGCCCGGCCAGTCCCTCTACCTTTTGATATCATCACCTTGGGGTACTAGTCGCCTACTAAATATACAAAAATTAGCCAGGCGTGGTGGCACGTGCCTGTAGTCCCAGCTACTTGGGAGGCTGAGGCAGGAGAATCGCTTGAATCTGGGAGGCAGAGGTTGCAGTGAGCCGAGATTGCACTACTGGATTCCAGCCTGGGCAACAGAGCGAGACTCCATCTCAAAAAAAATAAAATTAAAAGGTGGGGGGACTTTGGGGAGTGATTAAGGCATGAGGGCATGAATAAGATTAGTGTTCTTACTAAAAAAGGCTTGAGTGAGACCCCTCATCCCATCTACCATGTGAGGACACATCAAAAAGGCCCTATCTATGAACCAGAAAGTAGACTTTCACCACACATCAAATCTGCTGGAGATTTTATCTTGGAATTCCCAGACTCCAGAACTATGAGCAGTACACCACCTCCATACACAGACTTCTCCCACAGGCTCTTGATATACTGATCATAATTTTTGATAAGTGATTTTTTAGTATTTATGTAATTATAGTCACATAAATATTGTTTATCTCTATACCATATAATATTTTATGGCATCATTTACTTTCTTGCACAACCTTTTGTTTTTCCTGGAGTTTATAATTGCCTTTAGGAAACAATCTGCTTAGTTTTCTTTGTATCCATCATTATGTCTTCCCCCAACTATCCAAAAGTATCCTAAAATATTTGTCTGCACAAACACATCAGGTAACCTATTGAGTAACTTTCTTTTTGTTTCAGTTTTTAAGTTATTTCTTGTGGTTCTCTCTCCATAGCCCCCAGACTGGCTGTACCATTGGGACTGTCAGAGGCATGTAAACCAGAGCAATTCTATCTTAAATGGGAACTGGGTAAAATGAGGCTGAAGCCTACTGGTCTGCACTCCCAGATGGTTAAGGCATTCTGGGTCACAGGATGAGAGAGGAGGTCAGCACAAAATACAGGTCATAAAGACCTTGCTGATAAAACAGGTTGCAGTAAAGGAGGCAGCCAAAACCCACCAAAACCAAGATGGCCACGAGAGTGACCTCTGGTTGTCTTCACTACTATACTGTCATCAGCGCCATGACAGTTTACAAATAGCATGGCAATGTCAGGAAGTTACCCTGTATGGTCTAAAAAGGGGAGGCACGAACAATCCACCCCTTGTTTAGCATATCATCAAGAAATAACCACAAAAATGGGCAACCAGCAGCCCTTGGGGCTGCTTTGTCTATAGAGTAGCGATTCTTTTATTCCTTTACTTTCTTAATAAACTTGCTTTCACTTTGCCCTGTGGAATCCCCCTGAATTCTTTCTTGCATGAGATCCAAGAACCCTCTCTTGGGGTCTGGATCAGGACCCCATCCTGTAACAGGACTTCCCTTCAAATTCTCATGGAACTTGCTGTCGCTTTCCTTCTGTGACAGGCCCCCGTTCCCGGATCCTGTGCCTTCCTCTTTCATGGCTCACACTGCTGTGTGCCTGCAGCAAGTTCTCCTGGTGATGTCTGCGAAGAGATACAAGGGAGACAAATTTGTGAAGCATTTAAAATCTGAAAACTTTGTTATTTTATCTCATACTTTGTCAACCCAATTCTAGTTTGAGAGTAATTTTCCTTTAGAAGGCTAACAAGGTTTGGCTCTACACTGTTCACAGCTGCAATATTTCTAGCATTGCTGTTAAGAAATTCGGGACTATTCTGATTTCTGTTCATTTGCATGTAAACATTCCCCCTTATTTCCCTTTAAAAACCTGTAGTATCTTCTTTGTTTTCAGTGTTCTGAAGAATTTTAATATTAGGACAATTTCTCCCTCCATTCAATCTGTTTTCTTTGTCTGCAACTCCTACAAGTTGGAAGTTGGGTTCCAGGATGGATCCTTTAATTTTCTTACCTCTTTTTTTTTTTTCTATTTCCAGGTTCTTATGCAAAATTTTGGAATATTCCTTCACCTTTACCTTCTGACTGTCCTATCGACTAATAATTTTATGACAGTGAACACTTGCTTCTTGGAAGGATCTTCTTTTTAAAAAATAGCATTTCCTTCTTGTTTCATAAATTCAATCTTTTGTCTCTGTGAGAGTATTAACAATGTGAGGCCTAAACTCTGACCTTTTTCTTCTCTTGCCCAAATTCATATCGAAGCGGTCTAGGGAGTGCCCCCCAGCAAACCATAAAGTCTCATCAGAGCTGTCTTGTTTAACCCTGTGTAACATAGCTCACTCTCCAACCTGACGCTGGCATCACCTCACATGACAGATAAAAAAGGAAATCTAAATATTATAACCCCAAATACATTTATTTGCCATATCTTGAAATGGCCTTGCAAGGCTGTCTCTTGTGGGGAAAATCTGCCTTCCGTAGAGAATCCCCTTCCCTTTCCAGGCTTTTTTCCTCATGCAGGAGAGAATCAACTAAGAGTCTGGCACATTTTCTTTTTAAGTCTGATAAGAAACATTTACAATTGATTCTGAATCTTGCTACCTGGACGCTCCATCTGCATAATGGGAACCTTGGTCTCCACAACCCCTTATTTTAACCCAGAGCCTCCCTTCTATTGATTCTAGGTCTTTAGGCAATCACTCAACTCTTTCAACCAGTTGCCAACTAAAGAATTCTTGAATCCACCTATGACCTGGAAGGCCCTCTCCCCAACTTGGAGTTGTCCTGTCTTTCTGAACGGAACCAATGTACAGCTTACATGTATTGATTGATGTCTTATGTCTCCCTAAATTGGATAAATCCAAGCTGTAGCCCCACCACCTAAGACATGTTCTCGGCACCTCTTGAGACTGTGCCTTGGGCTATTGGTCACTCATGTTTGACTCAGAATAAATCTCTTCAAATATTGTACAGAGTTTGACTCTTTTCGTTGACAAATGTTTCTAACTTTTCCTTTCCCTGCATCATCGTTGCTTCCTGCGCCTTCCATCATTTTCTGCTTGTGGGTTTCAGCTTCTGGTTCCATGTGATGGGAGACTGGAGTCCTCCCCACACCCCAGGTCCTGTTTTCACCGCAGGGTCGCCCCCACCCTTCACTGTGCCGGCATCTCAGGCTTTGGAGTCTCAGGTTCAATGCCTCCGAGGGGCAGTCCTCCCAGCTCCTTCTGGGAAGGCAATAGTACTGGGGGCCTGTTATCCGGGCCTCCTGCTGTTGTCCCAGAGCCCAGGCTTCTTAAGGGTCAGCTTTTCCATGGGGCTATGGGGGGTCCCCTCCCACCTGCTTTCCACCTTCCCGCATTTGGCAGGGCCCTTCAACTGCTGTTGTCGCCTCCTCTTTTCCTGTTTATTGCTCATCAGGTTTATACCTTTGTTCAACAGTTTGTTACCTTTATAGAAAGGTCTCTGGATGGAGCAAAGAAAAATGCCTGTGTTCCATTCCCTGTGTTTACCGCGAACAGGGTGACCCATTGCCCGGGTTTGCCCAGGACTCGCTGGTTTTAAAACCGGAAGTTTTACCTCCCAGGAAACCCCTTAGTCCAGGTGAGACCTTTTCTCCAGCCATGACGTCTGAGGCTCCTGGATTTCCGAACCTGTTCGCGTTCAGTGTTCCCCAAACAGCCCCTGCCAGCATCCCAGCTCATTCAGGAAGCACGCCCTCGCGGCCTCAGAGAACGATGCAGATGAAATCACTCATGTCAGACACCCGTGAGTGTCTGGAAAAGTCCCTGTATTTCTGGAAACCCCAAAGATAAACGGTGTGCATGACTATCATTACTGAAATTGCTGGCTGCAGCAGAGACGTGCAAGTCCAACAGCCGCCTGGCAGTGCAGCCCCCGCCCGCGCAACCTCTGTAATTATAAGACAGCATTTTAAATGGTTCCAGTCCAAACAAGACCTGGAAGTGCAGAGAGCAGGCTGGTCGTTTAGGGCTGAAGATTAACAATCACCATGGAAAAGTCTGGGAGGACTTACTCACAGCCAAGGGCAGGGCTGGAGGTGGTGCTCTCACTGTCTCTGCTGCAGTGGGGTTTGTAGCTGCAAGAGAGAGGCAGCTGACCTTTCTCAGCACCTCTGTCCACCCCATGCCATGAGGATGGCATCAGGAGATGCCCTTTTGTTTGGTTGGTGCTTTTCCACATTCTACGAATGAAGTATACATTTGGATTAGGACTTAAAAAGGCAAATATCTTTAGGCTGACTTGAGCTTAGCAGTCATCACATGATAGAATAAATTAATTTTTACACAGAGATGAAGGAAAGCCCAGTGTAAGGCAGTTGCAGGAGGGCAGGCAGGAGGGTGACATGGCAGAGGTGGGGCTGGTGGGGAAAGAGGACCATCTGGTATGTGCCTTGATGGTTAGCGCCCACATCCACCCACATTGCCTGTCTTATTTGGCCTCCCTGAGCCTCAGCTTCCTCATCTACAAAATGGATGTAATTATAGCACCTACCTCATAGGGCTGTTGTGAAGATTTAAAAGAAAAATAAATATCATGTGCTGAGCATATTGTGAAAATATGCACATAATTAAAGTACACAGTGACTGGTGTTACTATTGCTCTTATTATTATTATTACCATGTTCGTTTTGCTATTCTTCAAGAAACACAATAGATTCTGTGTCAGTAGAACTTATCCCTGCTCTGCTGTAGGTGGCCACTGTCTGATCTGGGAGGTGCAGGAAAGAGCAGACTGTGAGTCAACCTTCAGCTAAGCAAGACTATCTTAGTCCATGTACGTTGCTTTTACAGCATACAAGAGGCTGGGTCATTTCTAAAGAAAAGAGGTTTATTTGGCTCAAGATTCTAGTGGCTGGAGGGTTCAAGACTGGGCAGCTGCATCTGGTGAGGGCCTCATGCCACTTCCATTCATGGAAGAATGAGGAAGAGAGCAGGTGTGTACAAAGAGACCACATGATGAGAGAGGAAGCAAGACAATGAGATCGAGAAAGTTCTGGAGATTGAGAACTTACTCACCTCTGAGGGAGGGCATTATTTTGTTCACAAGGGATCCACCCCCATGCCCTAAACACCTCCCACTAGGCCCCACCTCCCAACACGGCCAAATTTCAACCTGAGTTTTGGCAGGGACAAACCATGTTCAAACCATAGCAGAGACCACAATTAATTGGCATTCAATTCATCAGCGTACCCATTGAACAGATTCTGCTCTGCCTCCACTCTGCACTGACACTTCTACTCTTCACAACACGTGGAGAACAAGTTAAGGGCCAGCAGGTCCTGGGAGAGGGCAGAGTCCAGCCAGTCTCCTAGAAGCCTCTCCATCTGCCTCCACTCTCAAGGTGATGTGGTAAGCTTTCTAAGAGCCACAGGTGCTAAAGAGAGATCCAATCAAGTCAATCAAGTTCATGATCTTGACCATGGCAGAGAGACAAGTCAAGGTATCTCAGCAAGATATCCACCATCGAGGCATCATGGAGAAAGGTGGCTGGAATGTTCACTATCCCCATTTCCTCTGATTCAGAGATTTCTGGTTAGTTGAGCTTTGTTCAGCCAGGGTCCTTCCTGGGGAAGCATCATGACATGGTCCATGCATCGTTCCTTTGCCTAATAAACATGCAGCACACCAGATGCCTGGTCCTTGAGAGACTCAAAGAGCTCAAGTCTCATGGAAGACACTGACAAGCATAAGACAATCACACTGCAGCCGATGAGGTAAAGCCCCTTGGTTTTTGTTAACATCGGAAAGGGAATAAATAAATGAGCATGTATGTGAGTGAATGAATGTATGAATGAATGCGTGAATAAATGTATGTATGAATGCATGAATGAATGTATAAATGTATGAATGAGTGAATGTATGAATGTATAAATGAATGTAGAATGAATGTATAAATGAATTAATGTATGAATAAATGAATGAATGTATGAATTAATGTATGAATGAATGAAGGAAGGAATGTTTGAATGAATGAATGAATGAATGAATGAATGAATAGAAGAAATCAAATACTTGATGTGATAGAAGTAAATACAGGTTTGGTGGAAGCCCAGAGGACCAGAACTGACACAACCTCAAAGATTCTGCAAGCTGAGTTAGTTCCTCATTTCCTGTAACTCTCACACCTCACCAGTCTCTCTGTCCCTATCCATCATTTCTCACTCATCTTTCTCAAAGGCCCAGGATCAGGCCAGGCTGTTTATGGAGCACAGAAGAGAGCAGAAAATTGGGCAGGTGAAATAGAAAATCCTCTTTGGATGTGGTAGTTGTGGAGTGCATAAGTAAAAGAAGGAGCGTTCAAACATTTGTCAGATTTTTGTCCCTGTCACAAATATCTGGAAAGATATTTTGAGGCATGAATTGATGTTGCTTCAACCTTTCTTTCCTGTTTGGAACATGGATGTAACGTCTGGAGACACAGCTGCCATCTTGCAGCTATGAGGTGAGAATCAGAAGATCAGAAAGGGACACACCTTAACACTGGGGTGAGGGGTGAAGAGGGAGGTGAAGACCACACCACAGGAGTCACCACAAATCTATTTGACTGTTGACTGTCCTGGGAAGCCCTCCATGTGGCCACCGCTATCCTGAGCCCTCTATCATCCACATTCTGAACCAAGACATGACAATTATTTGCCTCTGGCACAGTCAGAAAGCTGCTCCTGCCCTGAGGAAGGGCCACATCACATGTTGTCCCACTGGGTGCTCTTTCTGACCTCTGTTTCATGCAGGGTGGAGTAAGCAGCAGGGAAGATGCCCCAGCAGGGCCCCTGATTCCTCCTTGTTGGTGTATTTATTTGGGGCCTCTCCCCTCAGGAGTTGGTAGTGAACGTGTTTTCCCAAGAATGAGGGCTAGACACAGTGAACCCAGCGGGGAACAGTCAGGTTGGGCACTCAAGCGGCCAGGGCACATGAATGTGTGTCTGTGTGTATATGGATGTATGTGTGTGTGTGTGTGTGTGCTGTGTGCGGGTGTGTGTGTGCACACGTGTGTCTGCATGGTGTGGGCACGGGACTATGCTGTGATCATGCATTATTATAGGTGTCTGCACCTTAGAGTTTGCAAAGCACTTTTAAACTTATACATGTCTCTATTTGCATGTATGTGTGTGTGCATATGTATAGACGTATAAAGCTGCTCTCTCACTTTGTTGAGATATAATTCACATACCACACAACTCACCCACTGAAAGTGAACAACTGAATATTTTTAGTATATCCAGAGTTGGCAACCACTACCACATTCACTTTTAGAATATTTTTATCACCTCCAAAAGAAACCTTGTATCTATTAGCAGTCACTCTGTGTTATGACTGAATGTTTGTGTCCCTCTAATATGTATCTGTTGAAATCCTAACTCCCAATGTGATGGTATTAGGAGGTGGGGCCTTTGGGAGGTGATTCAATGGGATTAGTGTGCCCTTATCAAAGAGGCTGGGGAGAGACCCCTGGCCTTTTGCGTGAGGATATGGCGAGATGGCCCCCACCACCACTCGACCCCGCTGGCCCTCGATCTTGGGCTTCCCAGCCTGCGGAACTGCAAGACATAAATTTCTGTTGTTTTCAAGCCACCCAGTCCACGGTATTTTGTTAGAGCAGCCCGAACTGATGAAGATATTCCCCATTTCTACCCACTTTACCCCAGCTCCTGGCAACTACTAATCTACTTTCTGTGTCTATTTCTAATTCTAGACATTTCATTTAAGTGGAAACTTACACAGTCTTGTGTCTATAGCATCGTGTTTTCAGGGCTCATCCATGTTGTAGCAGGCATCGGTACTGACTTTGTTTTTATGAATAATATTCCATCATATGGAAAGACTATATTTTGTTTATCCTCTCATCGGTTGATGGACACTTGAGCTGTTCCCACTTTTGGCTATTATGAATAATGCTGTTGTACATATTTGTGTATGAGTTTTTGTGTGTGGATATATGTTTTCATTTCTCTTGGGTGTGTACCTAGAAATGGACTTGCTGGATCAGATGGTAACTATTCTTGGGAACTTGCTAGGCTTTTCCAAAGGGGGTGGCATCATGTTCTATTCCCACCAGCATTGTATAAGGGTTCTGGTTTCTCCACATCCTGGCCAACACTGGCTATTTTGATCATAGCCATTGTAGTTGGTGTGGTTTTGATTTGCATTTCCATAATGACTAAACATGTTGAGTGTCTTTTCATGTGCCTATTGGCCATTTGTACATCTTCTCTGGAGCCATGTCTATTCAGACCCTTTGCCAATGTTTTAATTGGGTTGTTTGTCTTTTTATTAGTGAAGCACTTTTATAGGCACACACTCTTCTGCCTCATGACGCTCCTGCAGGGTAGGTTGACTGTGTTATCACTCTCATCTTACAGTTAAAGAAACTGAGGCCCAGAGAGCACTCACCAGGACCAGCTGCATCATTTGCAGGGCCCAGTGCAAAGTGGAAATGCAGAGCCTTTAATTAAAAAATCGTTAAGCATTTCAAGACAGCGAAAGGAGAGCATGAAACCAAGCATGGGGCCCTGAGTGACTGCAGAGCGCTCTTGCCCACAGAGCGGCCCCTGGGTCTAATCTCCTGTAATAGAAATATTAATAGATAATCTTTGTGCAGTGGTTACTGTGTGCCAGGATCTGTGCTAGACACTTGACCTACAGCCCGCAGCGAGTCTTTACACCTGACCTATGGGGTGGCTGCCACTCTAGTCTGCATCGTGCAGATGAGAAACGAGGCTCAGAGGCATTGCCTTGCTTGCCCAAGGTTGCGGGTACCAGTGGCAGAGTGCGGAATCCCACTGAGATCTGACCGACAGCATCGAGGGCTGATACTGTTAGCGTGGTCTGAGCCATCTATGAGGCTCCGCTGATCCTGAGTCTGCGATAAGGAGTGCGTGTGGGAGGCGGGGGAGGAGGGAAGTGAGGCAAGAAAGGGAGGAAGTCACCAAGGGTGCGCTCAGGGGCAGGCCATGGCTGTGGGGAGTGGAGCTTCCCTCTTGCTGGGGAGCTCTGGGGAAGAGCGTGGCCCTTCGGAGCAGCATGGTGGCTGAGCTATTTATCCAGAACTCTGTCCATCATAGTCAAGGGTGACTCCCAGTACCTGAATAACATTTAAAGAGTGCTGCTATGCGCCACATGTTTTGCTAAACACACCCTAGCTTCCCAGCAACACCGTGTGGTAGACACTATTCCTACTTTGTAGACAGGGAAACTGAGACCCAGAGAGCCGGAGAGGCTACACCTCCCAGTGATTTATGAGGCTGGGCTTCCAGCCCAGGCCTTCTGGTCCAGAGCCTGTGCTGCTGCCCTCTGCATGGCCTGGCCACACACTCCCTGCTGCAATGCTGGCGCTGCCACCCTACTGTGGCCCCACTGACCCATGAGCCTGGCCCATCCCCTCAGGCCAGGAGATGCAGGAAGTGCGAGTTCCCCCAAGTTCTTAGACCATCCTGGATCTGGGCCCGTTCAGACCACCGTCCCTGCTGTCCCCAGTTCTGCAGGGCTTCGGTTTTTGTCACTGTGCCATACGCTTCCTCGGTCCCCTCCCACTCCAGCCACTTTGATGTACTTTCTGTTCCCTGTCCTGCATCTGGCATGCACATGGCAGGGCAGGCATCTGAGCCTGTCCCCACAATGTCCCTTCTGCCGCTCCTCCACAGCTGCTCACGATCCCAGTATCCTCTAGACTCGGTCTTCCCATTGGGAGCTCTGTATTTTGGGGTGGGTGTGAGAGTCAGAGCTTGGAGGCAGCTTCCCAGGGAAGACAGGAAACCTTGGCATCCAGCCTCTTCTCCAGGCGAAAGAACAGGGCTGGTGTTCACTGTGGGTGCAGTGAAAAGCTGCAAGTGGGCAACGTTGGCCCTGAGCCTACTAGGTGCCTCCCCACATTGCCCCAGTTGCTCCCCGCATCCAGCATCTAAAACAGCAGCACCCACACAGTGGGGACTTCCAAACACCTGCTCCATCTGTGCCTTGCTAAATATTTTGCAAAACATCCTTGCAAAGCACTGGGCAAGGGTGGGTGGGGTGAGTTTCTAGGCTAGAACAGGCCACACACCACCCATCCACGGGTGGCAGTCTCCAGCTAGAGCCTCTCGCTGTTTCATGGAGCCCGTGGTGAAGCTCCCGCAAGCAGCTGTGTGATATCAGCCAGTGAGCGCATCTACACCTGCGCATTCTGCAGGCCAAGTGTCTCCAGGCCGGGTGATGAGCCCCTCTGAGCCTTCACTCTGCATATGAATATGTCCGTGGCAATGCCCTACTTGCAGGGCTGTTTGAAGATTCAGTTAAACAATATACTCAAAGTGTTTGCCTTAGCACCCAACATACAGTCAACATTACAAAAAAGTAGTGTTATGTATAAATTTAAAACAAAGAGGGACGGCTGTGCTAATTTGTGACCTACTTTTAAACATGAACTCATAGAATTGCCATCCTGGTGCATGTAGTTCTACAGAGCAGTTTTGAGCCTGGTAGCTGAGAGCACAAACTCTGGGGCCAAGCTGCTTAGTTAGATTGCAAATGCCAGCTTTGGCAATTGAAAGCTGTGTGATCTCAGGCAAGTCACTTAACCTCTCTGTGTGTCAGTGTCTACATCTATGAAATGAGAACAAAAACCATACCTAGGTCAAAGTATTGTGAGAATTAAATTAGTTAATATGTAGAAAATGCTTTGCCCTGTTTCTGACAGGATGTAAGATGTTTACATAGATTGATTTTTCCTTTATTACTTACCCATGGAATAGATATGCCTTCTCTGATTGTATCTTCTAATTGATTTCTTCTAATTGATTATTCCTTTATTATTTATCTGTGGAATAGAGAAGGTTTAGTTTGACTTATCAAGCAAATTTTAAAATTTTTAATTATATTTTCTTTTTATTTTTTGCTCAGTTTTTATTTATAGCAAAGTACGTAATACACGGTTATTTTATGACCACTAACAATAAAGGTAGGGCGGTAAAAAGAAAAGGAGGAGGAGCAAGCATCTTGAAGGACAAAAAAGAACAAAAAACAAAACAAAAAAAAACCATAAGTTAGAACTGGGCCTGTCTGTATGCTACCAAAGCCCATTGAGCTAATCAAGGTGAAAACCTAGAAGCTTTTAACATCGGGATAAAAAGCCAAAACAAAAACAAAAACAAAACAACAACAAAACAAAACAAATGCATTTAGTAAACACCTGAATTGCCAGAGAACGCTTTCTTGCAATAAAGACAGGCTCAGACCTGATACCTCAATTCAAGCCTAGCTCCACCTTTAGCTAAATGACCTCAGTTAAATCATGCCCTGTCTCTTGAGTCTCAGTTGCCCCATCTACAAAATGGGGATAATAAAAGAACCTACCCAGGACGTTGTGAATCAAATGTGGCCATGAGTGTGAAAGCGAAGAGTGTGTAGCCAATAAGCTTCTCTGGTTTGAAGGTGAGAAGGAGCTGGATCGGAACCCAGATCAGCCACTTCCTTGTTATTTCAGCAAGTCAGTTCCCCTCCCGGAACCTCAGTTTCCTTATCTGAAGCAAACGAGGAAAAAAATAGCAGTTTCCCTGATAATCAAATGTAGGCCAATGTTGCCCTCACCTGGGAACTGATGCTATTGGCTCAGGGTCTCCCTTACTATTGGCCAAGCCTCTGTGGCTGCAGAGGGAATCACAGCTTCCCAGGATGGTTCAGCTCCAGCCCTTGATGCCCCCATCACTCCTGTCTGTGGGAACAGCATAGCCCTAGGCCACTGTGGGGCAGTCGCCTCTTCCCCAGGTGAGTCTGATGAAACCTCAGGTGTCGCTCTGTCTGTGTGCTGCTCTATCACTGACTTTACTGAGGATACAGAACAGCTTCAAAAGTGCTTAGTGCATGTGGACCTTGAACTACGTGTTTTTTTTTTTTCTTTAAATATACTCACTTTAAAAAATCATTTGGCGTGTTGCACGGAGCACACATTACTTTTATAAGTTTTGTTGGTTGGTTTTTAAATAGAGATGGGTTGTTACCATGTTGTCCAGGCTACTCTCCAACTCCTGACCTCAAGCAATCCTCTCCACCTCAGGCCTCTGGTGTGTTGGGATTACAGACGTGAGCCACTGCACCTGGTCATGCATTACTTTCATAAGGAAATAAAATTAAACCAAGAAATTATAAAAGTTAAATTAGATAAATGAGGTGTTTTTTTCTTGCTATAACTCCATCTACAATTTCTCCCAAGGCTCGCTGATGACAGATGGGGAGACCAGTGGTGATGGTCTTATGACTGGGTTCAAATTCCAGCCCTAATGTTTACTACTCAATGATCTTGGGCAAGTTTGCACTGAAACTCAGAGTTTTCACCTGTAAAGTGGGCCCACAACTGTGTCTCACATGGAGTTACCATATGACTCAGCAATTCCACTCCTAAATATATGTCCAAGATAAGTAAAAGTATTACTTATGCTTCAAAGGTGTTCAAACAAAAATTTGTACATGAAAGTTCATAGCAAAACTATTCCCAGTAGCCGAAAGGTAAAAGCAACCCAAATATCCATAACTAATGAGTGGATACACAAACTGTGGTCTGTCCATACGATGGAATATTTTTCAGCCACAAAAAAGAAAGAAGTCCTGCTACCTGCTACAGCATGAATGAACCCTAGAAATAATTCTGCTAAATGAAAAAATCCAGATGCAAAAGGCTGCATATTGTGCAATTCCATTTATAGGAAATGTGTAGAACAGGCAAATCCATAGAGACAGAAAGAGGATTAGTGGCTGTCAGGGGCTGCGGGAAGCGGGGAATGGGCAGTGACTTCTCAATGGATATGAGATTTCTCTCTGGGTTGATGAAACGTTCTGGAATTAAATAATGGTGATGGTCGCACCACATTGTAAATGCATGGAAAGCCACTGAATTGTACATTTTAATATGGTTAAAAGGGTGAATTTTGTTGTATGAATTTTACCTCACTAGAAAACAAAAGATAAAAAGAAAGAGTTGGACCTGAAACGAACTCACACCTGTGAAGCATTTGCACAGCCCCTGGCACGGAAGAAGTGCCAGCTGAACTTAGCTCCCGGGAAATAAAAGTGAAGACGTGCACAGTTCTAAAGCGTGCCATTTACTCCACCACGCCTGAAAGCCTTGCTCCAAGAAGCCGGCAGTCTGTCCTGGGCCTGGGAAGCTGAACAGAAGCCCTCTCCATGAACTCTTCCAATCCTAGTTTACGTGGCACTCGAGGACTCAAAGGAAATTAAGGCCAAACAGGGAAATTGCAGGGGAAGTCACTGCAGTAAAGGAGAATGATATGAAACAGAGGTGAGTCCTCTTTCTTCATGAAGACCGACTCAGGAAAAATAAAAATCTTATGTATGGCATTCTTTTTCCCATTTAATAATGAAAGTCGTTAAAGTGTGTCCCATAGAAAATATATAATCTTACAACATAGACTACATACTGTTTTGAATAACAGTGTAGGCTCCGAAGCCAGACTGCCTGGGGTCAAATCCTGTCTCTGAAGCAGAGGCTGTGGTGCTTCAGGCAAATGGCTTAACCTCTCTGTGCCTCAGTTTCCTCATCTGTACCTACCCCATGGGGTGGTTGTGAGAATTTCCTGCGAAGTTGTTGGGCTGGTATCTGGCACAGCAAGAGGCTCCATAAATGCTAGCATGTATGAGAGATATTATACAACAGCTATTCCTGAGAAAACATTTTCTATTTTTTTAAGCCACCAAAATGTTAATTTCTAGGCAACTGTCAAGAGCACAACAGGGAGACAGCTTTCTCTTTTTGTTGTTGTTGTTTTAGAGACAGAGTCTCGCTATGTTGCCCAGACTGGTCTCAAACTCCTGGCCTCAAGGATCCTCCTGCCTTGGCCTCCCAAAGAGGTGGGATTATAGGTGTAATCCACCGTGTCCAGCCAGGAGACAGATTTCTGATCCTTCAGTCTGAGATCTGATTTTGTGAATGAAATGGGGCATGGTGATTACAGACCAGGGTTTCTCAATTTGGGCACTATTGACATTTGGGGCTGAATACTTCTTTGTTGGGCAGGGGAGAGGGTAGAGTCCTGGATATTGTAGGAAGCTTTTAGCGTCATCTCTGGTCTCTATCCCCCACCTGCCTCCCCACCCCTCAACTGTGACATCAAAAATGTCTCCAGATATTGCCAAATGTCCCCTGGAAACAAAATATGCATTGGCTGAGAACCACTGCTATAGAAAGACAAATGGAAAAAAGGAGACAGTTATTATATTTTATTATATTTTCTCTGTTTCTAGAGGAGTTTTGAGAAATACTATATTGGGGTCAGTTTTCAAAGATCACATTTTAGAGTAACAGATGACTTCTCAGTTTGAGGGGGTGAAAGGACTTTTGAACTAAGCTTAAAATCCAGGCCAGACATGGTGGCTCACACCTGTAATCCCAGCACTTTGGGAGGCCAAGGCTGGTGGATCACTGAGGTCAGGAGTTTGAGACCAGCCTGGCCAATATGGTGAAACCCCTTCTCTACTAAAAATACAAAAATTAGCCAGGTGTGAGGGCATGCACCTGTAATCCCAGCTACTTGGGAGGCTGAGGCAGGAGAATTGCTTGAACGTGGGAGGCAGAGGTTACAGTGAGCCGAGAACGCACCACTGCACTCCAGCCTGGGCAACAGAGTGAGACTTTGTCCAAAAAATAAAATAAAAATAACATAACATAACATAACATAACATAACATAACATAACATAACATAACATAACAACATTCAGTGTTTTTGCCCTGGCCCCACATGGGTGTATGTGTGACTTGAGGCACGTACTTGGTGCCACTCTCCCTCTCCATTCTGTCATCTGTTGCCTGGAGACAATCGCAGCAGATCGAACGGATCAAATGGCTTCTCCAGAACTTGTGACCGTCAGCTGAGCAATTGTTCCCCAAACGTCACTCACCTTCATGATTTTTACCTTCACCCATCAAATGACTGTATTGTTCTTTAACATTTTATTTAAATCAACCATGCCCCTTTCTTTCTCATTTAAATGCTTACTTTAGCCCCGACTTAAGCAATTATCTTTGTCATGTGTCTGATGTGTTTGCTATGTTTTTAAATACATTTAAACATAAATACATAAAATAAAAATGTTTGTTGGTATCTTGCCTAAAATCATCTCATGTGCTACCAGGAGTGTTCAGAACACCCTTTGTGAAACATCAGAGTAAACTCTTATAGGGAAAAATCTTTTGCAATGTAAAAAAAATTATAAATGCTAGATACGACTTTGATTCACTTGAACTGATACTTGGTAGCAGAATTGACGCTCGGCTCTCGTTGAACATCGCAAGGAGACCTGCTGCTTCCCGCTGTGCTTTGCTATGGTTCATTGCCCCTCCACTTCTGTCACTTGAATGTGGAGAGGTGATGGGGCTTCTCTCCTTGGTAGGAAGCTGTCTGGTGGCCTAGAAACTCATTGCCCACACTGGAGAGCTGAGCTGGTTTTGAGACCCCCTCTGATGGTCCCTGATTCTCTCCAGAAAACCTCCCATTTGTTTGGGTGTGCATGGCAAATCTGAATAATCCGAGAACTTATAGGGTGCTTGAGGGAGTCTCCCTCGTGGTCAGAGCGGGCAAGGCGCACAGGAGAAGCAGGCTTGCTATTCCAAGAAGGCAACGACGGGAAGATGTTGTTCAGGGCTTCTTCAACTCCCCCTTTAGCTACGCAGCTGTGGCTTCCTCTAAACTTCCCCAGCCTTTTCTGAACCCTAACTCCAGCTCCCGGGCAGCAGGAAATACTGTTGTATGAACAAACAACATTAGGAGTACAACCCCTTCCCCACCTCAGCCTACATCTCTCTGTGGGGAGAACTGTCCCACCGAAGAGGGGGGGCCTCTTGGCAGCCATGTTTGTGCCTCACTACGCTGCCTGGCTGGCCACAGCTGATTTGGCTCAGGGACAGCATGTGACCCACACTGGGCCAATCAGAGGCACTTCCTGGGGGAATTTTCCCTGACAGACACAGAGCTTGGGGCTGGAGATTTTCTGAGATGCCTCAGGCTCCTTCCTTCCCACAAATTTCCCCTCAGCTTGAGTAGAATCTGCAACCCACAAACTCTTAAGATGACTCCAAAGGCTTTGTTCATTCCCATCTCCATCATAAATCAGGTCAGCTGGGAACACAGGAAGGTTCCAGAACCCACCTTGCACCTGTCTCCCCTGGTGTCCACTTTTGCATTTACTTAGGGGTTTAGAGGCCAAAAAACAACAGCAATGGCCTCAATCGCTGTAGGGTGCTGAGTACTTAGTGCAGAGTCAGGATTAGGGTACGACAAGGGAGGTACTTGCCTCAGCCACAAAATTTAAGGAGGTGCCAAAAAAGTCATCCAGATAAGTAATATTTTAATGCAATGCATTTAAAAATCAAAATCAATGCCCAAAATTCCATGATGAACAAAATATCCACATTTTAAAGAAAGACAGGGTCATTCACAGCGCCATGTTGAGCCATATTGGAGCCTGAGGCAAAAGGAAAAATAAGTAATACTAACTGTGTCTTTATTTATTTTGATTACTGAGTTTTTTTGGCAGTTCCCTCTCCCCATCTTACATTTTGCACTCGAGGTGAACACTTCACTTGCTCTGTCCTCTTGCCAGCCCTGACTGAATGTGTGCTGGCCCTGGGCTGCCAGCCTCATCTACTTTAATCCTCCTTTCTGCCTGGACACCTCCCATAGTCTGTACCTGGTCTGTTGATTCCTCTCGCCCTGCTGGCCCACAATCTATTTTCCATCCAGAGCCAGAGACATTTTTAAAACGCAAATTAAATCTCATTACTCTCCTACTCAGAATCTTCAAATGGATGCCTTCACACTCAGAGTAATAGCTAGACTCTTTGGCCCCAGAGCCGTATACATTGTGGTCCCCATTTTGCCACCACTCTCCTCCTTCCCTTGGTTCCATCAGGTGGACCGCCTTGCTGTAGCAGGAGTGCTCCATGCCTGTCCCTTCCCCAGGGCCTTTGCACCAGCCACAGCCTCTGCTGGAACACTCTGCCGCTGGGTGTTACCTGGCTCACTCCATCCAGGGTTCAAGGCCAGTGTCGCTTCCTTAGAGAGGCCTTCTCTGGCCATCAATCTAAAGCGGCCCCATCCCTGGTCCCTTTTGGGTACATCCCATCCTGTTTGTTCTCCTTGTCTGTTAATCTGTTTGTTTCCTTATTGGTTAAAGTTTTTTGTCCAGACTGTAAGATCCACGAGGGCAAGGACCTGGTCCTTAATGGTCCCCAGTGCACCCGCTGTGCTCAGTCCACACTCTGTAAGCATTTTCAGAATTCATGAATGAAACCTAGTTTTCAGATGAAGAAACTGGTCTGCAGCTCTTTCCAAAGCTCTGAACGAGTTCACTCTGAGCTCTCACCCGGATCCTCTTTCTCGAGGTGGTCACTGGGATTTTCTGTGTAAAGATCCCTGACCCCCGCCTCCCATCTCTTCAGCTCCCCACACCCTCAGTCTGGCTCTGATTACTGGGCTGCCACCCACCCGCAGACTAACAAACGTAGAACAGCTGTGCCGCAGGAAATCGCCTCCAACTCAGCCCTGATGGTGCAGGGATGTCTTTAGTTAACGTAAATAGGCTTTTAACATTCATTTTTTTCTCTTTGTGCAAAATACCTATCATTAATTCTGACTTGCGAGATCAAACAGTTAACAACGTGTTGATCCTAGCTTACTTTCAAGTGATGTATTGTATCATTTTGGAGAATTATGGGGGGCTGATGCTTTCCTTGACAAATGCATCCGAGTCCCTGAGAAAGGGGCCAGCCAGCGTCCCGGGAAGGAAGCAATTAACAGCTCTGCTCTGAGGGCTCTGCACACCATTGCGTCATTCCTCCACGTTTTATTGAACACTGGCTTTTTCTTTTGCTTTCTGGTTTTTTTTTTTTTTTTTTTTTTAACCAAAGGAAATGAGCTTCTCTAATTCATCACTTTGAGCAGCGTCAGAGGTAGAGTGGAAAATAAAAAGGCTTCACTGAGCATCGTTGGGGTGTTTGTTTCCCCTCTCCGTGCTGACTTGGGTCTGCAGGGTCATTTTGTGGGCGGACTTTTCTTGATCTCTTTTGACTGGAGTCCTTTCTGTCTTACCAAGACCCCATGGCGTTTCAGCATGTTGTACCTGAAACACCAAGAGTTCCAAGACAAAAGCATATACTCCAGGGTCTAGAGAAATATGGAGTGACATAGGCTAGGTAGGAGATGCTAGGGAGTGGTGGCCGTTTTGCCACAGTCCCCACCACTCCCTAGTGTCTTGTACCTAGCCTGTGTCACTACTCAGAGCCACACAATGGTGGCCACAGTGGAACCAATTTTAGGAGAATCTGGAAATCTGGATGTGTGTGTGTGTGTGAAAACTGAAAGACACTATGCATGCCAAACAAAAACAGCGGGCCAGAGGCCAGCCATGTCCAAGCCCTTCTCCCCAGCTGAGCTGCTTAAACTGGAGCATGTTTAGCCTTAGGATCCAAGTCAGTGGGTGAAGGAGTCGGAAAAGCCTCAGAAGAAATAAGGTTCATCCTCTGGGAAGGGTAATTTGATTAGGAGCATTTTAGGGGAGAAAGTTTGTGAAATTTCACTCAAAGACAGTTAAGCACATCATTCTGATATTAAAACAGAGCTGTAGAGCAGAGGGTAAAAAAAACAAAGGAATATAAAAAACAGAACTTCAAAGAAATTTTGCATTTGCAGTGGTAGATTTGGGGAACTCCTCTGAGTCTTCAGCTCACAGGCTTCTTTCCTTCGGCTTCCTGGAGCATTTTGATGGAAAAGTAGGGAAACTTAAGAGACTTGGTTTTATCATCTGTGAATTAGGTGTAATAATTGTAACTACCTCTTAGGGTGGTTTTGAGTGATCAGAGAGATAATAGTGCATACGAACTTCCTGGCATGGAGTGACTTTAATCACACTTTAGCTGTGATTATTACTATTGTTACTCCTTAGAAACGACCACACGGTGCTCCCAACAGCTGTTTTGGTCATGAAAGCACAATGGATTTCTCACTTTCTCCCATCTATTCATTCTCTTCTCCTGAACACCTTCCCACTCCTCTCCGAAGCTCTCCTGACTTCTCAGTCCCCGCTGCTCTCTCTCCCTGGTGTTGGTTTATGCCATATACAAATGCAGACACTTGGCCTCGTGTGATTGTCAAGGTTGGCCATTCAGTTTGGAGATGAGGCCCTCGGCCTTCCCTGGTGAGCCTTCTACAGAGCTGGCTGTTGTCAGCCTGCCTGCACCAGCTGGGGAGGGGAGGCCACCTCCCCAACCTGCCATCCCTCTGTCTAGTCATCCAGTCATCTCTTTGTAGTAGGCACAGGAGGTCCAGTAGGCACAGGAGGTCCCCAGACTACCCACAGAGCGCAAGCATAGCAGGAGAGAGCGTGCAAAATTAGCCTTGTCTTTCTTACTCTGTCTTCATAAGAAGTGTGTGAATTTTAAACCATCTCAGACAAATGGGGGCAGGCCTTCCAGCCTACAGTTTTCCCGGCGGATTCCCTGTATTCTGGAACATCTCCTTCCAGCTCCTGCAGTGTTTCCTCTTCTGGGATGTAGGGCCGTGGACTGGAGCACTCCCCTCAACTTCTTCCAAGGCCAGGTGTGCGCTGACACACAGTAGGAGCTCATGGAAATTTGGTGGAAATAAAAGCATGCCAGATTAGTTTCCCATACAGGCCATCTGCTTCAGTGGAAATCATTTCTGGCAGAATTTTGATGACATTGGGGTATGTTGAGTGATTTATGGAGCCGTTAAACATACACTAAATCAATCTTGCTCTTTTTTTTGTAAGGGTGGGGGTGGAGAAGCAATATCCCTAAGGGAAAAATAAAGTCTCCAAGCTAGGACTTTCAGCCTGGGGCCTGACACTGCACAGAAAATGGCCACTGCGGTCTCACAGGAACGCAGCCAGTCAGTGTGAGTATGATAGCTTTCATGTTCCCCGAATCTTACAAAATGTGTATCCAATTAACCACTACTGAAGGGCCTTATTTATAAAATAATACTTTTGTGGTCAGGTTGCACCCTTTCCACTCATTTCGGGTTGATGGGGCTCAAGTTGCAGATTCCGCCTGTGATTAATGGGGACAAACATGGGGTATCTGCTGGCGTCCATGGTGCTGGGTGGAGTCAGGCCAGAGCAGAGTTACATGTGGAACTCAAACTCAGAGACCCCTCTTCTCATTTGGGCCTCTCCTGAGGAGCACCAGGGTGAGGGAAGCTGGGAAGAAGTCCCAGGGAAGGAGGGAGGAGGCCACGCGAGCAATAAGAGGAAAAGTCATTGATCTCGGGCAGCAGAGGGTACAGTGCCGTGCGGTCACATCCCTTTGGCTCACTGGAGGGGGAAGTCTGGAGAATTTTGTGGGGTGTGGGAAAGAGCTCCCTGGGCCACTCGAGGGCTGGGTTTCTGGAATGCTGTGTGCCTCGTTCTCCAACACTGGTTGTGTTGGTATAATGAAAGCAGAGCTCAGCACAGGGAGATTGAGATTTGGAGCAGGTGGGAAAGTGCAGAGGTTGACAAGCTTTTTTTGCAAAGGGCCAGATAATAAATATTTTCAGCTTTGCGGGCCAGACCGTCTCTGTCGCACCCACTCAGTCCCATCGTTGTAGCGTTGAACAAAGGGGGAGTGGCTATTTCAATGAAACTTTATTTACAAAAACAGGCAGTCAGCCGGATTTGACCCGTCAGCCCTGGTTTGCAGAAAGTTTAGTCCAATGGGAGCGGAGACACCCAGAATTGAAGCAAGCTGACCACTCTACCCAGGGACTAAATGCATTCCCTGTCCGCAGTGGGCATGAATTTCAGTCTGCAGTCGACGGTATGCAAGAACTCTAGGTCTAACGGAAGTTAATTTATCTTTCAAGCCCTGTTCCCAGTGGCAGAAACCTAATTTTAGGGATTTGGGCTCTCCCATTCCCTAAGGATTGCTCCAGTTCGGGCAGTGAGGGGTGGGGGAGACCCAAATAGCCCAGGCATGCGAGTGGTGTCAGCCTGGATTCTCTCCTGGTGACCCAGACATCCGTGGAAACTGCCTCCTTCCCTCTGGAGTGGTCCTCGGTTCTCACCGGTCACACCTGTGCCCTCTGCATCTTGAGAGCAGAGCCTCTCCGGGAGTGCTGGGTCCCTTGGCCGCAACTGCCAGAGCAGCCTGAGAGCCCAGCCCATGGGAAGCTTTCACTGGATACTGGGGCATTCCGAGCCTACGAAACCCTGTGAGGCTTCCAGGCACCCAGGCAGACATTTCTTCTGTGCCTGCTCCTCTGTGTCTCAGGGGGATGTGGGGAGCTTGCCAGCTCCTGTATTCTGTGAATGCTTGACCTAGATTTTCTGTGCTCTTGGATCCCCAGCCTAGAGTTCTATCACTCTCCCCCACGTGACTTTGGGGTCTTGGGGAACAGGAGTGTGTGGACCTCTTGCACTTTCACCATTGTGCAAGTCAGCTATTGACACGCTAATGTTGCATAACACACCATTACTAAGCTCAGTGGCTTGGAGCAATGAGAGCGGTTGATCGGTTGATCGTGATGCAGGTGATCTAAGCTGGGCCCTGCTAGAGGTTTCTGCTTCGGGCTGAAGGTCCTGCTGGCCTCAGTTATAGAACGCAGGTCGGGCTCACTCAGCTGCACATGTGTTTGTTTTGGGGTCCAGGCTGAAGGGGCAGCAGCTTATCCGGGGCGTACTCTTCTCATGGCAGATCACTGGGGCACAAGAGCTGAGCCCAAACCTGCAAGGACTTAGAAGGTCTCTGCATGTGTCATACCCATTGCTGTTCATTGGCCAAAGCATGTCACTTTGCCAAGCCCACCATAAACAGGATAAGAGGCATATTCTGCCCATTATGCAAAGGAGAGGGGAGTGACTGTGTGTTGAACAATATTCCAAACTATCGCACACATCACATGAATCTGTTAGGAATGCTTCCATCAGTGAGAAACAGAATATTCATCTAAACTTAGCTTAAATAATAGAGATTTGATCATCTCACCAACAAGAAGCCTGGAGACAGTAGAGATAGATGATTCCAGGACTTTTTTTTTTTTTTTTGGAGACGCAGTCTTGGTCTGTCACCCAGGCTGGAGCGCAGTGGCGTGATCTTGGCTCATTGCAATTTCCGCGTCCCAGGTTCCAGAGATTCTCCTGCCTCAGCCTCCTGAGTAGCCAGGATTACAGGCATGTGCAACCACGCCTGGCTAATTTTTTTTTTTTTTTTTTTTGTATTTTTAGTAGAAATGGGGGTTTCACCATGTTGGCCAGGCTGGTCTCGAACTCCTGACCTCTGGTGATCCACCTGCCTCGGCCTCCCAAAGTGCTGGGATTACAGGTGTGAGCCACCATGCCTGGCCCCCTTAATTAAGTCAGTAATGACCTCCCCCTGGACTCCTGACCTACCATCCTTAGTGCTTGGCCCTGTCTCATGGTGGCAAGATGGCTGCCAAGGTTCTGAGTCGAGCATCCTTAAATGACAGTATTCTGAGCAGAAGAACAGGAAAGGCCCTTCTCCTCCTACACCTTGCTCTTATGGAGGAAGATCTTTGCTCTCATTTCCATGCAGGTCCAACTCTTCTGCCTCCTGCCTCCTCCATCTCAGGCCTTATAGACACACAATCCCTGAAGCAAAGAATCATTTGCAAGAAGACCAGAAATCCAGTGGCTTTGATTGTGACACAGCATTGTTGTAGGCAGAATGTCCCCTCAAAAATGTCCGCACCCTAATCCTTGGAACCTAAGAGTATGTAATTTTACATAACAAAAGGGACTCTGCAGATGTGACTAAGGTTGGGGATGTTACAGTAGGGGATTATCTTGGATTTTCCAGGTAAATCCAATGTAATCCCATGAGCCCTTAAAAGCAGAGAACTTTCTCTGGCCAAAGTTAGATGTGGCAGAAGGAGACGTCACATTCATGGCACGAGAGGGACTTAACTCACCTTTGCTGGAGGAGGCACATGGAAAGCACAGGCAGGACCGCAGCAGCCTCTCGGAGCCTGTCCGGGTTCACAGCCAGCGAGGAGCGTGGACCTCAGTCCTTCACACACAAGGAACTGAATCCAGCCAGCCAGTGAATGAGCCTGGAATTCCGGCTCTGGATTCCTCCCCAGAGCCTCCAGGAAGGAGCTCAGCCCTGCTGACACCTAGATCTCAGCCTTGTGAGACCTAAGGCCAAGACCTCACTGAGCCCACCAGAACTTCTCACCTACAGAAGGGGCATCAGCTTATCAGCAAGAAATGGCTGTGGGTTTAAGCCCATCACATTGGTTGTAATTTCTTATAGCACCATGAGGAAGCAAATACAGGCAGTATTTCTCCTTCCCCTGCTCTGGGCAGCCGAGGGGAGATCACACAGGTGATCCTTGGCCACCGTCAGGAATACAAGTACATGCTGTCTTTAGAGAGCAGCCTCTGTCCAGTGGACCTGTCCACTCTGACAGTCCAGCATTTCTCACCCTGTAACTTAGAACTGCTCGGGGTCCTTGTGTAATATGCCCATTCCTGGGCCCACTGCATACCTGCTGGGTCCCACTCTCTGGGTAGGGTCCAAATCCAAGCCTCCTAACATGCTTCCCAGATGACTTTGCAGCAGGCTGGTGTCTGGGCTCCGTGGTCTTGGTGGCGCGGGCTTGGCAGAGGCTCCGTTGCTGGTTGAGCACGGGAATCTCTCTGGGCAGGAGTGTGTATCTAACATTCAGATTCCTAGGCACAGGCACTGCCTCCACCATGTGCCTGGCAGCCCACGTGTAACGCCGCATGTCCTCTCTGTGTTTATCATTCCTGTATCAGGAATGGAAAACTCCTGCCCTTTTCTACAGCCTCTAGCCCCTGGGGTGGCAAGTGAGTGAACTGGAAGTTGATTCCAGGAAGGATTAGCTGGGCAGACAGAAGGGAGCAGGCTTCTGCTGTGGGCACCTGGGGGTCGGTTTGACTGGAGGCTTCCCACAGGCAGTGCAGGAGGTGCCTGGGAGTTAGCCCTTGAGGATGAACAATGCATTCACTCCTCCCATTAATCATTGCCTTGGGGGCTGCTCCCAGGAGAGTGTTAACCCCTCTGCCCTGAGTACTTCTGAGGAATACTAGCATGTCCCGGCACTGGCAGCTGTTGGGTTCCACTACCCAGGAAAAGTGAAGGCCGAAGGGGTAAGGACAGGGCACCCACAGCGTCTGCTAGAGTCCTGTTCACTAAGTCATCTGCCACCTCCCTTTGGACGGAAAACCAACCTCTTTCCAGATCAGTGAGTACATGTTGCTCATATCCTCTGTTGCGGCTGCAGAGCGTGGCCTCCTCATGGATGATACCGGGGGGTGGTACCATCCCCTGCCATTCCACATTCAGTTATATCAGGTTTTCATCTCTGTTAAGAGGAGATTTTTCACCAGGACCTTTTTTGAGAGCCACATCCTAGAGATTTCGGAAAGTTTGTTGTTAACTCGAAAAGCACTGTTCACTTCTCTCCCCTGCCCGTGGTGAGGGTGACTGCATGCAGATCTCATCTTGCTTCCTTTTGTTTCAGTTTGGGTGAAACCCGGATGAGAAGCAGGCAGCTAAGAGCAGGACAGCCTTGTGCAGGTGGCGAGAGGAGCCTCCACCAGCACAGAAGGTAGCGGGCAAAGCAGGAGGGAGGCACGGAAATGCAAATGGCTTCCCCCAAACACCAAGGTGCATTCGTTTTATTTTCTGGTGGGAGTAAAAGAGACCCCGTAAAACTAACAGTTTATCTTCAGGCCTTGTGATGCATTTGACTCTAGGAGGATGATCAAAAGAGAGTGTTGGAGGGAAATATAAACACCTTTGGGGTCACAGGTTAGCACTGAGCCTTGGTTTTGGCAGCATAATTAAGAGTCTTTTGACATGGGGGCGTGGGGCTGACATCTCCCTGTGAAAACAAATCCTGCCTGTGCTCTGCCTTGAACTTCCCAGACAAAATCCTGGGCCTCCTCTCTCCTGCCCAGCCTGGAGGCATCTGCCTCCCGCACAGCTCCAGAGAAAGAGATGACTCAGCCCCCAGGAGTTCGTCCACACTTGCCCTTGTTAACAGAGGCCAGTGGGCATGTGGCAGCCCCTCTCCCCAGCAGGCCCATCCTTCCTTCCTTCTTTCAACGGGTCCTGAACCTCCATGAGGCCCAGTTTGCTGGGCCCCTGTTATCACAAGTTCAGAGTACCAGTTGTTCTGCCAATTCCTGTATTCATCCAGTCAACAGATAATTCCACAGTACAGAGCAAAGCGGAGAAAAACTGCAACGTGGCATCTTCCCAGGAGACAAGACAGAGAACAAACAATGAGCAACCAAGCAAAAAGGTACTTTTGCATGATGACAAGGACTGTGCAGGAAACAAACAGAATGGTGTGGTAAGAGGAATCAGAAGGGGCACAGGTTTTATTTTAGAAAGACCATCCGGTAAGGAGCCTGCCCTGCAAGAAAGTGAGATGCAAGGACCCCATGATTGATGCCCTTAAGTTTCTGAGTGAGCTTGTGTGTTTGAGGACCCCCGAAGGCCAAGGAAACTGTACGACTGTGAGCAAGGAGGAGAATGCTACGAAATGAGGCCAAATGGCAGGCAGGAGCCAGACCACAGAAAGCCTTAAGTCTTCAGGGGAAGAGGAGGCAGAGAATGGAAGCCTCAATAACGTCTGTTCTGAGGAGACGTCACCTGAGGAGAGGTGGAGGTGCCTTGATGCATTTTCACATTCAGTCCCTCACTCGTTTATTCTGCAAGTACGGATTGAATAGCTACTATGTGCTGGACATGTGACAAAAAGAAAAAACAACCCTATCTTCAAGGAACTTCTATTCTTGAACGGGGTTTCTCAACCTCCCCACTTCTATTTTGGGCTGGATCCTTCTTTGTGGCGGTGAGGCTGTCCTGGGCATTGTAGTGTATTTAGTTGTGTCCCAGCCTCTACCTGCTAGACGCCGGTAGCACCTGCAGCCCCCAAGTCCTGATAAACAAAAATGTCTCATGGAGCTCCATCCTTTGCGGGAGACATTGTTGCCTGATTGAAACCACTGCTGTAGAACTTGACAGCAGAACTCACCTTGGGCAGGCATCTTAGGTTGGGTGTCCCGGCAGATCTCAGAGGGAGATTTGCTGCAGAGGTTGCTGGGGGAAGGGCTTTGGGATCAGTGGGGTGGGGACGTCAGCAAGGTGGACACAGGATGTGGATGGGGATGGATGGGGATGTAGTGGCCACAAGGGCCTCAACCGGGTCCTGTTCTCCTGCAGAGGTGTCCTGCCTTGAGCAAGAGACCAGGACTCCCTCCCCCAATAACCTGTCAATGGGCACAAGGCCGCCTCCCGGGCCAGGGTGTGATGTTGGGGATATGGCTTTTGTCAGCCAAGGGCCTTGGTCACTGACATCCCCAGCAGCTGAGGAAGACTGTCCTTGTGTCTCAGTTACTGTACAGGGGCCTTTTATACAATTAGCACAGGGACAATTTTATATATAGGCAAAGCATTGAGATTTGATTTCAGGCCAACTGGGACTATGTTGGCCTTTAAATATGTCCCTGAAGCAGAGATGTTGCTTTTTAAAAACAAAATTGAGGTAAAATTCACGTAATGTAAAATCGGCATTTGGAGGCGTGAACTTCAGTGGTACTTAGTGTGTTCACTGCTGTGCAGCCGTCACCTGTAGCTGCAAACATTTTCATCACCTCGAAGGGAAACCCCATACCTGTGAAAAAATCTTTCCCACTTCCCTCTGCTCCAGCCCCTGGTAACCACGAATCTGCTTTCTGTCTGTACGAGTTGACCCTCTCTGAGTATCTCCTATAAATGGAGTTATGCACTTTGTGGCCTTTTGTGTCTGGCTTCTTTCACTTAGCAGGATGTTGTTGCAATTGGAGCTTAAATTTTCAATGTAAATATTCCTGGGGAGGGCAATGCAGCTTCTTAAGTGACTGATGCCGCGTCCTGTCTTGAGAGCCAGTATTAGGTTCCCGGTATGTTGTGTTTGAACTGAGCAGTCATGATCCAGCTGCAGAATCGTCCCATGTGGCAGCCGCCACCTGTGGAGGCCCCATATGTGTGGCTGTTAAAAGTCCACGTGCAATTCCGAGGATGTCCCCAGGCTGAGAACCTCTGGAAAAGTGTTTTTATTTTATGCCCTATCATCTAACTCTTAGACCTATATAATAATACGCCTATAATAATGGTATAATCTATTCACAGTTACGATAATAATTGTTTACCCCCTTTCTCATTTTATAGATAAGGATGCAGTGGGTCAGAGAGGTCCAATTAGTTGCTCCTGGCTATTGAGTGGCAAACTGGGATCAGAGCCAGTTTTGGTTGACTCTTGAGGACTAAAGAACTGGGGGAGGAAGTGATGGCGAGGAGAGGAAAGGGGATGAGTGGAGAGACAGATGCCGTGTGTTTCTTAAACCCATCTGATACTCCTCTTGGGCTCCCAGGAGACAATTGCAGCTCAGTGGTGCAGTGGGACGGGTTTGCCAGATGAAGGGTGGGTGGAAGTCACTTGGAAGCCTGGCACTTGGAACCCCCTGCAGGATCTCTGCCCTCACCTCTTCTGTCTGAGCTTTGGTTGCCTGGAGGCCCTGGGACCCCTAGAGCCTGACAATGGTAGGGACTAGCCCCGATCACGACTTGGGAAATGGTCTCACTTCGCTAGATTGTAAGAGGCAGAGGAAGTAAACTTTTACTGTGTATGTTAATTTCCAATTTCTGTTGTACAAATTACCACAAACTCTGTGGTTTTAAGCAGCAAAAATGTATTATCTTATAGTTCTGGAGGTCAGAAGGCCTAAAGTCAAGGTCTGAACAGGACTGTCTTCCCTTCTGGAGGCTGGAAGAAGAATCGATTTCCTTGCCTTTTCCATCTTCTATAGGCCACCTGCCTTTCCTGGCTCCTTCCTGCATCTTCAAAGCTGGGAGTGCAGCATCTTCAGATCTCTTTCTGCTCCTGTCTGTGCTCTGTCATCTTATCTTCTTCTTCTGCCTCCTTCTTAGAAAAACCATTGTAAGAGGTCCAGTTAGTCTGTCTACCCCAATATCTTTAATCTAATCACATCTGCAAAGTGCCTTTTACCATGTTAAGTATCACACTCACAGGTCCTGGAAATTAGGACCTGGTCATCTGCGAGCAGTTGTTCTTTACCTGGCATTCAGTGTTAAACCACTGTGGTTTAGGGATTACTTGTTACAGCAGCACACAGGGTTACCCTTACTATTGTCCAACTGGGGATGTCAACTACCAAGATTAAACTACTACCTCCAATTGTGCCATGCTCAGACCTGAATGGGAATCAAGGAAAGTGGAAATGGAA